>NC_047145.1:12741857-13341857 GCF_009829125.3 Periophthalmus magnuspinnatus | reverse complement strand
TATTTTGTTATAACATTTGGTGTCATTTGAGTTATTTTGCATGTGAGGAATTTACTAGGTCTACAAAATATTTCTAAAATATCAAATCTTTTACTATTTTTTTTTTTTAATTTAACTGGCAAAAATAACCACAGCTTGATATAAATCTTACAGTTTCTTACTCTTCGTCTTGCAGGAAATGAAGACCTTACGAATCAAGCAGTGCAACATTATTGGTTACGGCAGTGGAACCCCAACTCTTCTGGCATCAAGAGGAGATTAGAAACAGTTCATTAAGCTCTTGTTATTGACTGCACCTTACAAACCTTTATAAGATTTCACAAACATTTAGACTATATGTTACATCTTTTGCATGTGTTTAATGTACAATGTAAAATAATTTACTAAACAGTAGAACAACATGTATTTTTATTTAGCAGTATTGGAAAAACACTTCTAATAATTCAATTTCAGTTTGGATTCATGTACGAACAGGGGGATATTTTAGAATACTGGAACCATCCCAGCTGTTACGTGAAATTATTGTGGAAAATGTAAGAATATGACCACAATAGGCTTTGTCATTGTAATACATGCTTTATATTCATACATTAAAATTGTAATAGAAAGTAAATTTAAACGTTATCTTTCCTAATTTCATTGTACAAAAATTTACCACCAGATTCAACAAAAATGTATGTGCCAATGTATGTATGGGTGTGTGTGTATGGGTGTGTGTGTGTATTTTTTTATTTATTTTTTTATGTTTTGTTTTATTTATTTATTATTTGTATTTATGTTTTTTCTTTTTTTTAATAACCCATTATTTTAGCTTGTCCTTGCTGGAGAAGTAGGTTTATGTGACTCACTTGTGAAAATGCGTCCTGGTTTGGGGTAAGCTGTTGAATTCTGCTCACAGTAAGTATCAAATGGACTCAAAAACAGACTTGTTTCCCCTAAACACTACGTTTCTTCTAAACACGTCTTTCCGTAACCCCTCTTTTGTCCTCTCAGTAACACGTGACCAACAACGCCAAGTTTATTATCCAAAAACTGCGGCAGTCGTGACCCACTTTTGTCCCTAAATCGCCCGTTAACCCTTAAATAACAGCTGATATTTGGACCAATCACGAGGCCCCAATTCTTCTTTTACTTTTACAATTACAAATCACTCGTGTTAAGACATGCGTAAACTACTCATCGGCATTTACTGGAAGAGCACTGCGTAAACACGCGCACAGCAGCGGGCCCGATTCAGCACCATCCATCCCCATAATAGGACTTGTTTTGGCTGAGGGCCAGTATCGATCCACGCTGTGAGGAGGGAGTTTTTTAGTGTTTTCTTGTAGTCTGGCTGTATAATTTGGTAGCAGTGAGAAAGAAGATGGCCGCAGGATTATCGCTGTTGCTATTTTACGCGCTGCTGTGCGTCGCAGGAGCCCAGGACAACTATAATGAACTCTCCGTGGGCTACAAGAACGGAGTGGCGCTGGCCCTGGAGCAGCTCAGCTCCCATGCCGCCGTGCACCACCATTTTCGCTTTCTGAGGACTATGGACAAAGCTGAGATAGATGTAGGTATACAGTTTTTTTTAGGGTATTTAGGTTCATGTTCAAAAGTTATTTATGCTGTTTTTCTTATCAATAGTGTCTTATACATGCTTGTGTGAATTATTGTATACTTTTGTGCATCTTTTGGGTAATATTTTGAACTTAGGTCTCTATGAGTCTACCACCTCATGAAAAGATGTTATTTGTGAAAAACCAAAGATTGTGTCAGTGCCAATGGCAATTCAAAACTGACTTGAGTTGGCTCATATCCAAATCAAGTTTGACTTTGATCCCAGTCTTCTGCTCTGTAACTAACAACATGTCTGTCTTCTCAGGCTGGATTTGGGGTAAAATACTTGTTCCACCATTTCTACGTGAAGCCAACCAGATGTGCCAAAGGAACCATGGACTACAGCCCTGAGAGATGTCCCTTCAGGAATGACAGAGTGAGATTGATATATTTGTATACTGTGCACTAGTTACACAATTAAGCCTTAAATATTTTAGTTAATTATACTCAAATATTATAACTTGGACTATTGCTCTTAAATAAATCAAACCCACCTCAATAAATGGTGGTATGAATTTATGCCTATATATATATATATATATATATATATATATATATATATATATATATATATATATATATATATATATATATATTTTATATATATATATTTTATATATAATATATATATAATATATATATATATATATATATATATATATATATATATATATATATATATATATATATATATTTTTTTTTTTTTTTTTATTTATTTATTTTTTTTTTATCAGCAATCATTTTATCATGGGAAATCCTTGGCTCATTCCCAACCATTCCAAACTATTTTACAAGTAAAATGTTTTACCTTTTTCTGCCCACAGCCTCTGATGGACTGTGCTGTTTGCTACAAAACAGCATCAGACCAAATAGAGCAGGAGCCCAAACCATATGTGCACTGTATGCAGAAGCCAAGACTCACTGAGGTAAGTGCATGCATCCTCACAAATGTGTTTGTGTTTTGTACCAACCACAGAGATAGCCTGGTCACATCAAGACACAACCAAGACATTACAAACACATCTATTTAAGTTTAATATTTTCAATTTTAGTCCTGAAAGTTTAGTCATGCATTTTATAACTACTTTAGTCTAGATTAGTCTTGGTCTAGCCCGAGTTGAAATTTGAAAAGCTAAATATCTCATTAGTTGGTATTTGCATGAAAATATACTGTTATCCAATCACAAAGCTGCAAGAAGTACTGAGAAACATAGCATTGCATTTCCATCAATTCTACAGCATTATTGGTTGTAGTCTCACACTATTTTTTCTTGATTCAGGCAATGATGACTGCCAGGACTGAGCACTGCAAAAAGATGGTCTACCACAGCGGAGCCCCCACTCTTCTGTCTGTGTCCACTGGTTAAAAGAACAAACATTTAACAACATTTCAAGCCTCTACTTTGTCTAATATCTGTTCTTCTCATGCTTATAACAAAACCTGTCTATTTTTATCACATAAATTCAGAGATATCAGTTAATCTGTAGCCATATGTTGATATAATAACAAGCTATTTGCTAACAATATTACGCCATTTTCCTATTGCTCAATAAAGTTTGTCTAATACATCTGTGCTTCCAGTCTTCCTCCTGACATAACACTGCTCAATTATCCAGGCTTGGCAAAAGCAGAATAATCTAGTAATTAAAGTTGCATTATGTAAGTTTTCTGGTAGAGAGTCCACCGTCTCCCTGGAGATGTTATTTCTTTGCCTGGAGTATTGTAGAGTGGCATTTTTAATAAAACATGCATTCTTTTTTTTGGTAATTTTTTTATTTTTCAAAAGGCTAAAGATATCACTATAGTCCTTACAGGAATTATTCTCATTTGCTTACACAGTGAAATATTAAGTGAAGTCAGATCTTATGGATTTAACATACTCAGTTCATTTTGTCCTTGCTTCATAGATTTGTCAATCTACTTATCTATTGTTGGAGTAATCTAGAGACCAAAACATAATTTATTTGGTTTCATATCTGACCAATATAATATATATTTATAATAATACAGTCCCAAAAAATATGGACATAGTTACCCCCAGATGAAGTCTTCAACATGAATCTCCACAGCCTTGGTGTCTTTTTGAATGGGTGTAATTAAAAAAAACAAAAAACAAACCCTCATTATATTCTTCCAACCAAACTCTCACCATGTATTAGATCCTGTTGTGTTCCATTGTACATGACTTTCACTTGAAATATGAAAATTGCCCTCCATTTCTCACCTTCTCTTGATGTATTCTGTGCTGACCTCTTTACATTGCTGAATTGATTTAAACAATTCATACAATCTGGACATATTATTTTGAGAAATTGATGTAATTAGTGTTAATAATGTCTGCCCAATTCATTGTTTTCCATATACTTTTAATGTTTTGATCTATAGAAAGTATCTATAGAAATCCTCTTTCCCCAGTTCATATTTTTCTATTAATTTTTCAAAACTCAAGTATGCCCCCTTGTGGATAAGAGTAAAATGAAGTTAGGCCTTTAGAGACCTATGTTTTTACACCCAATTACTGCTTTTAAAGCATCTGTCGGTTAATGTTCTGTTGCATGAAGAACAGACACAGAGACACAGGGATCGTTCTGTAGGTCTTTATTGTCGGTTACAGCCATAGTGTCGAGTTAAAGGCAGCATCCAGCAAAATTTAAAACAGTCTGAAGGAGGGTCAAGTGAGTAGTGCCTAAAGCAGTGTCTGAAGCAGTCTAAACAACATGAGATTGCACCAATGTTTTATATCCCTCTCAGAGTGGGGGTTACACATTCTGCAGATAAGAAATTTAAAGCAAAGTCCAACAATATGTGATTGCATCAGTGTTCTATAACCCTCCCAGACTGGGGGTCACACATTCCTGAAATGAAAGGGGCTACAGATAAGAAATGTGGCCTTAACCAAAATGACCAGAACACAGTTGTTATCTTCCCTTAAGCAGTGTATTATGTTGTACATATACATTGTCTATTGTCCATACATCTTATGATATTACTGGTGTGACCTCGCAAAACACGCATTCTTACTGGTAGTCTGGTTTCCGCTCTCCATAGATCTGACATGTAAGTTGGCCTGGTCCCCATAGATATGTTTAATGCCATACTGCAGTACATGCCAGGCAAAACTTTGATGAATAACAATTAAAATTATGTTGTTGTGTTTTTTGTTTTGTTTTTTACACAGCTAAATGAATACATCTATACATGTAGTTGGTACTTGATACTATACAAAAAAGAGGAGAAAAAAATTTAAGAACTGTTGCTAATGTCGAGTTCATTAACAATGACTCGGTCAGGCTGCAGAAAAGGGAGTGTAGGAGGGTTGAGTGGGAATGGTGCAAGTCAAAGCTCCAGGTCAATTTGAAAACACAAATAACAACCCTGCAGCCACCTAGACACTTAGACACATAACTGACAAACCTGTCCAAGAGATCATCACCAGTCTGAGTTCATCTACATGCTGTCTCGATGTGTTACCCACTAGATTTCTAAAGTCTGTGCTCAACAGTTGCTTGCATAGTTAACATGGCACTTCAATCTGAAGCATTGCCAAGAGCTTTGAAAATAGAGATTATCAATCCTCTTCTAAAGGAGAGCAATCTTGATGCCACAGTATTACCAATTACCAACCCATCTCAAATCTGCCATTTTTAGTCAGAGTCCTTGAAAAAGTTGTTAATTTGAAGAATGTTAATAAGCTGTTTCTAAACAACTCCTTCGATGTTTTCTAGTCAGGTTTTAGACCCCACCACAGCACTGAGACTCCTCTTATCAAGGTGACTAATGACATCCGCCTGAACACTGTTGCAGGCAAAAGTCTCTTGATCCTGTAAGATCTGAATACTGCTTTTGACACTGTCGATCGTGGGATCCTTTTAACTGAGACCAGAGGACTGGATGGGCATCTCTGGTACAGCACTAAACTGGTTCAAGCTCTATCTAGAAGACACGGAGTAGTTTGTTGAAATTGGAAACTGTGTCTCAGATAAAATGTCCCTGACCTGTGAAGTGTCCCAAGAGTTAAGCCAGGGACCCCTCTAGTTCAGTCTCTGCATGATACTGTTTAGGCCAGTTAATGCCATGCAATAATGTGTCCTGCCACAACTTTACAGATGAGCAAATGACACTCAGATTTATGTCTCACTGGCAGCAGGTGAATATGGACCAGTGGATTCAGTCTGCCCCTGCATCCAACAGATCAGTGTGTGGATGCAAAACAACTTTCTCTAGCTAAATTCAGACAAGACTGAAGTCATACAGAAACTGACACTTGTTAATGTGTTAAGACAGCTGCAGTACATCCAGAATACTGCTGCTCATGTCCTGACTAGAAACGGGAAGTACGAGCACATAAGTCCTGTGCTCATGTCTCTGCACTTGCTTCATGTGGCTCAGAGAATAGACTTAAAAGCAGCTCTGCTTGTGTATAAGTCTCTCCATGGACCAAAGTACATCTCTGACATGTTAGTGCCATATGAACCATCTCACACTCTGAGGACTTCAGGGACTGGCCTCCTGCTGGTGCCCAGAGTCAGGACTAAACATGGGGAATCAACGTTTCAGTTTTATACAGATAAAACCTGGAACAGTCTTCCTGAAGATGTGAGACAGTCCTCTACTGACTGACTGAAAGATTTTGTTTTTATTCTGCTCTCTTCTCTTTTACTTTGTTTGTGTTGTGATTTTAACTTCTTTCTGATTATGTAGAGCACCTTGAATGTCTTTTTGTATGAATTGTGCTATACAAATAGACTTGCCCTCCCATAAATTTGGACCTGGTTGATATGCTACACCTAAGGGAGAGAGAAATGGTTCAATGACACATGGGTAACCAATCAAAAGTTCCAATGTAATGTAGTAACTAAATAATATTACTTTTCACGTATGTCTAATAAGGATGTTGTGGTACCATAATTTAAACACTAGATGTCAGAAAAGCTTTGCGTAAAAGGGCAAACGTCCTGGCGCTTGCAGGCCACTTAATCCTGACAGAGTACCGTACTGTTGGTAAATTTCAGCCTACTGTATGTTGACATTGCTAGAATATTGTCCAAGGATATCGAAAACTGCAGGTCAGACTTGTGAGTAGCTTTTCTTTAGGCTGAGAGGAGTCGTATTATTAATGTTGTTATTAATTAGTCTAATATTGTTGGCAAATTATAGGCCATTATGTTAGCTTCTAAATACAATTAAACAAAAAAATAATAATCTTACAGTGAACAATCACAACTCAAGGATAAGCCTATGTGTGCTCTTATGACCTATAACGAGCCGTTTTGGTGTTTGGATACCGCTTCTACAGCAGCATATGATTTTAACTCTGCACATTTAGTGTGAACATTACGGAACAGGCTTCATCCCTGCGCGGCGTGTCTGGCAGGAGCTCACAGCCCAACGACACTGAGATGACGCGTGTGGGAGACGGTCGACAAATCAACTCCGCCGCATGAAAGCGAGCGTGTGAGGGGCGTGCACTGAGATCCTATGACCGGGAACAGAACTGTTGTTTCCGTGTCGCTGCATATCCACTAGGCTCTTCCAGCAGAATGTTTTGATCGCCAACGCTTTGGCTGTGTGGATGAGTGAGTGACTGGTGGCTTGACGGCGCAGAAAACCGCTCTATTGCGCTGCTCCTCCACCGGAACAACCAAACGCACGGAAGCCGTGGGAATTGGAGGATACAGAGGCTATACCAGCAGCACACTGCTAAAACCTGGACACATACGGCCTTAAGATGACTATGTCGGTCCCGGAGAGAAAATCAGGCTCTGAGGGGAAGGAGGAGGAGAGCGAGGATGAGAGTGAGATCCTGGAGGAGAGCCCGTGTGGCCGCTGGCAGAAGCGCAAAGAGCAGGTTGGTTGATCATGTTGTTGCCTCCGTGTCCATTTGCACGTCTCTCTTTTCCTTTTCAAACATCCCCCCTTTAACATGTGCTGAAGTGCTGACTCTTTTTTTCTTGTTATGCAATGAGCGAATGAGGCGAGGTGTTCTCACCCCTCAGTTTTGCACCATCCCGCCTGGGGCATTCACTCCATGATCTGCTTAGCCCACATCAGGTCTATTTCAGTGACGACGCGAACAGTCCGCCTCTTCCCTGAGAAACTGTCTTTCAGATGATTTTATTGAACAAATTCCGTCTCAGATTGTAATTCACACCAATAAAACAGCCAGACACCACCCATTAATGAAGCTTTGGAGCTTTTATGGCTTTCCATCTCCAGTAGATATGGTCAGAGAGGGATGCTTTCAAGAGATGAGTCCAGTGTGATTGTAACAGAAAATGAGCTTGCAAAATGACCTTCTTTCTTTCAACTAAGATTAAATATAAACGCAAAACCTACCATCCTGAGGAAATAACAACAGAGGCAGTATTATGTTTGGTAGTTTACCTGGGCAACTGTATTTCAAGTTGCAGACTCAGATAAAAAAAACAAAAAACAAAACAGGATGCACTTAACTGCCCTATATCATAACTGTCAGGCCTATGCATTAGCAAATTGTGTATAGATATATGCCCCCCCTTCCCATACTTCCATGATATTGCACTTTCACAGTGTAGCCTACTACATGCATGGCCACAACAATAATGAAATAAAATAATTCATTGTGTCGCATTTCTGATGTTGCATGTGCCAATATGTTAACGCAAATAGCTGATATAGCGTACAGCTCCACATGTCTTGATTTTGGTTTTTACATTATTGCTTTGCCTTTTGTTTGCGCAACTAGTAGAGTTATTATTGGCTGGAAGTGACGTGTTGTGTAATGCTGGACCAGACGGGTGCAGTCTCTCCAATAGTCGCAGATAAGGTGCAGAGTATGAAGTTTACGGTTATCTCTGGGTCGCACACATGCTGCTGGTATTGACCTGGAGCACCTCCCACTCAACACTTCTTCCACTTAATAGATTGCATTGTCAAAGCCTGTATATGAAATTCCCATTCATTCCCACCAAGAACAGTGGCCATTCCAGTTTGTTTATCACACTGCTATAGAATTATTCAGGATTATACAGCCTTTTTCAGTACTGAGTTTGAATTGGATGTCCATTTAAGTTAAGCTGTCTTTTCATGTCTACCTTGTGCCACTTTAGTTAGATGCAGACTGAGAGTACAGACCCATCGAGTACATCACATTTGCTATAGTTTTTTAATGTAATAACCATATGTAGGCAGATGCATTCACTTGTATTATTTTGTTCCTGGATTTGATTCTGGTTTAGTCATGGCCCAGTTCAGGCTTTGTTCTGGGTTTAGTCCCACTTTTGGTATGTTGTGTTTGCTAGTGTGCTAACCATTTGCATTAGAAGGTGGAGTATTTTTAAAACCACATATTCCTTTTCCTAGCACATATCATTCAAATAAAACCAACAACAAAACAGATTAAAATGTGTCAATGAAAACTGTGAGTCACTTTTTTTTTTCAAGAAAGTTGTATGGATTGCAAAAGCTTTTACTTTAATTGATGACTCTTTCAATTACCTTTAAAGTACACCCCGCCAAAGACCCATAGTTGCTAATATATCGTTTACACAGTCTACCCTAAACATCTGTTTGAGAAAAATCATCTCCAGCTTTCACTCTGTCATATAAACATGCAGTAGTGTATCTTCCCAAAGCAGGTAAACAGCTATATTTACAGCCTTCATAACTGATTTGACCTAGATTAGACGATTGTGACCCCTTTGGCAGAACCTTACATACACTTTTAACACACAGAGCTCTTTTTCCAATAGAAAAGGTGTCAAAGAGTGTTAGACAGTGCTGCATTCAGAGCCTGTGTGCGACTGAGGCTATTGCACATGAATGAATGAATGCATCGCAAATAAGTCACTGGGCCAAAGTTGAATCATATCAGTTATAACCGTCCATCATTCAAATAAACTACATCATAATATTGTTGAAGCATGTGAGTAAATTTTTCATCTACCTAGCTTAGTGATCTGAAATAAAACCATGTAGGAGGTATTACATAAGTTGCTCATTTGCTTGAAGTGCTATTGCAGTAGTCTTTCCAGGAAAAGTTAGAGTAAGGAGAGGGCTCTCACAGAAGGTGGCTTGTTGTAATGCAATCCGGGAGCTTTTTCCGGCTAAGCGCGTAACCCAAAGTTGATTTACAAAGCAGTGATTTACATACGCGTCTAGTGGCACGTATGCTCAAATTGAGTCATGTACTGCACAATGTTTGGCAGACGTTGGTTAATTTGGGCGGAACGGAGGTGCATGAGAGAAGTGGTCAATATCTGAATCGCGCAGCCCAAAAATATTCTTAGTACTAATGCTGCTGCCACTACTATTACTACTGCCACCTTTACTATTAGGCCTACTATTACTACTATCACCTTTACTATTATGCCTACTATTGCTACTACTACCTTTACTCTTAGGCATACTAGTAGGTCTACTATTACTACAAATACCTTTACTGTTTGGTCTTCTGTTACTACTACTACCTTTACTTTTAGGCCTTATAGTAGGTCTACTAATTTTGCTACTCCTACTACTACTACTGCTACTACCTTTACTATTAGGTCTACTTTTACTACTACCTGTACTATTAGGCCTACTAGTAGGTCTACTAATTCTGCTACTACTACTACCTTTACTATTAGGTCTACTATTTCTACTACTACCTTTACTATTAAGCCTTCTATTGCTGCTGCTTCTGCTGCTGCTTCTGCTGCTGCTGCTGCTGCTTCTGCTGCTGCTGCTGCTGCTTCTGCTGCTGCTTCTGCTGCTGCTACCTTTACTGTTAGGCCTACTATTACTACTGCCCACTACTACCATTACTACTATTACCCTACTTTTTCTAGGGTTGCAGTTTCAGGAGTATGCTCCCACTGAGTCATATTACTTTGTACTGTAAATTACCATATTAGCATTACAAATTACTATTACTACATCATTGTATGCAGTTAAAAATAACCTACTGTTCCTCAATCAGTTTGCCATTTTTCCACATATTCCAACTTTTAAGTGCGAGTTACAACAGCAGTACACAGAGGAATTACTCAGACATCTTTCTACAATAGAGGCAAGCAGTTGTATTGATTTCACACTGATAAGAAATATCCCAAAAGAAAAGTATTTTATATAAGAAACTACACCATTATTGCATCTATCCACAAATTGTACATCTTTAAAGTAGTAATTTCCGCTTCCATCCCATTAAACTCTACGGTCCTTAAACGTTGTGATGGCATTTGATACTCCCTGCCCTGTCTTGATCCAGTGTCTTGACGTGATGCAGTGGGGCAGACCTCCCAAAGTGCACACCCAAACACAGCTCTCATTCTCCCCATAGCGCTTTGTAAAATCTGCCTTCTCTGTGCAGGCTGGCCCATCTGCTCAGTGACAGTTGTAACTAAGGCTTTGGTCACTGACATTGAGCTGCAGTGGCGTGTGCCTTCTGCATGCCCTTATCACCCAAAATGTTATGTCTAGTACTGCTGTAATATAGTAAAGATGGCATATATTGGTACTTCACAGATTAAAATGAAGTTCAAGTTAAATGTCATCCCAGTTTTAATTAATGCATGCAATAGTTGTATCCTTGGGCAAGACACTTTAGCTATTTATGAATGTGGCGTGTGAGTGTGAGATTGGTGGCTAAGTAGCTTACCTCCACCCAGTCTGGGGAGTGGATAAATAACTAAATGTAAAGTGGATATGAGCATAGACAAGTACTGTATAAGACCAATGCATTTGAACTATTATGATTAACATAAATCTCATTGTACAGTTATTACATTAAAGGGCCCATATTACTCTCTTCTCTGATCTATGTTATAATGTTGTTCCCTCATCACAAACAGACCTGGAGTTATGTTTTGTTTCATTCACACAAGTTTAGCACGCAAATCCTGCATGTTTAGGCTGAGTTCTTCTCTCAACCTGAAAATGCTCTGTTCCACCTTGTGAGGTCATGTGTTAATACAAGTAGTGCTCCATTGTGTTTTTAAAATCCACACACCTTCACTAGAATCATTTTTGATGATTTCACAATTGGAATTGCCCGTCTCTACTGAACTAAAGGTAAAATGTAGCTAAGTTGAAAACTACTGTTTCATGACATCACAAGGTGGAACAAATCATTTTGAACTTTGGCGATGTAGACAAATGTGTGAATGAAACAAAACACAACTCCAGGTATGTTTTGAGGAGATAACAGCACAATAACATGGCTCAATTCTAATCATTCTAAGCATCCATATGTATATAGGCCCTTAAACCCAAAAAGTTGCACTCTGAAGTTTGAACCAAGAGCATTACTAGGCGTTTCATCCGAAGTTCTCTGCATGAGCAACCTTTTATAAGTCCACATTTCCCCTGATGTCCTCTCACCATCTGCTCCTGCAATCTAAAATTCACTTTGTAACATTTAAAGTCCAGAATGATGCAGTTTTCTTTTCCAGGTCACAATCTTTTTATATCAGTGATGTATTTATAGTTATATAAATTTCATGCACAAGAGCTTTGCATTTACTAGTGTTTTTATAGATCAGCTCAAAAGCACTTATCTATGACGCATCAACTATTTCCATTGACTATAGCCTGTTAAAGCTGAATTATTCAGAATTTCTCATATACACGAGTACATTTAGTTTTGTATTGTAAAAGCGGAACCTGTGACCGCCAAATCCAGACCACTACATGCTGTCTTAATTAAATATTAAAACATTTTAGCAATCGTAAACATGTAAGAAAGGGCCTTGTGAATCACTATTACTATATATTTGGATTGAGAGCTGATTGGCTGTTCTTCAGTGGTCCACCCTGCTTCATTTTTCTGTCTAAAAACTGATATAAACCTATGCTATTGGCCCAATATTAACATTTGTGCATACTAAAGATATGTCAAATGATTTGTGAGAGCTAGGAACAAGTTTTATACACATTTATACTTTATACCTCAGTTTTAATGAATCAGGTAACTTAATCTGAATGTCTAAAAACAAGTCAGATATTTTTTTTACTTTGCTTTTATGATTGGACCTAACATTTCGCAATATAAGATCTTGTCACTGGATGATGCTCTGTAATAATTACTCCAGCACTGCAGGGTTATTCTATGTAGTTTTGACATATGCCTTAGTATGTGGCTTGATACCTCCAAGACTCGATCTCCCCAGGGCTTGAGGCTTAAGTGAGAACCCAGGACAGAGGACTCCGGGCTGGGATGCACCTGTTAGCTGTTGGCCCTCTGCCTGTCTGCTTACACCACACCTGTTCAGAGCAGGATTAAAGGCTATGTGGATTTGGATAAGAGCATATTTATCAACTATAATTCACTTGTAATATATGAGAAGTCTCGACCTGTCTGAGTGGATTATTGTGGCTTTTGTGAACTGTTATTGACTTTTGATTGACAGTTTGCTAAAATGTGGCAATGCGCTTGTAATTGTTGTTGTCGAATTGTGTCAAGACGTGTTCAGAGAGAATTGTTGACAGCTTTGTATAAACTACCAGTCACTCATTTGTTTTTCTGATTTATAGTTGTTTAATTTAATCCATTAAAGGTGCACTATGTATGGAGATTTTGCCTAGAATACAGTACGGCATTACACCACTGGGTCTAGATCCTCGTCAAATATATAGACATTTTTTAAACACAGCAAGGTAAGTTTATTTTTATTGCACAATTCATACACAAAGTAATTGAAAGTGCTTTACAGAATAAGAAAGACATTAAAATCACAATACAAACAAACCAAAACATAAATAATCATCATAAAACTAACATCAAAACAGAAGAATGTAGAATAAAAACCTTTCAGTCATATGCACAGCTAAACAGAGCCGTTTTGAGCCTGGATTTAAACATTGTTAAAGTAGAAGCCTGTCTTACTTCTTCAGGAAGACTTTTCCAGGTTTTAGTTGCATAAAACTGAAACGCTGATTCTCCATGTTTAGTCCTGACTCTGGACACCAGCAGGACGCCGGCCCCTGAAGTCTTCAAAGTGCGAGATGGTTCATATGGCACTAGTAATGGAAAAATGCCATTCTGTTCATAGCAAAAGAAAAGGTCTGAGGATAGAGGATGGGGAGACCTAAATCAAAACAAGGAACACAATAGCCAGTATGCTAATAAATGTGAGAGCACCCATTAGGGGCCTGAATGATTATGCAAAAATATGACTCAGGCACTTAGATCACACTTAGATAGATATAAGGCAGTGTCCAACAGCAATCTGACCACTGAAGAAGCTGCTTCGGTGAGGGGCAAAACGTCTTCACTCAAACCAAGTTGAAGTGTACCTGTGATGAAAATTACAGGCCTCTCTCATCTTTTTAAGTGGGAGGACTTACACAATTGGTGACTGACTAAATACCTTTTTTCCCCACTGCATATACTATACTTAATGTCTGCAGTGTGGGTGTGCCTTGGCATTGTCTTAAATTGTGCTGTAAGTGTTATTCTGGTTGAACTGGCCTGGCTGTGTGTATTAAATGACTTGTGATCTCATTGTGCGACATTGTGTGCTTAACATAGTGTCTGGCTCTGTCTTATTTGTATTCAAGAGTATTTTACTAACTATATTATGTCTGCCATTTAAGGGTGTGCCCTGGCATTGTCTTCAGCTAATTATCTCTGATTGTAAACAACACAATACAACATCTGCCCTACTTTTGTGCATTTGATGAGGTGTGAAAAAGTCATAAGTAAGATAATGAAACAATTGTAGATATAAGTGATATAAATGTGGCATATTTCCAGATTGCTGGCTATGTGTGGTTGGCAGAGTAGCAAAGTGCTCGCCTCATAATAGAACGTTGTGGGTTAAACTCTTTGGGGTACGTTTGCTTCAATTTTCCATCACCTCGTTAAACAACAGGCTAATATAAATGAAGCCACAATTTCCACCTGTGCACTGTATCTCCTTATCCCATCTTCTACACAACCTGTTTTATATTTACTATAGTTTATTTGATTCTGTTCACATGGAAATAGGTATATATAACTTTAGCTATTTTTTGCCACTTAGTGTGAATTTTATAAACATTTATTTTTTGCTCTTCGATATTATATTGTAATTTGTCAGCTGCTTTGTCCAGTTTCCTTGTAGATCAATTATGTTGGCGTAATAATATTAATTTGTATCACTGGGGACTTTATTGTGTTCACTAATGGCTCCTGACAAGTTTCTCCGACAGCACTGAAGGAATCAAGTTTCAAAAATTGAGAAAAATAACAGTAAAAACCTTGACACCACTGATTCCCATCCAGTAATCTGCACTTTTTAATTCATATTTCTACAAGTTTTGCACAATACTGTAAATGGCTATATAACCCATTAATGTGGCTTTTCATGAAGTTGAGTAAAATATGTCCTGCCCCTGTACAGATATTTTATTATATATAAAGGGAGCTGTTGGGGTAGAAATGAATTTGCTGTCTGCATCTAATTATAAAGCATTTTATCCTCTGAGAAGCAGGAAGTGCACTGTTAGCATGCTAGTTGCTGTTAGCATTAAATTCCACTCTGGTGTTATAATCTTATCAAGGTGGAAAATTAGGATGCTCATAATGCATACGGTTAGCAAGGAATAACTTTCTATAACTGGTTAAAAATAAACTGTTTCACGTTTTAAGACAGTGCTTTTAAGATCTACAAATATAATCCTGTTTAATTGTATTTTGTGGTGCACTGAGTAACATAACAATGACAATTTGAATCCTGCTTTAAAGCCTGCTAACTCATCAGACTTTGCCATAGACTGATCCACTAAAAGCAGAGAGGAAAAGTCAATATGCCTGATGCGCTGTGATAATGCAGTCTGAAGCAGTACATGGGTTTATCAGCTCCAAACCATTTCTAACACACATCTATTCACTTCAGGGGAAAGAGGTCCTCCTCTTTTTCACATTTCAACTGCCTTCTGAGGAGTTCCTGGTCAATGTTAAATGGACAGATTTTTATATAGCACTTTTCCACATTCAAGGCACTCAAAGCACTTTACATCAAGGAACCACTCACCCATTCACACACACATTCATACACCAGTGTACACAGACACTGAGAGTGAGCATGTAAGGGTTGCACATTCATGCGAATTTGAAGATATTTTTGACACTAGTTTGAGGAATTACAGTTATTCCCATTAGCGGTCAGTGGTCTACCATTATTTTGCAAAAACTTGTACAATATACCATGGAAGCTGAAATAAGGCCAGTTGTTTAAAGAGGCATTATAACTTTTCACTTGTTTTCCATTGTTACTATGAAGTTCTTATTGTATTGACTGGAGTGTTCCACAGTAAGACATTAAACTTACATTTATTCAGTTATAGACATGTTACTATAGCTTAAAACACATTGTTACTATGAGCATCTTGGCCTCATGGAGCTACTATACAAGTTTAATGCCATTCTGTGGAACATGGTTTGCTGAATGGAGGTTGTCTATAGAGCTGCCTTATTTATGTCCTGGTTCATTCCTCTGTGACCTGGGCTTGAAAAGGTGTTGTGGTCATGTGATCTGGAAGGATCAGATCACCTGGTAGTGAAATATGATCCGATTGGCTGGTGTCGGAGGTGTGTCAGCAGTTTCCACTCCACTTGTCTGGATAGTATAGAGAACACTGGAAATAAATACTCTAGAAAACATTTATACAGGCAGCTATACTAAAGAGAGCTAAACACTTATTCCACATTTACTGTACCTAAATATATATTTTTTTATTATTTTAATTTATTACAGTTGATAGAGGCAATTACAATGGCTCAATAGACCTTAGGCTTTGATTCAATACAAGAAGATCAGAAATATATCATATCTTCAGTGAGTTATGCCCACAAAACCAGATAATACATTGTACAACTGATGCAAAGTGGCTCCAGGCAATCAGATTTTAGTTTCAGTAACATCTTCTGCCAAAGTCTTTTCTTTTAGCTAGAATATTCTAGAGCATTATATTCAGATGCTCATAGACAAAGAGGAACACTGAATAATTTTAGCTTGGCTTCCAGACTGCTGGGCTATTAATAGTAGATTGTTTAAACTTGGTGTTTTAAACAATTCTGAAAGAACTGACCAAAACACTGCATGAATTCTCAGCTCCTAATTACAATTTTACAGCAACTATTTTGACACCATTGTCCCATTAAAAGTAGAAACCATTTCATTTTATAATTTATTTTTTGTTTCCAATCAGTATAATTGAAACCACATGGTAAAATTTAACTCTTTGAGTGTCCCTCCCAGTAGAGTTATGTTGAGGTTCCTCTGGGGTTAATTTGCTCCCAATTTGTTTATTTTATAACTCAGCTATAAAATAACATATTTTTATAATTGTGGGCTTTATTTTTACCCTGACTTCAGCCTAATGCACTGATACCAAACTTATGATTTAGCTGAACAAACACTTTGGCCTATTGTTAAATGGGATTTGTCAAAATTTAGTGATTATTATTTTAACTGAGAGCAAAAGTTACATTGAAATTCCTCTGGAGTCAATTTGACCCAAAATTGTTTCTCCTATAACTCAGCTATTATTTTCTGATCCATGTTATATTGTTGTTTCTTCATCAAAAGCATACACTGAGTTGTTGTGGTTAGTTACATTCATGTATATTTAACACAAATATCCTGCACATTTAGGCTGAGTTCTTCTCTCAAATGAAAAACACTCACCTTGTGATGTCATGTGGTAATACAGGAAGTGCTTGACTGTTTTTAAATTCCATACACCTTCATTAGAATCATTTGAAGAATTTCAGCCCTGGAATTGCCTATCTTTACTGAACATGTGAGCAAATGATAATGGGTAGCTGTTAACTTGAAAACTACTGCTTCATGACATCATAAGGTGAAACAGAGCATTTTGAGAGATCTAGACAGAATAATAAGGGGACTTAAAGGGTACTCAAACATGTGTGAATTTTTATTTATTGTTATGTATTTATTTGTAGAGGGACAGTACAGAAGGATATGCTTTTGAGGAACTAACGGTATTATAACAAGGCTTAAAGCTCACAAAAAAAACCAAAACTGTTTGTGTAATATAAGACTTTTAAGGTGGAATTCCCCTGTGCTGTTGGGGGTCACTTTGTATAGTCCTGTGACCAAAGCCTGTAATAATGTTTTGAGTAAGTGACAAGAGAGCATTACTTCAAAATAATATTACTCAAAAGATTTGAGGAAAATAGTACTCAAGGATACACAGCAAAAACATTCAAATAATTGAATAGTCATCATAATGTTGTTGTCTGTTACAGTACTCTTACCCTGTAAAATATTTTACTCAAATAGAATTGTCTAAAAACTACTTTGAATACTTCCCACCTTGGACAGTTAATAATTCAAACTACTAGCCCTATAAACACTATGTGTGCACTTGTAAACATTGTTGACACCAGAATAACCCATGTGTTTGTTGCAAGGCCAAGGCCAAGATCCCTGCTGCACACATGTGTAAAAAATATCCCAGCCTTGAAAATGTCCCACAAACACACCAGCTGTGTAGCCTAGATGTACCAATATGTGTAGACATGAGACCGGCCTGCTCTGTTTGAACTGTCAACAATCTTGCACAATAGTAATTGCAAAGACACACATAATCACACCTTAACTACTTTTATAGTGTCATTTCTTTGCCAAGCTCATGTTATTGACCTTTGAAACCAAATATTGTCAATATGAGTGTGAAATATCTAACTGGGATAACAGACATCTCTATATTGGTTTGCAAATTGTAGTGTTTTAGTTGATTTTTAGCAACTAAAATGAAAAGTCCTCTGCATGCTGTTACTTTGTCACTTCTCACACTGGGACCACAGCTGCTGACCTGCCCCACTGTCAGACGTACTCATTTGAAACTCATTTGCATATATGTAAATCAATCACCATTGGAGTGACTTTCATTGAATTAGAACTTGGAATATGGTGGTGTTTGTTGAGTTCAAGTTTAAATGTTGCAAAAACAGATTTCTTGAAATTTACTAGTCAACTTTTATAGCTTGCTCAACATAAAAAAAACAACTTAATGCTATAAAGCTAACTCAATTCTGCCTATATTATTCCTTTAAATAACAATTTAAATTACCTCATATAGCTGCTCTTGGAGTGCACATGTGTTTTCCATTACGGACACTGCCTTCTCAGCATGTGTTACTGTGTCCTTGTCTTTTCAAGTTGTATTAGTTGCAGTGCAGACGTATGCACAAACTGACCCCCCCATATGAGTCTTTCACAATAAGAGTATTGTTTCTAACCTTACATAACCAAAGGTCTGGAGAGAACTTACTCACTGTCCCTGTCTCTAAAACTGCTCTTTGAAAATACTAAGGCAAACAATGGGTACATTTACCGGTACATGCAGAGCCAAGCCATAGGTCAAAATCAGATAACTATAATCAGATAACACAATAATTAGATCAGATTTTTGGTGTGTGTTTACATGCTCAAGGGAAATGTGATAATGAAAAACACCCAGTAAAGTGTGTCAGTTAATCAGTGGATTTTAACTGTTGTATTTGGAAGACAAAGTACAACGGGTTTTAAAATAACTTTTTCAATCTTTCAATTTTCCCTTTCAATTTTGTCTTTTTTGTGTAATTTCCATTGCCAAAGCCTGTAACTGTAAGCCTGTGTGAGCAATGAGAAAGAAATCAAATTAATCACATCAGATGTAACAGTACAATAATCTGATAACTCCAGAAATAAGATAACGATCAGATTTTTGGTGTGCACAGAAACATAGCCAGTGATGAGGTTGCGTCATCTTTGTATACAGGCATTGTTTCTTCATATGGCTTGGATTAGAAGCTTCATTGACTGTGTCTTGAATAACGAGGAACTGTAAACAGAACCGAGGCTACAGGCGCCGACATCTGCTTAACCTACAGCTGACTGAAATGAACAGTTAACAGTTGTCACAATATTGTTTATGTAAATAACATACAAATACAATTATATTTCTTTCTTTCTGCATTGCGTTTCCCTCACTGTAGGTGAGTGGGCAAATTTTCATTATAATTAGAATACATTGATTATTTAGTAGTATCAATAGTATAATTATGTTGTAGTTGCACTCTCCTTGGACCAGCTCATCTTTAAAAACGAATTATTTATAAAAAACACAGCTAACCGTATGTCTTTGTCTGAATAATGATGCTCAATGTTTATTTTATATACATTTTTTTGACTGCAAAAATAGAGTAGATATTTTCTAAAGAGCTCTTTTATTGCTGTTACATTATTGCTTTGAACAGAGGTTCCTCTTTTCAGGCTGGTACCCCCAAAATAACCATGCAACCGACCTGACACCCCACTGTCAAATCAAGGTGACGTATGTAATAATTTAAAGCAAAACATTTATTTACATGATTTTTAAAAATTCTGATTAGTTTGTCGTGTTAATAAATCTAATTTCACCAAAACATAAACAACATTCAAAATATGTTAATTACAGTACCATAAGTTTAAAATTGCAAAAATTCTTGAAATAATCTTACTTTTAAAACCTGGAACAGTCTTCCTGAAGATGTGAGACAGGCCTCTACTTTGACAATGTTTAAATCCAGGCTCAAAACAGTTCTGTTTAGCTGTGCATATGACTGAAAGGTTTTTATTCTGCACTCTTCTCTTTTAATGGTAATTTTATGATGATTATTTATGTTTTGATTTGTGTGGTTTTAATGTCTTTCTTATTCTGTAAAGCACTTTGAATTACCTTGTGTACGAATTGTGCTATACAAATAAACTTGCCTTACCTTGCCTACTTTTTATTTCATTGTTGATACAAAATGGACAGTACTTCTGTTACACATAATAAGAATCTTTTAATATTTTTGTGCTTTCATAATATTTTTAATAGCTCATTTAACAACCACTCTCAGGATATATTCTGCTCTTAAAGGGATAGTTCACACTAACGCCTCTCTTAAGTGCCTTTCTCTTGGCTGTCAGTCGCGGTTTCTGCAGTTTAAAGGGGAGCGCCACATTCCGGTATCATCAACACTAGCATGCATGAGCACGCTGCTAAACCATTCACACCGCCCATTCTACTACACTGTCCTCAATTCCTCAATAAGACTTCACAAAGTTTGCCAAGGAAGTCCTTTTGAGCATTACCCCATATCACCCCTTTATTTGCACTGCAGTAACCTTGTCCAAGTGTGGAAGGGGGCGGGGATTGAGCATACAATGTATTCTCAGTAGCAATGGGGTGAGCAGTGTGTGGATTTATAGGCATGTTGGGTAATCCAGTAGGCTCAAATGATCCTACGTTTATGGAGGAAGTCTGGCCAACCGCACGGTCAAATGCAGATGTTTTTATAGCACTGGGAACCACTCCAGATCTTTGCACTGTTCCTCTGTTTCTCTTCTAGGAACTAAGCTAAAAAAGGGTAAGGAGAAAAGGGAGAGAACATGCTTGTTTTTTAAATGTTTCACTTGCGGTGCCAGGTTTTCAAAGGTGCAAGTAAAAGGAGCTCTCGTGGGAATCGGCCTGTAATCAAAATTCAGCCCTTAAGTTACCTAAGGCCGGAGTTGACATCAGCAGTTGTGAAATGAACGCTGTCAACTGCACATTACACAAACATTGATTAGATTCGAAGGCTGTTTATGTTTCCAGTGTTTGCATTGTGGTTGGATGAGGAATTCAGGCCTACAGCAACATGACCATTGCATTCAAAACATATTCATTCTTTTTTAATGGAAATGACAAGCTATTAATTGTTATAGTCAGGGATTTAGACTTCTTGCCAAAGCTGCCATGGAGCGAGCTGGAAGAAAATGACTGCCAATCTGCACCAGTGGCCTCTCTAGCCACCACCAATCACTTAATCAATACCTCCAAGCTTCTTGCACACTGACAGACTAAAGCTGGTTTTGAACTGCCAATTCTGGTTTTAAGAAGATTGTTATAAATCCATACAATCCTATAGCGTATGCAATGGGCATCCATTTTGTATTGCATTTGTGAATGTTTTTTTGAAGGCCAAACAACTTCTGGAAAAGTTTTGAATCCCGAGAAAGGGTAATTTTTATTTGAATAATAAATAAATAATGTAGTTGATGTTCATGACCATTTCAATAACAGTTGCTTTATTAAACAGAGCCTCTACTGGCCTCGTTGGCTCTCCACGCTTATTTCCACACTAGAACAATTGTTTTGGTTGTGTTTATAGGGCTATTTCCTTTGGAGACTGACAGACTTTCCCATGCAACAGTAAAATCTCTGCATCTTACATAGTTACTCTTTTAATAATAAGAAATACAAGTTATAATCTGTTTAAAGGCACAGAGACATTCAGAATCATGCAGTGAATACGTGCCAGTCTATTTCTGGGCCAGGTACAATAGCTTCCTACTGTCTTGTTATCACCCAGCAGTTACCAAGCAACCAGCAGCTCACCTCATTTTTATGTGTAATTACTGTCAAAGTTTGGAGTACAGTATGTCTGTACAGTGTAGAGCATGGCTGCATTCTGTCTTTTATTAACAGTCTTGTACAGTATGTGAGAGGTGAAGATCTGTATGTCTCAGAGGATGCTGGTGGGAAAACGCCAGAGGCACTGTCTGTCTGTGAGTCAGCCTCAGGGTCAGTCTGACTCAAGCACAAATGCCATTTTGAATCTCCAAAAGGAAACTTTTTTGGTGGTGCATATGCTATATGTTTGTCACCATCAAATGTTCTTACTGTGGCTGGTACCTATTAGGGTTGTCCAAAGTACAGAAAATCTGATACTAATCAATACTAAAACTAGTATAAAAAAAAGATACTAAGTTAAGCAACTATCAATACTAGAAAAAAAATTACATGACTTCAAAAAATTTGATCTTTCCTTAACAGTTTGACCTTAACAAATAACACAATACAAAATAAACAAATACAATTTTTATTGAAAATTACAATATAGTTTAAAAAAGCTTTTAAAATAATCAGTTGAATATCAAAATGACTATTGAGTGTCGAGTCTATTCTCTAGTATCAAAATCGCGTTTGAAATTTTAGCATCGTGACACTAGTACTCTGTCTAGCAACTAGCATTTATTTGCTTTACCTTGAAAAACATGCATTCTAATTGTGATTGGGACCACCTCATCATAGATCTGACTTGCAACTTGGTCTGATAGTCGCTTCCTGTCTCCATGGAGATATGAAAGTTTGCTGTGGAACATTCCATGCAAAGCCATAACCTTCCTATGGAGACTAATAAGTGGTGTACCAATATAAACTGGTAATAAAAAAATTTATGAGGCACAATGGCCTTGCACAAAGGCAGTATTGGAGTGTGCAGAAATCTGACAACCAAACTTCTCTTCAGTGGGAACATATCTACTTTTTGAATATAGGTTCATTAAAATCAACAATATGCCAACTGTTTTGTTTTTGCCCAGTTTGTAATGCATGCGAGTATACCCCTTATTACCAGTGGCAGAATCCATCCTTTGGTCTGAGCGTATGCAGTGATTCCGGTCTCATGACTCAGTGTGCACCAGGGAAAGGGGCTGGAGTCTGGAGGTTATGTAAGGTTATGTAAGGATGGAAGCATGGGCCCTCTATACTTCAGCTGCTGCAGGGACGGAGCAAGATAACGCAACATACAGTACTGTACCATAGTAAGTAAAGGTGCGGTGTGTAACTTTTCTGGTAAAGGGTCGCTGCTTACTTGTATTCATGGAAATATTATGTATCAAACTTTTTACTGTATTGCCGTAAACACATTGCCCAAAAAACAGCTTGGAAAAAAGAGCGGTTCTGCCTCTCCACAGATCTGACCTGCATCTTGATGTTACTTGCTTGGGGGGATAATAACATACTGTGGAACATTCCAGACATATGCTAGGGATTAGAAGGTGGTAGACGCCACCAGAACAGTTACATAGTTAAGCTTTAACTGTAAGATGAAAAGTCTGGTTGCACTTAACCTGGAAAAACGGGACTGTGCAATCATATAATTACTATTTCATGCTTCAGAAAACCATGAATCATCAATACTGGACCAAATCAGGACTATACTAGAACTAAATTGGGACTAAACCAAGACTAAGCAGGACTAAGGCAAAACTAAACCAGAATTAAAGCCGCAAGCAGTGATGATGGCCCTTGCCACCGTGTGCATGTCCTTCCCGTGCTCCTGCCATGGCCACTATCTGCTCTTGACCCTAGTTCCATAGTAAAGTGTGCCAATTGACTTACTGATGTGGTCCAGGGTATTGAACCAGCAACTTTGTGCATAATACATGAGGTTCCTATGGTGTAATTGACTTTTCTGACTGGAGTGACCTAAATAATGTCAGCGTCAATTTTCAATCACTTTGCATTTTGCATGAGTGATTCATAGAACCATAATTGCATACGTAATGCTCACTATACGGTTGGGGTCCATGGCTTTGAACCAGCACCCTCGTGCACAATAAAGCTATAGTGTAAATGACTTTCTTGATTGGAGTGACCTAAATAATGTTAATGTTCAATAACTTTGCACAAAGTAATTTCTGTCTCTTGGAAAGTCCAATATGAAATAGTGGATGTTTATGTTCTCACATCCAAAATGATAAAGAGTATGCTGTTGGTCCAATTGACTTTTTTTTTTGCATGGTTTGGGGAATATAGTTCATCCTCCAGGTTTCGTGATAATTGGATAATTTTGGACTTTGTATATACATTGTAGGGGGCGCTATAGTCACCATTGTTAATGTGCTCATTATTCTGCTCTATCCAGGTTTTGATTTTGCACTGTTGGTTAAAATTTTAATTCTGATGGAGGCTGATGGAGATGGCAGTGAGCAGGTATGCAAGAAACAGGAAACAAAGACATTTTTTTCACGGTGTGCTACAAAAAAACCCATAATGATTATCAACATCTCTACATGTGGCATGTGGAGTGTGAGCTCATTTGGATCGAAAACCTAGGGCTAGATAGGTTTTATATAAACATGTCAAAATACTGTAATGAGAATACATTTTTCACTAAGATGATTGACTCTAATAAAGTTTTATGATCAAGGGCACATAAAGGAATGTTCTGCAAAATTTGAACCATTTCTGTCAAAGTGATTTTTTTTCTCCCCTGTTCTATTGGTGGCACTGTAGCACTGAGCATTAATTGTAAATTATTAATTTAATTAGTGTCAGTCATTGATGCAAATTTCAATCTTGTCGAAAAAAAGCATGTGCGTGTAAGATTTTTTAGGAGTCTTTGTGCCCCTGCTGGCCAACCAATCCATAATAGAATCATTTTTGCATTTTCTTATGAATAGAATTTAGTCACCAAGTTATAGTGTAAACAGGGCATATTATTATCAATTCACTTCTAGGCAGCGCTGTTGAGTCAGAGGACCTTGGATATTGTCACGAAGCCCATATTATACATTTTTTTGTCTGGCTGATCGTATTTATGCCCACATGAGACTTTTCATTGATGTTCAGGGGCTCAAAAATGTGAACATTTTGTCGGAAAAGACGCCGAGGAAGAACAATACCCTTCGTCAAGGACAGTTCTTTACTGGTAAGGGCCAACTAAAGCCAGAATTAAACCAGGACTAAATGGACCAAACCTGAACCACATTTTGACTAGTGGACTTTTTAAAGAAAGGGGGTATTTTACTTTTATGGAGTATTAACTGATAACGTGTAGCATATTTAGATCACCATGTTAACTTTTATTGTTACCACACAATCAGCATGTAAGCCACTAATGAAACTACTGCACATCGCATCAAGTTTGTCAAGTTACTATGTAGAGTTTTGTATCATGTTTTTGTATATTTATGGCAAATTCTTATGTGGGAGCATGGATGACGAGCATTGCACAGAATCTTACAGCTAACTGTAAGGAGGGTTTGAATAGGGCCTGGGTGACATCGTTTAATTTCTCAAACATGCATAGATGACATCTTAAACTCCTTCAGGCATGTTTTTGATGAGGGAACAACATAATAAGAAATACACCCTTTTTAATATAATTCATAGACTGTGCTTTGCTTTGTTACTACAGTTTTTACCCATTTAACTTGTGTATTTTTTACATTGCCAGTTACACTCACACAAGCCTCTTTATTTTCTGAATAGGGTTTGGGTTTCCTTTCCTTCGTTCTTAATTCTTTTTGACACTTAGAGTAAGCCTTCTGTTTTGTAATAGTTGGGAGGAGCAGGTCACTGTAATAGGATTAACCTCACTATGGGACTAAGACACCCGTATGACTTCATATTCTATCATATCAGAGTGTATTAAGATTGTGTTAGCCTATATCATGCTGTTTGGATACACAGCACAAGGCAATAAACCATAATGAATGAGCAGTGGCTAATACCTAGATTCCAGTGGTCTTAGCTGATATTCTAGAGGGCAGAGTCCAGAATTCCAGATCCATTAGAACATTTCAAATAGTGCTATAACAGAAACAGACTATGTAATTTCAACTAACACAAAGAATTAATAGAGCAGTGCCAACCTTTGAGGGAGGGAAAAAAAAACGAAAATTAAAGATTTTTACTCGGTCTGTGAAAAACAGACCGAGTTAATTTTGCACAGTTTGCAGTGGTCCAAAGTTATTCCTCACTTACCTTGTGTATTCCAAGCATCCTAATTATTCACCGTGATGAGTTTATAAATGATTTTCACAACTTTCAGAGTCCAGAGTGGAGTTTGCTGTTGCTGTAGAGCTAACAACAACTACCATGCAAACACACACTTCACTGATTATCTGACCATAAAACTCAAACATTTTCTAATTAGATGTACACAACACAGAGCGGACTTATTTTGACCTGAAGAACAGCTTTCACAATATATCTGTACTGATGAAAGACAGATTTTGCTCAGTAAGGGCCTACTGACTTGAAAAAATATAGAAAGTGGCTCTACTTGTGATGGCAAAATACTTTTGTTTAAAGAAGACATATTGTGCTTCTCTCTGCTATATACAGTAGTTATAATCTGTGACACCTGTGCATCATTATGTTATAATTTGGACATTTTGAATCACAATATTCATCTTAAACAACTTAATAAAAGAAACAAGTCCACTGACTTCCACATTAGAAAACCGCGGTGCCCATTGAGAGCTGACATTGCAGTAAACATCACAACAAAGTGCAGTGCAGTTGTCTGCACATCCTTTGGATAGTTGCACATCATGCTACCGAGTAGCAGATTTTTTTTCATTTGTACCAAAATGACTATGAGTGTCACCAATTTAAAAAATTAAATTGGAGAACAAAGTAAGTACAGAGCAGTGGGTGTATGTGTAACTTAGATTAGATAACTACAAGGACAGGTGTTCCTTGCATTCCGTTGTGATAAGTCTTGTAGCTGTTGTATTCTCACCCCTATAGGCCACTGAAACGCCTTGTATCACATATCACCACTTCTTGAACTCAGATAACATTGAAACCACTTTTGCACTTTTGGATTAGGTATTGCACTTACCACTTCTCGTAAATGTTCTTAGCTGTATCTTTCTCATCTGTTGGTGCAGCACAGGGAGAGCAAGGCAGTGGTTTAAGTGGCCCGACCTTGGATGTGAAGATTGTTGTTGGATTGGCCAGGGTAGAGGACAGGGTAGAGCAGGGTGGTGTGGTTGTTTTTCGGATCACTGACTCCATGGCCCTGCTGCAGTGAGGATCAGCAGAATGACCCAGGATAAGTTACGATCTGCACTCCTGGCTCCTGAGTGATGGGTTTGGCCCCATGGTACAAGAGAGTGGGGAGAGACGAGCAGAGAGAGAGGGAAAAGGGAAGAGAGAGAGAGAGACTTTTGCTTTATGTATATTTGTGGTGTAATGCGAACACTCACATTGCTGTACTTTGATTAAAGCTATACTATGTCACTTTTCTAGTGGGGAGGTTCATTTCCTGCTTATTTTGTGTATGTTTTTGGTTTGCCTGAAATGGAGCATGCAGCATGGAAGAATATGTATTTTTTACTGTAAGTGAGGTCACCTCTCCACTGATCCGAACTGTGACTGGTCATGGCAAAAGAGGGAGGGAAGGAGAGAAGGAAAGGGTGGTGCTTTTTACTTCTTTGATTCAGATGTATGTTAAAGTTGTTAAAGTGATGAGTGCTGAGAATTATAATCTGTGTTATCAAATTAATCATTCAGTTTCAGAGTAAACAAACTAACTGCATTTGACCGGAATAGAGGAGGAATAAACTGATATCCAAATTTAACTCACTAATTTAACATCTGTGTTTGGTACAAATTGGTGTGATCTTCTTTTCTACACATTGATCAGAGCTGTGTCTTCACCTCTAACACAGTGGCAATACACACACCTTCTGTGGTGTCTCAGGCTGTTACGTAAGCAGCAGCGCCCCCTGTGGTCGTAGGCCTGCAGGTCAGATCAACTCCTCACATCTCCTGAGCAGCTGGGCCTTTGTGCTGTGGGACGCTCTTGTAAATCTACTGCTTTGTCTCAGAAACAATAGGACGAGTGAGTACAGCCACGGACAGTACGGGGGGGCATGGGGGGTGGAACACAGAGGACAAGTCAAATCAAGCTGTGTTGTCACAAGTCATTGTAAAGCAGATATGTCATAGTACTGCTAAAGTATCTGTGACTTTCAAATACATTGTGAATGCATTGTACAATTCACTTGACCTTTCCTGATGCTTTTCACTTGGCTCATTCTTGCCATGGCTTTAAATAAAATGATTCATATAATATTAATAATGCTCATTCCCTGGGTGGTGGTAAGCTACTGTTGTAGTCACAGCTGCCCTAGGGTAGACTGAATTGAGGCTGCCATTCTGCGCCCCTGGCCTCTCCGACCACCAATTACTCACACACCACTTTCATACTAGGCAAGGTGGGTGAAGTCAGAAATTGGTTTAAGCAGGAATCGATCCTTTGACCTTGAGGTTGGGGGACTGCTGCTGTAACTGATCCCCTGATCCACTGTACCCTCATACAAGTTTTGAATTAAAAATACTTGACCTTAGTAATAGGCCTTATTCTGTGCTGTCTGAAAAAACAAATCTTTAAGGGGCAGTATTAGATGGGGGTTGCCATCTACTTTTCTCCTTAGAAATGTAATTGTATTATTCCTGGAAATTCCATTTGCTAGAATTGTCCACAGTATTAGGGTTGTACAATTAATAACATTTTTAATCAAGATAGAGATTCAGTCATTTCTAATCAATGAATGGAGAGATCTGCAGCCAGTACTCTGTCAGTAGCATTTGGTTTATAATCGAAAGCCATTTTTAATATGTTCAAAATCAAATCAGAAATCAAGATCGTTCAATATCACAGAAATTTGTGATGAATTTTATGGCATATTGACCAAGTCTCATACAGCCTGCCATGGTATAACTTATCTAGTTTGGAGTTATTCATTCACAGATGTGTTTAAACTAAAATATGCCTTATATAAACATATAAACACCGACCTACAGTTTTATACTGATGAGGCCCTATTTATAACTATTGATATAGCATTGATCATGACTTTTCCAACTTCTATTGATCGTTCTTTTACTGACCCATTCTGTGAAACGATTAAAACCGTGCATGTGTGTGCTTCTGACAGACAAAGATACCACAATAACATCCCCATTGTGTGCACCATTTCTGTTTAAAAGCTGACAGAAATAGCTGCACAATTGCCCTCACATAACTGCTCCCATTCTGGTTGTGTTTGTTGATTCTACTCTTGTTTTGCCCAGCCATCTGCTAAGCTCTGCACATTCCACTTTGCGGGAGGCTTGAGAAAATGAAAAGGCGAGACGTGACGGGCCTGATGCGCTCTTCATATCCGCTGACCTTGGTTGTCATTTTGTAACAGTCTTTTAATGCCTTGAATACGTTGTTTGATTGAGATAACCCGCGATTGTAAAGGGAATCGTGTATTAGCAGGTTATTTCAGAAGGTTTACACAGGTTTGCAGTGCTCAGATGGTGCAGACTATTTCCTGGTGGTACATTGTAAGTGTCTGTGCGTGGGAGAGAGAGGGAGGAAGTGGAGAAGCAGTGTAGAGTGATGAAGGACAGCAGACGGTCATGATGAAGGCTTTGAGACTGTCAGCTCATTCATTTATTCCAAAGGTTGTTTCCTGTCTGCGGTGCACTATGACACTTTTCTGCTCATCTCCATGGAGATGTGGGTGCTTTGCCTGAAATGTTCCACAGCATGGTATTAAACTTATTTATGGCATTTATTCAGTTTCAAGTGTTTTATTGCCAAGAGACGTCTTGAAAAAGATGCCTTCCTACTTATCTCCATGAAGACAAGTATAATGTCATACTGAGGAAGATTCTGAGCAAATTAAAAACATTTGCTGAAAAGTTACATAGTGCACCTTTGAGATTCCTTAAAGTATAGTAGAATGTAAGGTAGTTTGTATGACCAGCTTTATCAAATCAAATTTACTAAATAAAAAAGTATAGTTAAAGTGACATAAACAGCCAGATTTAGTATAGATTGCATTGAAATGGTTTAATTTTGCTTCTAAAATAATTATTCATCAGTTTTTCCAATTTAATATTGTGACGCTAAAACTCTTGAAGATCAATCTTCAGTCTATTAATTTTGACATCCCTCATTTTGGCTAAGAAATAAAGGGCCTTACTTACTAATAAACATCACAGAATATCCTAACTGCATTGGATGTGTAGTTCCTGGTGTTTTTCCATCGTCTTTCCACATCCCCCTCTCTGTGACAGACACTTTGAAGCTCCTTAATCTGCATGAGATGAAAAACAACATTTAAACAACTTTATGCAGATGAACTGGGTGTGGCCTTAGCTTTAGCTCATGCAGTTGTACGAAATACTAACGCCCTGCTTGGTGTCTCCACTCATCACAGAGGCATGAGGTGTAGGCACAGGGCTCTTTGTAGCAGCCAGCCTCAGTCCCACACACAGAGACAAAGGGAGTCTTTAAGCACCATGAGTGAGGGACATGTGCACAGAAAGAGTCCAAATGCTGCTTCATGTGCTGTTGTCCAACCTGCCTTCGCTGCCCCTCTGACTCATCCAGTAACTGTCCCAGCTAAAACACTGGCCCTACTCAAGTGCAGACTTATGACTAAAAAAAATCTTAAGTTTTGTAACATGTTTGTTGTACTAATTTTACATATAAAACATTACAACAAACAACAAACTAAACTGAAGAAATGTGTGTTGATGGATGTGCAATTTTGTAATAATAACAATTCAATTTTTCCATACTTTATTATTGCATGTAATCACTCACATAGGCTATCCATGGGTTTCTGAATGATGAAAAATTAGGACAGTTGCCATAGCAATTGACAATTTAGTAAAAAAGCCGTCAAAATGTTGCATATAACAGGAAGCTAAAACCCATATAATACTTTAGGCTATTTCCTGGTTTAAATATGTTGTCATTATCTACACTCTACCCGCACTGTGCGGGTGGAGAGCTGCTGACCTCGACTGGGGATGTTGTCGGGCGGTGGAAAATACTTTGAGGATCTCCTCAATCCCACTGTCACGTCTTCCGAGGAGGAAGCAGAAACTGGGGACCCAGAGGCGGACTCGTCCATCACCCTGGCTGAAGTCACTGAGGTGGTTGGCAAGCTCCTCGGTGGCAAGGCTCCGGGGGTGGACGAGATCCGCCCTGAGTACCTCAAGTCTCTGGATGTTGTGGGACTGTCTTGGCTGACACGTCTCTGCAACATCGCGTGGCGGTTGGGGACAGTACCTGTGGAATGGCAGACCGGGGTGGTGGTCCCTCTGTATAAGAAGGGGGACCGGAGGGTGTGTTCCAATTACAGGGGAATCACACTCCTCAGCCTTCCCGGTAAGGTCTATTCCAGGGTGCTGGAGAGGAGAATCCGACCGATAGTCGAACCTCGGATTCAGGAGGAGCAGTGTGGTTTTCGTCCTGGTCGTGGAACACTGGACCAGCTCTATACTCTCCATCGGGTCCTCGAGGGCTCATGGGAGCATGCCCAACCAGTCCACATGTGTTTTGTGGATCTGGAGAAGGCATTCGACCGTGTCCCTCGTGGTGTCCTTTGGGGGGTGCTCTGGGAGTATGGGGTCCGGGGCTCTTTGCTAAGGGCTGTCCGGTCCCTGTATGACCGGAGCAGGAGCTGTGTTCGCATTGCCGGCAGTAAGTCAGACCTGTTCCCAGTGCATGTTGGACTCCGCCAGGGCTGCCCTTTGTCACCGGTTCTGTTCATTATATTTATGGACAGAATTTCTAGGCGCAGCCAGGGGCCGGAGGGGGCCTGGTTTGGGAACCACAGGATTTCATCTCTGCTGTTTGCGGATGATGTTGTCCTGATGGCTTCTTCGAGCCAGGACCTGCAGCAGGCACTGGGGCGGTTTGCAGCCGAGTGTGAAGCGGCTGGGATGAGAATCAGCTCCTCCAAATCCGAGGCCATGGTTCTCGACCGGAAAAAGGTGGTTTGCTCTCTCCGGGTGGGTGGTGAGTCCCTGCCCCAAGTGGAGGAGTTCAAGTATCTCGGGGTCTTGTTCACGAGTGAGGGAAGGATGGAGCGTGAGATTGACAGGCGGATCGGTGCAGCGTCTGCAGTGATGCGGTCGCTGTATCGGTCCGTTGTGGTAAAGAAGGAGCTGAGCCGGAAGGCGAAGCTCTCGATTTACCGGTCAATCTACGTTCCTACCCTCACCTATGGTCATGAGCTTTGGGTAATGACCGAAAGGACAAGATCGCGGATACAAGCGGCTGAAATGGGCTTCCTCCGCAGAGTGGCCGGGCGCACCCTTAGGGATAGGGTGAGGAGCTCGGTCACACGGGAGGAGCTCGGAGTAGAGCCGCTGCTCCTACACGTTGAGAGGAACCAGCTGAGGTGGCTCGGGCATCTGCTCAGGATGCCTCCTGGACGCCTCCCTAGGGAGGTGTTCTGGGCATGTCCCACCGGGAGGAGGCCCCGGGGAAGACCCAGGACACGCTGGAGGGACTATGTCTCTCGGCTGGCCTGGGAACGCCTTGGGATCCCACCGGAGGAGCTGGAGGACGTGTCCGGGGTGAGGGAAGTCTGGGAGTCCCTGCTTAGACTGCTGCCCCCGCGACCCGGCCCCGGATAAGCGGAAGAAAATGGATGGATGGATGGATATCTACACTCTATGCTATATTCTGTATTCTTAAGTTTGACCATATGATCTCCAGTAGTGGATCACAATAGTCATATAATGTGAAATTTTAAAGGTCATTGAATTTCTCACATGTTCTGAATTTGAAAAAAGGACATTAGCTCATTTAACCATGGCAGTTTGAATTGAAAACTCATGCTACCAAATTATTCTGTACAGGTGAACTATCAAATATTCCATTCCAACAGCAAATAGTTTATTGCAAGTTAATACAGAGTTTTGTTGCTAGGATTTTATGACAAACCTGTTACCATGCTTTGGCTTATTGACAACATCTTGTCTTGTTGTTGAGTAATACATCATATTTAAATAATGAAGCACGGCCTTCTGCTATTCCAGGAAAGCAGCTGTACATCACAGTGTAAGGGGATTATTCACCAGGCTGTTGACATAGTGTCAGCTTTAATAAAAATGGTGATCAGGTTTACTTATAAAAGCCACCACCTCATCTTTCACAGTAATGTACTTTAGAATGCTATATATTTAAACATTACTAATCTTCTTGATTAGGATTAATGAACTTTGCAACTGTGATATAATAAAAACAAACTGTAAATTGAAACTATTCTTTGCAGTTCAACTGTTTAATATTCAGTCATGTTGTGGTATACTGACAAACTGTACAGCCAGGAGACTCTTAATCTGTCTAAATAAAAAATGTGCAAATCACTGTATGCTAGGAGTTTCATGCCAACTGAAAGCCAATGAAATGAAAAGTAAGTTGTAAGCCTATACCAAGCATCTTAACAGAACTAGCTGTATGATTAATGCTTCTATGGTGTCAGCACCAATGCCATTGCTAAGGCTGTCAAACTATACACCCAGATATTAGTCAATATAACAGCTGAACAGGAATTAAACTTTTTCATAAGTAGTAAGTCCTGAACTGAAGAAGCTATTAACGTATGTTGAAAATGATATTGCATTGTATAGATTTTTGCAAGGAATGTATGTTGAGACAATTTATGTAAATTTTAATGTGATTTCTTTTAGATTTTTTATAGTTTTGAAATCAAGTTTGACATTTTTTGTAATTCAAATTTTTATTTTATTGTATAACTTTTAACATAACAGACAGCAGCGCATTACATACCTTTGACATCACTATACCTGAGCCTCAGCTAACCTGGGAGTAACACAAAATTTCAAATAAAAAAATGACCTTATGCATGAAGTGCATGATAACATATACCCACATGAAATGATTGTATTTTGACAAATATAGCCATTACTAATGCTATAACAGTTATTATGCTGTCCAGACATTTAATAACTCAATTACAATTTGCCAATGCTCCTCCATGTTTAAATTGTTTTATTGTTTGTCTTATTTCCTCAGGCATTTCCACAACTTTATCTGAACCAAGTCTGATTCACACGGTGGGGTTTGTCCTGGGATCCTGTTCAACCCAGTTCCCATCATTTGACAAACATTAGAATAGCAGTTTTTGTTGTTCTGACATAAACACAGCTTTCCTCCAATCCCCTGTGCCCCTCCCTCCTGTCAGCCAATCACGGCACACGGCTTCAGTCCTGTTTACCCCTCTCACGACACCGCAGCTGAAACCAGGGTCCGGCTGAGAGACCTCTTGGGAAATAAGGGACAAGCATTGGGTGTTTCCCAGAGGCCATAGCAAATAAACAAGTGGCACTATGGTGCTGGGCGGTGAGATATAGGAATCCCATCCTGTCAGCAGCTATGGGGGGTGTTGGGTTACAGTGGTAGAAACAATAATTGCTATATCTTATTACAATAAGTGTATGGATTGTATGTCATGTCTACTGCTGTCCATGTAAAAAAAAAAAATCCTTCCTTTGAGATTCAGGGTTATTGTCACAATTGGTTATAAATAATGATTTTATTGTTACTGATATTGCATCTTGATACCGTCACTGTTTTAAATTAGAAATTGGTTTTAAGTGATTTCTCAGGTTAAAGGTGCACTATGCAACTTTTCTGAGAGGAGGTCAGCTTCCTACTTCCTACTCCATTTAGGTCCTGGTTGTCCAGGGCCATATTTTGAAACAGACATGGCCACAGACAGGTGATCAGTGAGTCATTCAAATAGGTGGATTTAACATAGCTATGACAGAGCAAAAACATTGACTTTTGTTCACAGAGCAATGTGATGTTATTGAGGTTATAGTGGTAGAATTATTTGAATTTGAAGTTTTTACCTGTGATAACTTGGATTGGGAGAAGAGGCCTAAGAGACAAAAAAAAAAATGGTCTGATTGCTACATTTGGCCCCCAGGTCCTAGTTTAGACACCTGTGATTTAGGTGATATTGCTTTGCCTTAATGTTCCACAGTATAGCACTTATCTATCTCCATGGTAACAAGCCAACGATGCTACTAGACCAATTTACAGGTTAGATCTATAAAAACAGCTTTTTACTCATTTACTTATCCTTACAGAAATGTTGCCATGAAATATATCATTAATTTATTCAATTACAGGTTCTCATTGATTAAAAATTTGAAAAAAACACTTATTTTTTACTGTGAGCGAGGTCGTCTCTGCACAAATCCTCTCTATAACTCACCTGCTTGTCTCCAATGTCTCTATAGAGATAATTTAAATATTCTAAGCATGCCAATAACATCTCCATGGAAACAAGCTGGTGACGTACCACCCACCAGAAAAGTTACATAGTGCACATTTAACTAGCCTACTAATATGCCTATCACTACCATGACAGAAAACCTCACCGCTCTTATTCTTAACTGTAGCACAAATTAAGCAGATTTAACTTCATTTTATGTATTTCACACCAATACACTCTTTTGCTGTCTGGATATTCATTGTTGGATTTGTGGTTGCAGTTGGTTTTTGATGATGCCGCTTCTCTTCAAGGTAAACATGAGGGGCAGTGTGAAAAGTACCAGCCCTTATTATTATTATTATTATGAAGGATTACACTAGTCTGAGGTGTGGGAAGAAGCAGCACAAATAACATGTCTGGAGTCTCTTATCAAGATCTGTTTGGAGGAGCATCATGCGCACAACTGTCACTTATGTGCTAAGACTCCACTACAGAGGAGTGGCAGTGGGCTTACTCTAACTATAGCTTATAATCATTATGCAAGCAGATAGTCTAATGTGATGAGCCCTGGTGATTCCAAAACATGACGCAAGCTTTGAATTGTTGAAATGTTGAATTGTGCTATATTGTATGAAAAAAACAACAACAATATTAACTTGCTTTTTGAGAGATTTTAATTTTATTTTTTTCTCCCCAAATGTGCAATATTTTCCAAGGTGCTCACAGCAGCCTCTAAGTTTCTGTAATAAAATATGCAGGTCTAATTTAATGTAATAATGTCTTATTGTGAGAGTTAAATTTTAAATATTAGCTGTTTAAGGTTAAGGTTAGCTTCTTTTCAATTTCCACACATCAATGCAGTTGGTTAAATGCACCTGTCATTAGAGATTGGACAATACACAATAATATAATTTATCTTTATAAAAAGGGTCGACAGTAATCGTTCGTTGGACATTTTATATAATCGTGATAATCACCAACAAAGATAATCATCATTATATGACCCTAATGTGCAGGAAAAGCTATGGTACATATCTCTGGTGATCTCCTCTAGGTCACTGTTGTTTTTACTTATAACAAAGTACAATTCTATAATGGCTGTTTAAAATATGGAACCTGTTTATAATATTAAAATTATAATTATTTGCTTTCAGCAACAGTTATCGTGATATAATTGTTAATTGCAATTATTTTGGTCATGATGATTGTGACACCAAATTTCAATTTGGTCCCATGCCTAGCTGTCACTCACTCAGAGCATTGCTGAGAACCAGCAGGTGGTGTGGGTGGGTGCTACATGCTATGTTTGATAGTATGCTATTGCTATATGCTATCACAAAAATTTAAATCAAGTAATCGAGTATGTATATGGAAGCATTAAAATAAAAAAATAAATATAGATTTAGTCTACACATGCATACTGTCCACATTTTTATTGCTTATATTCCATATTCCATTTTTATTGCTTATGTTCCTGCTCCATCCCAAGATATTATCATGGTTTTGTGCTGTAAGACAGTAATATCCTGTGCGGAGCAGTGTTGATCTGCCTTACAACTCCACCTCTATCCCAAATGAACCCAAGGCCAGCGCAGCTCCTGGATCTTGAACCATTCTGCAGAGGCTCGCTGCAGTCTCCTCTCACTAAGTCCTTCACTGTTTAATCCACTCCCCTCCTCCTCTCACTGTAATCTCCTCTGTCCGCACATTATCCTTTTACAGTTAGTCTAATGAGATGCCTGCTATTTGGCTTACTGAACTTATAAGTCAAACTATATAGTACTTTGTAACACTAGTCTTAAATTTCCTTTAGTACGTCGTTATATCTCTCTCTATCTGTCTTTGTCTCCCTCTCTTTCTTTCTCTCTGACTCTATTTATCTATCGTTATCTCCCTCGCTATCTACCATTATCTTGCTCTCCCTACCTTTCTCTCATTATCAATCAGTATCTCTCCTTTGTCAGATATGCATGTTGCAAAATGTGCTTTGATGTAATAGAAAATGGTTATCCTAAAAGGCTCTTGTTTTTGTTTGTGCAGGTGAGCCAAGGAAATGTTCCCGGAGTGGAGAGTGCGTCTTTGGCCATGGACACAGAGGAGGGAGTCGAGGTGGTCTGGAATGAGGTGCTCTTCTCTGACAAGAAAGTCTTCAAGGCGCAGGAGGTACCATTTATGCTCAAATACAGAAACACACTTCACCTTATGACATATTCTGGACTTTCTACTATACCAAATGAGATCCAAAATAATGACTCGATTCTTATAGCAAGAGCATTGACATATTCATTGACCCCATATCAGCACTGGGTTTGTGGTGGAGCCCATATTTACTACCCATAGCCATTTGAAATATTTTGCTGTCTGCAGTGCACTTGTGACAAAAAAAAAAAGGATTGAAAAAAGTGAAGTAAAGATGCAGTAACCTTTTAGGTGAATTTTGCCCAAAGATATTTCGAAAAACTTGCATTTTAACTGTTGGTGGCATCAGTGGGCTTCTACACAGATCTGACCTGTCACTTGGCCAGGTAGCACCACCTGTTTGTCTGCTTGGAGATAGATATGTTGAACCTTAGAACGTTCCAGGCAAAGCACTAACATCTCACTAGAGAGGCAGGTGGTGGACCCTCTACCAGAAAAATTATGAAATGGAGTTTTCATTGCACATTGCTGATAGTCTTACTTTCATATTGGCCTACAGTTTCAACTCTGTTAATTTACCTTCCTGTATTACGAGGTTTCCATTTCCAATTAATTGTTTTGTGCAGCCATTTAAATATATACAAATGTTTGATATTGAAAAATGTCTTCAATTATTTCAAATATGTTTTAGGATAAAATTAAAGAAATGTTCGAAAACCTGATGCAAGTTGAACACCCCAACATTGTGAAATTCCACAAATACTGGCTCGACATGAAGGAAAGCCAGGCTAGGGTAACTATTCTTCTTTTAGATCACTTTTTGTTGTTGTTGTCCTCTGTTCTCCCTTTAAAACTCGTAATCCTATCTACCTCCTTTGTAGGTTATTTTCATCACTGAGTACATGTCCTCTGGCAGCCTCAAGCAGTTTCTCAAGAAGACCAAGAAGAACCATAAGACTATGAATGTGAAGGTGAGTGTGGCTGGCCCCTGTTGGTGGTAGGCAGTACTGCATCCCCATTGACATTTATATTTTAGGCAGGATTAAGGATTATGTAACACACTACCATGGCACACTGCAGACATCATGTGGGATTGTGCTCCTTCAGCATATAATTCTGTCTTTATTTTGTAGCATTTTCTATCATTGTCTGCATTTTTGTTCATATTACTGTCTTTTTAAAACATGCAAAATATTTAAAATTAACATAATATCTGCACATTTTAATTTGATATTTTTTGTTCTTTAGTGTTCGAATATCAACAAAGAAAAAACTTACCAATGCAATTCTCTTCTTCTCTTCACAATAAAAGACAAACAGAATATATTTGGATTAAATTAAGAATTACTGTGGATGATAGAATTTATAGATTTCTTTTTTACATTCCTGTACATAGCCTATAATATACATGTTTTTGTGTACATTTATCTATTTAAATTGGGTAATATTTGATATTTTTAAAAGCTCCTTGTCCAGAGAGTTCCAATGTTTTACACTAGCAACTAGAAATTGGCAGTTTGGAAACATCTTACACCTATAATCCTGTTTAAATATATCTTGTTTTATTCGCTACAGGCTTGGAAAAGATGGTGCACTCAGATTCTGTCAGCTCTGAAGTAATACATTTATCTATCCTTTAAAAACATTTACGTTATAAGTTATTGCAAGCTGATTCTATTAATCTTTTATTTCCTTGCAGTTATCTGCACTCGTGTGACCCACCAATAATCCACGGAAACTTGACCTGTGACACCATTTTTATCCAACACAACGGCCTCATCAAGATTGGCTCAGGTCTGCCTCCTACATGCGCTTTTGTGTAACTGCAGTTTTGCTTGCTTGTACTTATATTGTATTGTGAAAAGCGGCAATTAATGGCATTTGGCTTCCATTAAACATAATTTTCTCTCCACAGTGTGGCACCGACTATTTGTAAATGGTAAGGAATAGCTTTTGCTGTAGTTCTCTTTTGGTTTATGTGCGGTTTGTCAGTTCTGTAATTTTATATTTAGGATAAGATTGTTTACATATTTGTGCAATTGATGTTACAGTATTCCCAGATGCGAGTGTCCATGGTAAGGGCAGGCAGCACCGCGATGAGCAAAGGAATCAACACTTTTTTGCCCCAGAATATGGTGGTAAGGAGTTTTCAATTCAAACTTTTCATGTAAAACTGTGATCTAAACCCGGACTATATTAGGCCTAAATTAGGACTAAACATCATCTAAAACTACACCTAGTCTAAAATTAATCTAAACGGTGGATAAGGTACTTTTAAAGGGCCCAGATTACACTATTTTTTGATCTACTTTACAATGTTGTTTCCTCATCAAAACATACATGGAGTTTTTCTTCATCCACACATGTTTAATATGCAAACCCGGCATTACCTTGTAATGTTATGTGGTAATACAGGAAGGGCTCCACTGTGTTTTTAAACTACAAACACCTTCACTAGAATGATTTGGATCATTTCAGCCCTGAAACTGCCAATCTCCAATGAACAAAAGGTTAAAGGTTCCTGCTAACTTGAAAACTATCGCTTCAAGACATCACAAGGTGGAACAGAGCATTTTTAATGGACTTTGAAGATATAGACAGACTAATAAGCCAGGGTTGCTCAAACATGTATGAATGAAACAAAACACAGCTCCAGGCATGTATCTTTAACTGCACACAATATAATCCTTCTTGAATAGTTTTAGAATAATCTTCAGCTTTATTGTAACTAGTAAGATCTCATGATGTCATAAAGTACTAATATTCTGGGTTGAAAATGACTAAAATGTTGTATGGTATTGAAAATGATATAGGGTATCAAGCCTATTCCTTAGCACTGAAATCAAGTTTGCTGGCAAAAACATTTATAGATTTGTTTCTAAATGAATCAAATAATCAAACTGCAGAGGTCTAATGAGGAGGGCATTCCAAATTTCAGGCTATTTGATCATTTGTGAATATATTTGTTACATTAACAGTGACTTCTTTCATCATTTTCAGCTTGCGCAGATGATTATGCCATAGACATTTTCTCCTTTGGCATATGTGCTCTGGAGGTGAGAAAAAACATGTCATTTGCATTTTGTCCTTCTGTGAATGTGTTAATGACAAATCCTGGTTGCTTTACCCAGATGGCAGTTCTAGAGATCCAAGCCAATGGAGACTCTGCAGTGTCCAAAGAGGCTATTGTCAATGCAGGTCAATCACTGGAAGACCCTCTCATGAGAGTAAGGCTCATAACCTTTTAAAACAGAACATTTAAACAGGCAATGTAAATCTAATTCTAACCCTAACCTTACAATATGCATATAAATATAAAGTGTTGTTCTTTCTTTATAATATATACATTTACATTACTATATTCACTCTGCTATGGTGAGCTGCTAGTCAGGTAAAAGAGATGTGGCTGCTAATCTGCAACAATGGCCTCTCCAATCAAAAATACCATACCACCAAAAATACTAACTACCCTTCAGATAGATATAAGGCAGTGTTCACCAGCAATCTGACCAGAACTGAAGAAGCGACTTGGATGAGCAGTGAAACGTCTTCACTCCTACAACTTTTTATCCAGTTGACAGATTTAACTTTGGCTTTTACTATGGACAATAGTATACAGTATGCACTTGTCAGCCTGGGATTGTACAGCACTTTGTTGGGAATTTGTATGTGTGGGGATCAAAATGGCAAATCTGATTTTTATGTGCTACTATCTTGTTATGATGTACCCAGTTTTTTCCCTTGTATTTGTATATAATTAGTTTTTTCCCCGAGATATATTGTATAAGCAGCTCTTGAGGAGAAACTAAGTCAGCTACGTGCTGTCTGCATCTAATTAAAGATCATTTATTAGAAAGCATTTTATTTTTTGCTGAAAGATGTGATAAGTGCCTATAAACACATAATTACAAGGAATGTGAGGAATAACTTTCATATACAATGTACTGGATCCGTTTTTCACATTTTAAGACAATAAAAATCAGGTACAGTGCCGTTAAATAATCTGGTATAAATCATATTGTTTGTTGTAATGCTCACTCCCCCTGTAGGAGTTCACCCAGTCCTGTTTGCGCCACGACGCCAAGTTCCGCCCCACAGCTCATGACCTTCTGTTTCACCGGGTCCTGTTTGAAGTCCACTCCCTCAAACTGCTTGCTGCCCACTGCCTCATCAATAACCAATGTGAGTGCCACCCATTCCTACCCACCTCAGCACCGCTCTCACCAAAATGTGCCAACATTTGCAACATACACTAAAATTAGGACTTAACTGGGTCTAAAGCTGAAACTAAACCAGGACTAGGTCAAAACCAGAACAGGACCAAACCAAAGTCTACATTAGGACTAAAATGGGCTTAAACCAAACCTTATGTACTTACTACTACAATTTGGATTTATAGTATTCTATATTCTGTAAATTTTTTCCTTTTTTGGATTTGTTTATTTTTATTTAGTTAACTATTTAAGTGAAAATTTCTATCTCCAATGACAGATAAAATTAATAAAATAAATCCATTTTGCAACCAGGCAAATATCTGGAAGCATGTAAAAAAAATCCCAGAGCAGCGAACCCAGAAAATCTAACCTAGTCAAATCTGCTTTTTGTAGCTATGTCTTTTGCAGTGTTGACCAAGATAGTCTATTTTACAATGTTATTTCACATTGCCCCCATTGTACTGCATAATCCTCATAATAACTGTGTTTGTTGAACTTTTAGACCTGCTTCCAGAAAACTGTGTGGAAGAGAAAACCAAGTCCTTTGACCCTAATGCAGTAATGGCTGAAATCAGGCATGATGACAGACCAGGAGTGCAGCTCAAGTAAATCTACAACTATTTCTATTGTTACATTTACATTTAAATGAAGATTAAATGCATATTTTACCATATGTCTATTACAGATATTCTCATGTATCTCCATTAGAACTTGACAAGTTTTTAGAAGATGTAAAGTAAGTTCAAGTGCTTTATAATAAAGGAATAAAAATAATTCAGTAGGCCTTTGCATGATGAACAAATGGATGTTGTTTCCAGGAATGGGATCTATCCTTTAATGAACTTTGCGTCTTCTCGGCCGCACCCCGTCCCACGAGCTCTGTCGTTGTCCCAAGAGCAGGTGGAGACAGTCAAGACGCCCACCCCAGAACCTCAGGAGACTGAGACCAGGAAGGTCAGATGCACCGTCAATCCTCTGCCCTCCATCTGGAATTATTACCATCAAATTATGAAGGCAATCTCTTTATAAGAACTGTTCCCTGTTTGTAGGTTGTTCAGATGCACTGTAATTTGGAATCAAATGAAGAAGGGACCAAAACACATGTGAGTGACACATACGTTATGTACACTGAACATAGTGTTGAAGGTTCCACTTATAAAAATGGTAATAATACTCTGCTGTTGTCCAGCTATCTCTATTTTTAAAGATGGATGACAAACTTCATCGGCAGCTAAGCTGTGACATTCTTCCAAGTGAGTGTGCATATAGTACCATTGCATTTGTATTTGTATTGTTGAAGCTAAAAGGCATATGTTATTCTTTTAGCTGACACCTCCAAAGACCTTGCAAGTGAACTTGTTCATTACGCCTTCATTAATGAGGTAGGTTTAAGAATGGTACTCACTTTACACGTGTGTTTCTTATCTCATGCCATTTGTGTTGTCCCACAGGAGGACAGTGACAAAGTGGCAGGCTTCCTGGAGGATGCCATTAGTCGACATCGAGTGCGAGGGCTTGTGTCTGCAGTGGCACAGTGAGCAAAGTGGCCCTAACAGAGACCCTGGGACTGCCTGGAGTGAGCAGAGGACAGCTGAGGACACACAGCTGGGACAGGGAGAGCCAAGCCCCTGTTGTGGATGATATGTACAGAGCCACAGTGCAACAGTCTGGAAACTCCCTCACACAGCGAGCAGCAGAAGCACGGCTTTGATGGCTCTTCATTCCCACATCAGTCTAAAGTGGAACATTAGCAAACTCCCTGTCTAAAGGGCTTTCATGCCTACTTTGACTTAAGAGACCTCTACATTTTATTTTATAGATGATGATGAGCCTCATTTGCACTCTGTCTAGTTTAAAATGTGCAAACAAAGCTGTAAAAGTATACCCCCTCCATTTACAGGCCAAAACATTGATTTTTAAAGGAAGATGCCCATCCACCATATGCTGTTAATAGATATTCTGTTTGTGTTTGACTATGAACCATATGATCATTGTGCAATGTGCACATTTTCATAACATACTATTTCCACAAGCCTTTATGTTTGTCAAAGCCAATACACTATTACATTACATGTAATGTTTCTCCCAGTTCTAAAACATGCCACGTCTCAATTAAGGGGGAAGAGATTCTGCTTCTTTAGCCCGTAGTGCTCTTCAGGGTTCAGCCCTGCACAAGTATTATAGAAGCCAAAGACCTGAAAAGTGCCTGCATGGCAGTCTACAGCATAGAATTGGCATCTTTCTCAACACAGTGGAACAAAACTCTTTTTTTATGTATGTATTTGAGGTATTTTATGAAAGAATTCTTAGAAATTGCTCTCACATTCAAAGTAGCATCTGCTATGCACATGGTAAATTGATTCTGGTAAATCTATAGATAGAATATTTTAGGGTCCATTATCAAATCAAACCAAACATAAAATTGCCATAGTGTTAGGTTAATTATTTCTTTTGATTGTTGTATCCATTTTTATCAACTAAAATTATGTGCTCTTTTTACATGTGTCTTATATGCATCTGCTGTGCTGTGCAGTAGATTTGCATGTAGATTGTCATCACAGTCATGATGCAATTTTGCCATTTTAAATTTGTTTTCCTCTTTGTACCATTTATGGCAACATTGCAGAATGTACTATAAATTATATAATGCTTGGTTTACATTTTTCATCAGAGACGTGTCAATGACAAAGTGACAGATGTCCAACATACATCATATTGTTGTTTGTTACCTTTGTTTTGTCTGTTTAAATGTTTCTCTTTGACTGTAGGCTACAGTATTGCAGTTGTCAGTTGTCAAGCAGTTATATTATAATTATACAGCAAAGTCCGGGGATCATTTGGCAAATTTTCCCTGAGATTCACCTAGTTCAGACTGCTATTGTTTGTGGCTACTGGCTAGTAGGTCATTCACTTAGAGCAGGATCACAAAACCAGTAGCCTACCACTCATGTACTCATTTGATCTGGCAAACAGCATGTCTTAATATCCTGCACTGTGTGGCTGTGTCCATTGGCCTAATACTGCATCTTGCCTAAATAAAGTTATTATGAATTATCAGAATCATCAAGATTCTGGGATCTGACAAAGAAAATGAATGTTTTGACTGTGCAAACAAATAAATGATGTCCATTTAATTTAATTACATACTTTTTATTCTGTGAATATGTGGAATGGAACTGGCCTCTGAATGTGTTCTATAGGTACTTAATTAAATATTTGTAAAATGTTGTCTAGGCAATGCAATTAATTACTCAACAATAAACAAAGTGAGAAAATATCGTGAGTTGACAATATTATTGATGTAGTTTAAACAATCTATAACCTACCATTTAACCACAGAAACGTGATAGACTGCAATATGCGTGTATGGTAGGCCTATCAGTGATCTATACTCATACCACATGGAAGTATAAGATCATATCAGTTGATTTAATTGACTGTGTCGATATTATAGATCCATGCCGCGCCCCCAAATATGATTACGTCATAGCAAAATCTGTCAAAGTATCGCGATACTTTTTATTCAAACGAGACAGTTCTCGCGATAACTGCAAACACTGGTGGGCCTTGCAGAGGGGGTGTGCGTATGGCGGTTACAGAGACTGCGGTAAATAAAAAAATCTTATTTTTCATTTATTATCGTTACCTCATCTTCGCCTTTCTTATGCAAAGGCAAATAGAATCGTTAAGATGCACGTACGACAAGGTTAAAGACGAAATATTAGTTTGTTGGATGGGTTATCGAATTGAAAGCGTAGGCGCTAGTTAGCGTGTAACAAACGTTAGCATAAAAAGCATAATGCGTGGTCCCGCAGAGTAGGCCTCCTCAGTGTAATGATCGTGTACTTGGTCGTTTTCCCCGAGATGGCTGATGAAATCTTGCAATTCTGTACTCTGTATGTTTCTACCAGTGTGTGTGTTCATAATATGATCGTGTCCGTTCGAATATTCTCGATCATTAGAGACAATCGAGGTCTTGTTAGCAATGCACCAACAGGAGCTAATGCTACACGGAAAGACGCGCAGACCTTGGGATGGCGCTCGGCTCATTGTGTCTTTAGGTACCTGATACTTCTATTGCTAGTCTGAAGGAATTTTCTTTCCCCCAGAAATAATTGAATCGTTAAAGCCTCTGACCAACCGTGCTCCCTTTGGGAGTTGTCCTGCTCACTGTGGACCCGGGGATAGCGGGTTAAGTAGGTAAGGAGTACCGCTCCTGCCGCGTTATCATCTGGTGCATGTGGTAGCATCATTGTATTGTCTCCGCAGGGATTTTTATTATGATTAGTGCCTGTATCGCGAAATTGTATGTATTGTGGTTGCACCTCATCATTTAAATGAACTAAATGATAGTTTGAATTACAGGGAGGTGAAACGCAGAAGATGGAGAATGGACAAGGCACAGGCACCAAGCTTGGCCTTCCGCCGCTCACCTCAGAGCAGCAAGAAGCACTGCAGAGGGTAAGCTATGCCTACAGTGAAGGCATGTAATAACGTATACTTCTGTAGGTACAATGAGTGTGTGGCCTAATCATAGACTGTATAAAGAAGTGGACTAAGTGAGTGTTACGTCACCCATAGCGTTCGCTCCAGTTGAATGAAGCTCATCGAGGCTGCAGTTATTTGGAGCAGAGTTCCATATTTGAAATTCCAACCGCAAGTGTCATAGCCACCAAAGAGCCAATCTGAAGATAGGCTGTTTAAGGTAGCCCCTTCCTGTCAGCACTGCAGGTTTGGCTGTCCGTGAATCCTTTTGCTAACACTAATCAGAGCGACCTTGGGGAAAGAAGGCGCCTGATTAGTCTGTTATTAGTGTTCATATCTTGATTTACGGACACAATAGCGAAATTTAAAAAAAGGATCATGTACACCAGGTTTATACAAAATGGCATGGCTCACTCCAGCAGTTACAAAGGGGTGACAGTTTTTCAATATAAAGTGAATTGGAGCCAGAAGCACGCCCATGATCACTTCCTATTTGGAATGTGGCTTAGCTATGTCCTTTTATTTATTTATATATATATATATATATATATATATATATATATATATATATACAGTCTATGTACATAATGTATAGTTTTTTATTGTTTAGCCTCCTGCTATTATTAAATATGTATCTGCTACTTTTCAGGCCAAGAAATATGCCATGGAACAGAGCATTAAGAGTGTTTTGGTGAAGCAGACCATCGCCCATCAACAACAGCAGCTCACCAACCTGCAGGTGAGATGCTTTTCCAGTTTATAAACACTGCTCATAAATATTTTATTTCATGTGTGGTCAGTGACCGACTGTAGAGACTGTCAAAGCAGTGTTGATGAGTACCGCATCATTAAATCCCGGCCAGATGTTAACATAGGACGATGCCTTTCACTTCCCTTCCTTCCCTCCCCCCTCGAGGGAGCGGCAGTAGACTTTGCACGCTTGCTTTTGCTTCTTTTTCTTTCAGATGGTGATGATCTTCAGCAGAGGCTTTGGTTGTGATTGAAATAACTGGCAATAATTGGTCCTTGTTTTTGTTTACTACTGTTCAGTGGTTTGTTTTTTAAGTTGGGGACACAACTCTTCGAACTGTTTAGGACTGGCGTTCTTATCTTTACTTTGGTCTATCTAGCAAAGCAAATGCCGTTTTATCAGCTAAGGGATATTTAACCTACTTTTCAGCACTTTTTCATCTTTACTGTCTTTCAGATGGCAGCAGTGACAATGGGCTTTGGAGATCCTCTCTCACCTTTACAATCGGTCAATAGATTATTAAATTATTTTTTGTGCGCATTCCAATTATAAAAGGACTGTTACCCTTCTTTTACCAGTTGCCTTTGCAACAAACCATGCCCTTTGTCAAGAATGCATATTTTATAAGAAGACATAGTTTTGCTTTTCTTTTCCTGAACTATTCTGTAATTCTTCTCTGGGTAATTTGTAAAACGCTGTTGCTTTCTTGAATGGTCTACAGGCTTCTTCTTCTGCAGTATTCAAACAAGATGGTAGTCAGCATTTGAGGCCGTTCAGATTTTAGACTTTTTTTTTTTTTCTAGGTAAAGATTTGGTCTTTTTAAAAAAATATGCATTTGCACATTTAAAAGAACAGCTGTTGGCATGGGATGAAAGAGGGATATCAATCACTTTGGACCAAAATGAGAGAAGTACATGACAGGTCTTTTTGGCCATCTCAAAGTCAACCTCTTTCTGTGTGAAATTAGATTATCATCCCATTATGTCATCAATTTAGCTGCTAATATGTATTATGACTAAATCATAAGCAAAAAAAAGTTGCATAGCAACCTCTTTGAAAATCCCCATCCACTTAAAAGAGCACTCGAATTGCTTTCAGCAAGACTTAAAATGGATTTTATTTTCTTTTGTTATCTTACTTGCAACCATGGACTACAGGTTAGTTGATAATGATGCCAAAAAAAAAAATAAATAAAGGCTGTATGTGCATGTGAAGTGTTTGCCCCTTTGACTTGTTCACTAGAAACAGGAAAGAGGCAATATGGTGAAAACCAACGAGGCCATCACCATGTACAACTCTTAATGCAGAGTTGTGCTGAATGCTTTATTTTACTCACCTTTTACTTTGAATTGGCCTTGGTTGGTTATTGTTTTTTGGGGGGGTGGGGCACATTAGAAAAACCCCAAATCCTTTTTTTAGTGTGCGTGTGTGTGGTTGCTCTCCTTTTTAATCCTTGCACTTATTAAAATTTTCCTCATTGGCAGGTGGCAGCGCAGCGACAACGTGCACTAGCAATCATGTGTCGGGTCTATGTGGGTTCCATTTACTACGAGCTTGGTGAAGACACCATCAGACAGGCTTTTGCCCCCTTTGGTCCAATTAAGAGCATTGATATGTCTTGGGATTCTGTTACAATGAAGCATAAGGTCAGTGCAGTATCAATATTTGCTTTATTATGATTTTAAGATGTAATAAATGTCTACTAAATTTCAAAATTGCAGGGTTTTGCATTTGTGGAATATGACGTACCAGAGGCTGCACAGTTGGCTCTGGACCAGATGAATTCAGTCATGTTGGGGGGCAGGAACATAAAGGTGAGTCCCCTGTCAATTTATAGCATTGTTCTCATTTTTGATCCTAAAATGAAAGTTTGTTTATGGTCATTCCAGTATTATAATTTAAACACAATTTCAAAAGTATGTTTCATTTTTTGCTTCTATACAGTTTTGTTGTTTTAATTTTTTTGGGACACACTAATTTCTTTTTCTTTTTGTCTGTTTGTTGATTTCAGGTACGTGTTGTTGTGTGTCATTGTGGTGTGTGTCTGCTGTGTGTTTGCTTCCATGATGTTGCCAAGGCTGCTAGTGACGAGCTCCAGTTAGACGCCCTGCGGTGTCACGTGCCTCTATGTCCATGTTGTGCTGATGATGGGCTGCGCCTGGTTGGTGTTGCTTGGCCGCCCCATCTGTAGTACAGATCTTTGTCCCTACGAGATGAGGTTTAGGAAGTTTACAGGGTTCTTTGCAGATAGGCAAGGCTTTCAGGGTCACGTATTAGCAGTACTGACTTCTGGTAACTTTCGGTATTGCCGCCTGCTCAGCTAATTGAGCTCCAAGTGCTCTGCGTTTTTTTAGTACCCCAGCAGATTAAATGGTGGCTTATTTTAAGTAGGTTTTTTAATGTTTTTTTTTTTTTTTTTTAATAGACAACCTTTTAGGTTCATATTTTCTAGCATACAATCTCCAACTTTCCCACGTGTTGGTTTAACTGGTAGGCCCCCCCGGAAAACCTTAATATTAGTTGTTTGGCTGAAAATGGTGGCTTTTCCGAAGTTATCCAAGCAGCCTTAGCGTGCGCGCCTAGTTACACCTATGAACCCCCTACTCAGTCGCCCTACTCGTATGATCTGTGCTATAGGTTGGGCGCCCAAGTAACATCGGTCAGGCGCAACCCATCATTGACCAGCTGGCAGAGGAGGCACGCGCATATAACCGAATCTACGTGGCGTCGGTCCACCCTGACCTGTCAGATGATGACATCAAGAGTGTGTTTGAAGCCTTTGGAAGGATCAAGTCTTGCACGTTAGCCAGAGATCCCAACTCAGGGCGGCACAGAGGCTTTGGCTTCATTGGTGAGCTAATGGCCCCCCAGTCGCTTCTGCTCTTGTTGATGTTGCTGTCATATTGATGCACTTACTGTATTTACTTCTAGAGTATGAAAAGCCCCAGTCAGCTCTGGATGCTGTATCTTCTATGAACCTGTTTGACCTTGGTGGTCAGTACCTCCGAGTAGGCAAAGCAGTGACCCCACCTATGCCATTACTGACTCCCTTGACTTCTACAACACCCGGGGGCATGCCTCCTGCAGCGGCTGTAGCTGCAGCAGCAGCCACTGCCAAGATTACAGCCCAGGCAAGTATGATCCTAGCAAAAGCAACGTAAGGCCCCTCTAACAAGCCGTTTCAGTTAACCCTAAATTAACCATGTGCAAAGAAACCCTAATATTTTATAAAAAATACAATCTTCAATTATTCTAGAGTTTAGTGTTTAATATGCTACTTTGATTCCCATTAAGAATATCCATGGTGAGTTTACTTTGCAATTGAATATCATTGTTGACTCTGCTGCCCTGCTCTGTCTTCCTGTTTCTGGTGTCTTGGGCAACACTCTCTTAAGGAGGCTGTAGCTGGCGCATCTGTTCTGGGGGCATTAACAGCCCCGCAACTTCTTGGGCAACAAATGGGAATCCCTCAAGCTGTTATGGCAGCCCAGGCACCAGGGGTAATCACAGGTAAATGAAATATTTAAATGAGGAAATGTGCACAGTAATGTAAAGGTATATAAAGTGTCCCATTTTATATATTATATATTATATATATATATATATATATATATATATATAAGTAATAATTATAAGTATGTGTTTTTTTTTGTGTTTTTCAAATCTGTACACTTTACAAAGTTACAAATACATGGCCCCAGTTGAGAGACATTTGTTGCATTTAATACTTGCTGGGTGAAAGGTTTGTTTTTAAGTGGCATACTCCCATTTGCCTCTCCATTTTAACAGGTGTAACACCGGTGCGCCCTCCCATACCTGTGCTTCCTCAAGTAGGTCTAGTGAACCCTGTGCTAGCGTCACCACCAGTCCTCGCCGCTCAAACACTGGGCGCAAATCCACAGGAAAAGAAAGAGGAGAAAGAGGAGACGCTCCAAGATGGAACGGGACAGGAAATGTTAAGTGACCAAGAGCATATGAGCATTTCTGGCAGCAGTGCTCGACATATGGTCATGCAAAAACTGCTGCGGAAATCTGAGGTATGTGCTTTTCATTTTGAATGAAAGACACCACTAACTAAAATTCAAAATCCCTTAATGTTCTATTTTCATTTAGTCTACCGTCATGGTGCTTAGAAATATGGTTGGACCAGAGGATATCGATGATGACCTTGAAGGAGAAGTGACTGAGGAATGTGGCAAATTTGGGAATGTGAACAGAGTCATCATCTATCAGGAGAAACAAGGAGAGGAAGAGGACGCAGATATTATTGTCAAAATCTTTGTAGAATTTTCCAATGCTTCAGAAATGAACAAAGCAATATCGGCTCTTAACGATCGATGGTTTGGAGGCCGCAAAGTTGTTGCTGAAGTGTACGACCAAGACCGTTTTAACAGCAGTGACCTTTCTGCATAAACTCTGGTTCACAAGCCCAATATAAACTATCGCTCTAAAGTTTCAGTCTGCAGCTTGGGATGCAGGCCTCTGAAACTTGTAATTATGTTTTTTTATTTTTAAATGTAAATGTTAATAATCCTGTTTATAGGGTTAGACAGCTGTTTGTCCTAATTCTGCTTTGTTGTTTGTCAAAGCCCTATTCTTTTTTTTGTGTAAACTTGTTTTTTGGGGATTTTGCTGAAAATAGGCTTCCTGCTTGACTGCTCCAGTACTCTTTATAATAAATTGCTGAAATATGTACACTGTCTTTCTACAATAAAATATATTCTTTGTCCAATTAAACACCATAAAGCATTTTCTACAGGCTTACTGTTTAATATTGTGTTTTTAAGCTAACTGGTGACTTACGCATACATATCTCCAATCCATATCTGAATATCGCATACAATTATCACAAATTACCTTCCCACGCCGTTATCAAAATGGCGCAGTAAATTTTATCCTCCACTGGGTGTCGCTCCGCAATAACCTGAGGCCTTCGCCGTGCTCCATTCTGTTGGACCAAAGTGGCGGTGCTGAAGTGAGCCAAGCCCAGCCCCCAACACTCTAAACCGGCCTGGCCTGCCCATGGGCCTGCCTCATCCAGGGGTGGGAAGGAAGCGCAACTCCTCAGCTCCTGGTCTCCGCTGGCGCTTCACCTACGGAGTGATTGAAGAAAGAGACGGAGGATTTCATTTATGGCACATGTTGGATATTATGAGGACATCTCGAGAAGAGATCAGAAGGTGTTTTTCGCAGCCATGAAGTGAAGAAGTATTGGTAAAGACCGCTAAAGCTGAGCACAAAGACGTTCAGTGAGCCGCTAGCTTTCGTTAGCTAACCAGAACGAGCTTATTAACAACAGTCGCAGTGGATAAAGATATCGCGTTGTAGTCGATTGAGGGCTTTTATCTAGTTTTACAAGTTTATCTTTACCTGTATGTTTTAATTGGGAGCACAATGATGGCGTGTTTCACCTTTATCCATTGACTGAATGATCTCTGCATAGCTGGGCATGTTCTGCTAGTCAATGCCGAGCTTCAACGTGAAACCAGGATGTGGTAGCAGCAAAACACGCATTGTTTATTTAATGTGTTTGGACATTTATAGTGTAAGCGATAAAGTGTCTTTGGAGGAGTTTCTTCGTGTGGGTTGTGATTCCCGTGCGGATGGAGTAGATCTACTACTACCCTGCATCTGAACTGAAACCGGGATAGAACTAACCAACTCTTCTAAGGGATTATTTTGTGCCTAACAGCTAAGTGGATTTCGGCCTCCTGTTAATGTTCATCGTGGGAGCACCGTAATTGTTTTGACTTGGGTGACCCGTTTCTACATTGTTCTTTCTCCCAGCGGACATCCCTCTGCTTCACCTCCGATGCGGAGAGTTCAGTAGCACCGGCAACCACGACCCCCAGGCGGCCGGACATGCTCAAGTGTATCCCCCTGTGGCGGTGCAATCGCCACGTAGAGTCGGTGGACAAGCGGCACTGCAACCTGCAGACGGTCCCCGATGAGATATACCGCTACAGCCGCAGCCTGGAGGAGCTGCTCCTTGATGCCAACCAACTCAAAGAACTACCCAAGGTAATTATACCTTCTACAATATTAGTCCTCAGTAGAATAAACTCTACACAACAGCAACGTCATTGTAGTTCTGCTGGACATAACACACGTTCAGTAAGACACTAGCAGGTGTCATGAACGTACATCTAACATGATGGTACAAACACTACCGAACGAATGTTCCATTACCTAGTTCTGTTATGACAATATGTTTGGCCTGTCAACCTCCCAACCCATGTGGTAAATTGCTTTAGACCATGCCTAAAGGTAAAAGGCGTACTCCATATCATATGTAGCCACTTGTAATTGGGAACTTTTCACACCAAAACAAGTGGTGCATAGACCACTTGGGCGTTTTGAGTGGATGCAGAGTGGGAAGGCATGTGTGGAATGAGCTGTAATCCTTTCCCCACCCACACCCATACCATTTGAAATATGACAGAAGTTCACATGTAGAGCCAGAGTTTATTTAAAGAGAGGTTAGTACCACAGTATTGGTTGTGGAGCGGGAGTAAAATGCTCATTTTAACTTGTGGCTTCTTGTACTCCGTTAGCCTGAAAAAGGACAGAGTCTAAGGCACTGATTCTCATTGTAATGAAGCACAAGGGTCTGTGTGAATGCCCTGGTCAGTAGAGGTCATTCATAGACAATTGCATGGGCTACTTTGGTTGATAATGAAGCATTATTATCCAGTTCAGGCTACAGGCTGAGTATTGTCTTTTTTAGAACAGAACTTCTGTGTTTTTAAATAACGTTGAACAGAATGGCATTATTTATTTATGAACTCAACTTTTCAAGCCTATAATAACTCAGCATGCATCCAGCATTCCTAAAGCCTGCTTTGTGACATTAGTGTAGAGTCATAAATCGTCAGAGCATCTTATGGTTATGTGGTGAGCAGACATACAGGTCCTCTGGTTGACCATGTCAGCAGGGCTTCGGGAGGGCCAGTGCTACAGGACTGTCCCAGACAGGTCAAGCACAAGCCCTGTATGAGCCCTGTCATTACCATAATAAGCACATGGAGTGGTTCTCCAGTCCCATGGTGTCTGCATGTGCTGCTGTCCCTCTCTCATGTTATTTTGTGTACACGTCAGACAAGTCTGGGTGCACTTGTCAGTAGTGCTTTGAGTCTGACTTCAGGCATAAGCTCTGATGAAATGTTGAGCTGCAAGCCATTCAACAAACAACTTCTGCATTTTTACCATTTAAAGAAGTTAAAGTGTAACGTGTGTTTGTGGTAGAGCTAAACAATTTTGGATTTTATGTTTTTAATTGAATTAATTATTTGGACACTTTGGTAACTGTGGCCATTGAACTGTAATTCAATTGATCTTGCCATTCTACTTGGGGGCAAAAGTGTGATGACTGTAAATCAGTAGTAGTTCTTGCTGGGCCATTGAGAGAAACGTGTGCTCATGGTAAATCTAGTGGCAAGATGTTGTCTTGAGTGAAGTAAATGGGACACACAGTGCTTTTGGGCGCACATCTATGTAGCTTTAGCTTATATTCGTAGGGGTTTAACTTGGTCAACAGATGGAGCTTTAGATGCCCTGTTGGATTCTTAAGGGCTTCTCCACTCACTCCAGTGCTTCCCCCCCTCACTTCCCAATTATACTTTTCTTCTCTTATATCACCTTAATAAGACCTCTATACCTTAACACTAGCAGTTTCAGAAAATCAAGGAAGAAGGTTATGTTTTTGTGTTGGAAGTTCTTGCAATTATTTGTCTTTGTGAAATGGGCGAAAAGATTGTTAAGTAGCAGCTGGCGAGGAATTCCCCTCTTCATCTCTAGCCCTTAATGCTGTGACGAGTCTCTGTTTACTTAATGCACTTGGCTAATCTCTGATACCTCTTTTGTGGACTATTTCTTTAGCCACAGAAATGCAATATTTACATTACAGTTCCACTATGTGTAAAGTCTATTTTGCTAGTTGAAGCATTCAAGCGAACTATACCTATGGGCATTAAAAGGTCTGCTACCACATTTTATCTGTCCCCTATCTAAAAGACAGTGGAGGAAGAAGGAATTATCTTTTTAGGCTTTCTCAACTCTAGTCCCATGACAACTTACAAAGAATCCATTCATCTGCGTTGTTGCGCCCCCTCATATCCAGCATCATGGGTCTTTCTAAGTGCTCTGCTTTATCAGACCTACATTAAAATGACAAATCAATCCCACCTGAAGCTATGGTAGTGGCACCTGCTGGGGAGAGCAGTGAGGAGCCAGAAGGGAGGCATGTGCAAGGTGCAGCGAGCTACATGGCCTGGTGTAGGGTATCTCTGAGTCTCCATTTCCCCATTGTCAAAAAGGGAGCTTATCCCAAATGGGCGTGACTTTCCCAGTATCCCAGTATTCCAATAAAGGTAGTAATGGTTATTTTATTATTAACATGTTTGCATTCATGTGGATGGGTAAATAATTTTCTCTAAGGGAATGAGTTTGATGGGACTGAAAGATTTGTGAAAAATTGCCAAATTTCTGACAAGCATTGTTATTCAATTTGAAATGTGAATTTTACTAATAGGATACTGTTCAAAGTTTAACTTCTAAACACGCCCAGAAGAATTAACAAAAAGACCAAAATATGAACTGATACAAACTGATAATGAAACTAATGCAAGAATCATTTGGATGGATCAAAACTACATAGTTGTCAGTTTTTATGCAGACAGGATATTTACTTGTCTGTGGAAGAAATTATGGCGCTTCAAAAATTGCAGCCTTTGTGATTTGCTAATCGCGTCCATTGAAATTGCCATTTTGATTTGAGTACAATTAATCTGTTTAAAGCATTTTTAAGCATTTTACACAGAACTATTATGGAGTGTATGCTATAGGGCATATTCCTAAAATACTTTCTGAAAACCAGTGTCTGAGATGTGCTTTTCCGCCCTTTACGTCTCCATTCAAGCAGATAAATGCCCAGATAGAAATCTCTTATCTACCCCTGTCCTTTGTACACACTTGGGTGCTTGGGTTAAGTGAAGCTCACATTAGATTAATCTTGTGTTCAATTGTTTATTTTACCTTCTTTCATCTGTGTAATCCTGCCTGTGGTGTCATTATTAAGAAGGGTGCTTGTACAATATTAGATAGTTCAGATTATTTGAATTGGAGGTTACTTAGGAGGTTACTTACTTGTTAACCGTTTGTAAAGTATTTTATTTTTTTGTGTGAACATTATGCACACCTCAGCAATGAGAATAAACTACCTAAGCTTATATATATGACTATATGATTCTCAGCATTTTTATTGGCTGTTTCGTTGGCTGTTATCAATGGGTTATGAATGCAACTTGTTGGTTGCATTCATAACCCATTGATAAGCTTTTCAGACAATGTAAAATAATTCCTGTTGACATTTCTACAGTTTGTAAAATCAACAGAAATTGGAGATGGACTGTCAAAAGTGTTTTTGCGTGGCCAATGTAGGACAAAACTTTCAGGCACATGTGCTCTACCTGCAGAACCCCTCAAAGCCACATTTTAATGCAAGAGCAGATTCAGCAGGTTTCTTTGTGTGAGCCGATGACCAGCTGGTCCCACATCCTGCCCCCCTCCCCCACTGCCCCACCGGGGCAGGGGGGTAAGAGCGTGCACAAGTGAAAGAGACACAGGAGAGGTGCCCAGGAGCATAGGGGCCCTGACACCTCCACAGGCCGAGTGAAAGCCCAGAGCCGAGCCTCACCGAATACTGCTCCATTGGGATGCTGTTCTTAAAGGGGCTGTACCCGATTGTTTTCATGTAATAAAGTAACATTTGTATTGCCCCAGTACAGATCTATAAGCAGATCTGTTGGCATGCTAGCTGTTGTTGGCATTACTGTGACAAATCTCCACTCTGGCCTCTGAAAGTTCTGAAAAGCGCTTATAATTTCATCGCAGTGAATACTAATTGGGACACTCGGAATGCACTAGGAAAGTGAGGAATAACTTTGGACTGCTACAAACAAATTAATTTTGTTTTTCACATTTTTAAGATGGTAAAAAATAGGTAAAGCATAATTTTAATGCCTCTTATCCATCCAGCAATAACAGACATGAGGCTGACATGGAGTGTCAGGTGGAGAAGCAGGAGCGGTCAGTGAGCAAATGGCCCATCCCTCGGAGACTTCACATACACAAGTTAAATCTGCACCCAACCCCCTTTAGCTCCAGTCTAAGTACGTTTACATGCAAAGCTATGAGCCCCAAACTGTGTGAAGCCAACTAGATTTGCTTTGACCTTATTGGAAGTGGACTGAAAAGATTTTATTTGTTTCTCAATTCTCTACTACAGCTTCTTTAGAGTGGTATAGTATTTGACAACAGGCTTTTGTGAAGAAAGAAGAACCATCTCAGCTAACATACAACATTCTATTTTGAGTAGTAAACTAAGCACATGTTATCTGATATTTTAGATTTGTTATTAAAGGCCTGTCCCTGATTTTTTTTTTCCATGCGTGGAAAATTTGCCTCAGCACAGATATATGGTATAACCAGTTCTTGTGGTCAAAATAAGTCTGCTGTGTGCCTTTATTTAATTAAAAAGTGTTTTTTAATTGTCTTATGGACAATTAGGTTATAATTATTAGTGAATAATTAGGATGCTTAGAATGCATAAGTGAAGAATAGCTTTGGACCACAATACAAACTGTTTAAAATGAACTTTGTTTTTCATGTTTATAAGGTGGTAAGAATCTGAATATTCAAGTTTTATTCCAACCAACTAATTAAGCTTCTAAACAAGCTTGTGTGAGAAGAATTGGTACATGAACATTTGGATTACTTTTGTGTAGAAAACCCCATCTCACAGTGGCATAAGGAAATTACTGCAAAAAGAATGGCGCCCTGCACAGTCACTACACTGCATCCAACTCAAATATTTTAGTTTCCTTCATGCTCCCTGTGTTCTTCCAGTTTTTGGTTGGTTAAAGGTAAACAAAGAGGCGAGGCTGTGGTGAATAATGCGTGTGTGTGTGTGTGTGTGTGTGTGTGTGTGTGTGTGTGGCAGCGGCAGCAGCTGTGCTCCTATGCCATGGACAGTGGCTTTTCTTTATGTACACTGCACTGCGCACTGTCAACTGGTCAAGGTTAACCCATCTCTCCTGCTCAAATGTATGCCTCAGCTTTTAAACCAGAGGGTGGAAAGTCTGTAAGCATTTTGGCAAGGTGAGGCAGAGACTTTTTAAACTTCAAAACGGAAAATGAAAGGACAACAGCATCAGCACGTGCCCTGGGAACCAAGCGGCTCAGTCAGTGGTTTTGCTTTCAGTCTCAGCAGTGAGCTACAGGGTCATTTTCAACCATATGTTTGCTCTGCTTGAGTAAACTGGTCTCTTGTGGCATTCATAACTGTTTCATCTGAGTGTCCAGAGCTAACACAAATATTCAGTTGAACATTCAATCGTTGAGAGTTAGAATTTGGTCCTAAATGTTAGACTCAATCTCAACTTTGGCAGTCATTAGTTGTTGAAAAGCAGTGTAGGCTTTGCATTGCTTGAAATTATAATATTGGTATTATTTTATTGCCTGCCAAGTCCAGAATGACATCTCTGTATAAAAATACAGAGAGATATCAGTCTGTTCACCAGTCAGTGCATTGCGCTTTGGGATTTGTTTATTTCAGTGACACATGTACTCATTGGTCATCCATCATTTACAACAAAATGAGATTTCTCTCACCTCAGATTAACATAGCTTGATTCCACAGAAATCCTCAATGTTTTTCAGTCCTCATTTTCCTTTCTGTTTTCTTCATAAGCAGCCATGTCCCAATGCATATCCCTCACTGGCTAATCCAATTGTCAGTTATCTTGCCCATCTGACCTTGGGGAGATGCAACCAGTGATTAGACTCACATCTTCATAAAGTATCAGAGAAGTGTTTATTTTGGATCCCAGGGAAATTGTTATGCTATAGGACCATGCCAGGTTATAAATGTTTTTTTTAAATTATTATTATTCTTTTTTTTAAACTAAAATATATTTTGTTTGCTCGGGACGGGGGTACATCTTATCGTACTATAGCCCCTCACAGTCACACGGCCCTTTTGAGGCTAAGCTACGTGGTGCTGATGTTTCTGTGGGTGCATAGGTCATCCACGATGGCACTAACCCAACCACAAACAAGGGCTGCCCTTTATCTGCCGGCCCCACACAGCCATCACCGTCCCCAGTATGTGCCTATGAAACCTGATCTCTCATTCAGCCTGTGCACACTGTACTGGGGATTTAAAGGTGCGGCTATCACCTATGCTCTGCACATCTATCTAACTGAGTGCTCATTCTGAAATCACTGCTTTTGTGTTTGCTTCCGGGTGTCAAGTATTTTGTTTGTTGTCTTTAGTTTGCCTAATTTAGGACTAATTTGTGGATGTTGTGTATAGGGATGGGACAATATACGATAATATCGTTAATCGCGATAAAAAAGGTCTGCAATTAATCGTTAGTGGCATTTTTTTATAATCGCGATCATCGCGCACAATTATAATCGCCTTTACGGCACCACACTGCCTCATGTTTTCAGTTCCAATACAACGTTTAGATGTTAGTTCTGGTGTTTGCCCACTCTGACATAGCAATGACACTTGTAGCTTCTGTGCTTATCTCTGTCTGAACTATATTCTGTCAGATATCAACAATAAACAAAGTCAAACACCTTTTAAACAATAGACAAATTAAGTCTAATTCATACAGCTGAACAGAAATGTGCCAGAGTGCATGGTCCGAATGTGCACTATGTGCACAGAAGCAAAGCTAACGATTATATACGGTATATTTTACCTACAATTAAGTCAATAGCAGAATAAACCTTGCTTACCGATCGAGAACAGCATCCAAGCCATCAAAAAATAAAGTCCTTTACTCCTGAGTCCACTGTGGGATCTTTACTCTTTGCCATGAACCGCTCCAGGTCAGAGATGCCTCTAGTATAACTTGTACAAACATCCACACTGTCCTCGATCACGTCCTCCCTTTGGTTTGTCCATTTCGTCATGTTTAAAACGCAAAACAAGAGTGCGTAAAATGCACCATTATGCACACATTTCTGCATCCACTCGTTTCCCAATTCACCGAAGTGCCTTAATTAAAAAAAATTGTTGAAAAATGTTCGTCGACGGGCACTTGCGTCACTTCCGGCGCAACAAGGACTGGTCCATTTCGGCAGCATGGCATTGGGGAGTACACATTTTCTTCCGGGTACGTCTGTTTACGGAAAACCATGCCATGTGATACATCATCCTGTCCCGCTGCTCATTGGCTGTAAGGGGAAAACGTCACTAAATGTGTGTGATGTAATTGGTTGATTCTACAAGGGGAAAAGTGGGGCGTAAACTTTCAGTCATCTGTAGCACTGATTCGCTGTCTACGGCCTCAGTAACCCACAACCCCCACCTTATTGGCCAACACTGGTGTCAATCACAAGCTAACGCGTGTGTTTAGCACTGAGGAGGAAAGTTGGCGCTGTCAGAAGTTTATTATGCCTGAAATCGACAAAAGAAAGGCAAAGAAGTGACGGAGCAGATTTCATATTTGGAGTACTTTCCTGCAGCAGATTGGACATGGAGGATCTTATTTTGTGGACATAATTTCTTGACTGGATTATATTCTCTGGACCTTTACGGAACAAATGAGACCAACTTTGTGTAAATATGTTGATGTTTGACAGAACCAGAGCGCTCAATGGTAAGTGAAGTCCAGATTCACACTTTGTGACTTTTCTGTAAAAATATCTTTCCTGTCAGCACTGTGGTCATTGCAGGTGAAAATGGTTTGCATATCCAGAAAGACAAGCACCGCAAGCACTTTCATTTGATGTGTAGATTGTTTTTGTGGGTGACACAGAAGTATATGTACATTGCCGTAAAGTTGTAAAGTAGGCCCGGGCCGTCGGAATGTTAACAGGTTAATAATTATCGCGATAATATCGTTAATCGTGATTATTTTGGCCACGATAATCGTGAGTCTAAAATTTAATATCGTCCCATCTCTAGTTGTGTATCTTGTAGACTAATTCCCATGGGAGTGTCCAGATTCTAGTAAGTTGTAACTCCACAAGTGTGCCAAAGATTACCCTGCCTTGTGAGGTCAACTGCTATTTATTTTACAGGAATATAAATGTTAGGTCTGAAAATTATACTTATTAGCAGTAGATGATTTCACGATCAATGAAATCAAAAGATTGATGGATTGCGATCTAAACTTTGGTCAATCTTAATGATAAGGCAAGCACATTTTAATGGACAGGTCTACAGCCAATCGTGCAATCAAAGCACGTGGTGCTAAAGAAAGCTCAGTGCTTTGAGTCTTTGAGTCAGGGCCACAGTTTCCTTGTTTCCTCATGTGTCCTCCCTTTCACAAGTTTTGACTTAAATCTGCATAATTTGACTTAAATCCAGTCTCCTTCCCTCCTCCCTCTGTATGTGTGATGCCGTCTCTCCTCTGGTGCTTCTTATTATAATCCAAGTTATGGAAAATGATCTATTTTCTCACCATTTATGAATGAAAGTTAAAACCTAATTTTGCACACGGGCATTGCACATATTTCTGCTGGTAACACAACAGAAAAACTGTATTGATTCTGATCTTGCTCTCTACACCTGGAGTCCACCTGTTTTCAATAAGATGAAAGAAGATTGAATTGAAAATTGACATCAATCAATATTTTTTTCCCGTATTGCCCAGCCCCATCTCATTTTTTTTGGGAAATTGTATGTTTAAAGATTAAACTTTTTGTTGCTCAAGAGTCCTAATTTAGTTTTATTTTACACCAGTATACAGACTGACACCAAGTGTCTTAACGCATTGATAAGAGCGGGAATTGAACCACCACCTTCATGTCAGTGGTGCACGTTCTAGTACCTACTGAACTGCCAGCTATTTAGTAAGAAAACCACAGGAACCCAGGCTGGCTTTTTGAAAACAATAAAGCAATGTACACTCACCACTACTATGTGTTATGTGTCCTCTGGTATATCTCCACAATGCACGCCTATTTGTGGCGTGCATTGCCTATTCCATTGCCTATTCCTGAAGCCTTTCCCTGTGCCCATAATGTGTGTTGAAATGCCCGGGCCACAAAACAAGAGCAGATCCGGACCACTCAATGAGCAAGTGCTAATTACTGCAACATTGTTCATCAAAAGGGCAGATACCTTATTTTAAGTTTTGAAGCTGCTGCCATTTACAATGCCTTCCCTTCAGGAAACATTCTAATTAAATTTATAGCTAACTTTTTTTTTCTAAAAGACAGTTCAGTTGTTTGGTATATTTAGGCTTTGGGTTGAACTATTTGGGGAAAATAGCATTTTTAACTATTCAAAGTTCACATTTTAAAAACAACCAGGAGCAAGGACTGTATACTAAGACCAGACATTTTGCATCTCCCGGAATGTGCCACAGAATAGCATTATACTTACTGCAGCTATGCAATTAGTATCCGTTTTTATTATTATAAAATACCTGGGAAAATATGCTTGGTTCCATGGAAAATGATTGTAATTGACTGAAATGTTTCTTAATGCATCTTGCAGTCTTTGCAATTTGCTAGTTGGACTATTCAAATTCAGATTTGTTTCGATTGCGATTCGTTAACCTTTTTGTGAAATACGTAGAATTTCTACCTAGACAAGTTGTACAAGCTGCTAATGAAGTCACTATGCCCGAGCTTGTGTGTGCCGAGCCTGTAACATATGAGGAAATGCAGGTATGTGTGGAATCTCCTGGAGTGTGCGTTTCCCTCCACATGCACAGCGCTTCCCCTGTCTGCTGTACACTTGAACTCACCCCAAGCCCCCACACAGACACACAGCACTGAGGCAGCACTTCTGTGGATATATACTCTACTCTCTCCAGACAGACCGCTGAGAAGTGTCTGTTAAATACCAATCATTCTTCCCAAGCGCCACAGTTTTAATTAAGTGTGATCACGTGGGAGTGGACTGTAAAGTAGTTATACAAGTTCAGGTCATTACTGTGAAATAAGATTTAAGAATTGGCTTTAAAGGGCTGTGGTTTGACCTCTTGAGTTCATGTACCTACCAAATAAACAAAATAAAACATTTTGCTATTTTTGTCACTGCAAGATACTAAGAAATGAAATGCATAGAATTAATAATAATTAATTATAATAATAATAATTAATAATATTACATATCTGTAAACAAGCACAGCACAAATGCATGTATAAACCATTCACCAGGTCAACAAATCCACAGACTGACAGCAAAATTCCACCGTAGAATTCTGACCTGTCCTCCACTGTTGAAACTGTTGATACTTTGCAGTGAAAATATGCTGCATGTATGTCTATGGTGAAATGTTCAGCAGTTACCGTGGTGGCACAGTGCACGCATTAGGAAACAATGCTAAGCATATTTTAAGATATGAAAAAAAAGGATACAAATGTGACTTAAGCAACGCATTTTCAGGAGCCTGTGATCAATACAAATGTTCATGGTCTTGTTTAGGTGCCCTGAGACTGATTAACCTGCTCAGGTAATGTTGATGACATTAGCTGCAAAGTATCAATGCAGAATATACCCCTGTTAATCATATTGCTTTTTTTTTTACCAACACAACATAAATGCATAAAGTTCCAATACTTATCTTTTATGCATTTCCCCCCCATTGTCCATTTGCCTATTTGCCAGAGGTTATGATATTGGCATTAGCAGATCCAGATTCAGCTGAGGTCAAAGACAAGTGCACATGAGATGAGTTGAAAGGTGCATTAGCTACTCCACACGCTCCATTAGGGCCTGCAGGCTTAGGGTTCATGTTGTGGTGGTTCCTGGAGTACATCCTTCTGGAGTCAGGTGGGAAGGCTGTTATTAGGCTGTCTCTGTGAATTATTTGTGGGCTTTGCGCGGCCATGTGAAGTGCTGTATCCTTTATGTCCTGAAACCTTATGTCGGAGATAAATCATTGTCTGAGATGTTTAACTCTCCAGGCTAATATTTATCTAGACTTTAAAGAAGTGATGTGAAATTGAACACAACATCATAGATTAATAGGTTTTCACAAAGGATTACCAAAACCGGATTAAGCTATTCAATGCTACATTTGTCCTGCACTTCTATCTTGCATTACAAAACCAGGTTCATTTGTAGCACAACCAAAACATATATATTATCCTTCTAAGTGTAAAGACACTTTCTAACTTCATCCTATATGATATGCCATAGCAGCCTATAATGAGCTTTTATAGTGGCAATTATTTTTTTATTTTATGCTGTTATTGGAAAAAATAAAGTAATAAAACAAAAAAAATTTCAGTCAGGCATTATTTAAAGGTGCACTTTGTAACTTTTTGTCACCATAGCGATGTTATTGCTTTGCCAGGAATATTCCACAGTATGGCGTTAAATCTGTACATTTTGCATTTATTCAATTAAACATGTTGCTGAACTATAACTTGAAAAACATGCATTTTACACCAGTGGAGTCACTTCTCCTCAGATCTGACCTGTAACTTGTCCCGGTGGGATCATCCGTTTGTCTCCACAAAGATAGATCATTAATTTAATCCTATATTGTGGTATTGTTGTGGCAAAACAATATGATCTTCATGGAGAAAAGCCAAAAAAGTTACATAGTGCGCCTTTAACATGTTTGGTCAGCGAGGAGATGAATGTATTTTCTCCTATAGTCAGTTCTGCGTCATAGGTGGGTTGTGGTCCTCTATTCATGCTTTTGTCTCCACGGTGATGTCTCCCAGGGCAAGTGGTTCTTCTTATATGTGGAGGGGACTTCGTTGTCAAGGAGCATCTATGGTTTCCCTCACCACAACCACTCTGTCTCTAATATGTGTGGAGAAATGGGCCCTGGACACCATCTAGCTCACATGCACTCAACACAGCAGCCTTGGCCTTTGCCCAAACTAAAGCGGTCATGAGGCAGAGCGGGCATGAGGGCCTTCTCAAAGACATACTCTGTCCTTGGGCTTTGGAAATGCTACAGCAGCGAAGCTAAGATACTTAATAGCCACACAGAAAGTGGAGCAGTTGTTTTTCCACAGGGACAGCACTACAGAGATGACTTTGTCTTGACCTTGTGTTAGTTTAACATATGGCATATTGAGACAGCAAATTACTTGAAATGGGACTAAACACCTAAACCTTGCCCAGAACCACATTTCAAGTAGAGCTGCTTAACTGGGCTGTACCTGGAGGTCTAAAGGGGAGAGTGAGGGGAGAGGTGGGACGGTTCTGGGGGTATATAGAACAGTGTGATTAGTCTAACAGATATCCACACTTCAAACTCTGCCCCTGCAGCCAGATGTTTTGTAATGGGAACTTGCTTTAATCAAGGCAGTCTTGCATGATGTCACATAGTACTTAAATTGCAATGGCCTCTGGAGCCAGCACACACTGTTTTTAATACAAAGCTCAAAATTTTACTTGTTTATACTAGCATTAAAAAAAACACCAGGAACAGTAGACAGTGCTATTAAAACAATGTACACAGTTAATAGCAAGAAGTTGATTGTGTGTTTAGTTCCACTTGAACTATTTGAACTCTTCTTTTTGCCATTGTTGCCTCCATAATACAATGTCTATATGAAAGATGACAGGGGTGTACTGCAGAGTGCGAAGCAAGTGAAACTCCAGCTGCACATTCAAATTATCTGAAATTTGAGTCTGGCCAAGGTATATGAACTTTAAAAACATGGACTATCTTCATGGATCATACAAGATGCATAGAGAGAAGCAAGTATTATGTCAATTGCTGTTTTTTACATGAAGTAGTTGTTTTCTTTTTGACAGAATGCTTTATGCTCAAACCAATACTATTCCAGCCTTTCTTTTGAGCACTTTTCAGTGGTGTAGTAGGTCTCAGTTTATGTTCTTATTGTGTAGATAACCCTTCGAACAATGTGTTGTGCTGTTGTATGCTTCCGCGTTGGCTTGGAAAAGTCTCTGAGAAATGTAAAGAGGAAATTGAGATAAAGTTTGAAAGCTGAAATTGATAAATGCTCACATGACCTCAGTCTGTATGGCACAGACTGGACGCACAATGATTCAATTGTACAGTCACTGGCTCTACTTTATCTGTGCTAGTGGAATGTATTACCTCGTGTACTCAGATATTTTCATTAGAGTGAAGTGGGGTGGCTGGGCTAGCACTTGTTTGGGGTGTATTTTTTAAGAATTTTTTTAAGAAGCACACTATAGTTTGTTTTGGCACTGGAACATTGGTCTCTTGTGTATTTTCCTCTCTAACTCTTGTTGCAGTGTGTGCAGTACAGAATTGTCTTAAGCCCGTGGTGCCAGAGCAGTGGTTGTTTTGCTGGTCCCCTGCAGGATGGCCTCAGTGTGGGACAAATGGAGCTATGCCAGTGGGGCAGCACATACCGGAACCAGGCCATCCAGGAAAGAGCCAGTGTCCTGCTCCAAACACAAATGCTTTGGTTTGGGCTCATTGTGGGACAGAGAGGCGGGTTCCTGTGTGTGACTGCATCACTGGAGAATTTACAAAACTGCACAGTCTGGATGTGAGCACTGCTCCATTATTCTATTGGCTAAACACTGTCAGCAAAGTGTGCAGGCTGGGTTCCTCACTGTCAAGTTTGCACTATTCCTGTCTTTTAGGGGGGGGGGGTCTGCCATGACAGGGGCCTTCACAAATTGCAATATATATATATTGGTACTACTTATTGACTGTGTGTAGGCTGTTATCAATAACAGCACTTGCTGTAGCCAGGTACATGATAGTGATAAAAGTAGCATAGTAAAGTCAATCAAAAACATTTGTGGCTCTGGCTCCTGGTTTGACTAGGCTTTGCATATTCAAACGGGAGATGGCCTTGTACCATTTACTCTCTATGCACAGGACTCTAGACGTGTGTGCACTTCTAGTGTTGGTTATCAAAGCAGTGGTTAGTAAAGCAGTGATTAGCCCACCATTGTAGCAGGATTTCTCCTGTCTATTTTTATAATGCCAGCAGGAAATGTCTTTACAGCAATAATGAGCCATCTCTCTTTTAGGAGGGCAACATAAATATTGTGAATTTATTTTAAAAGCTTTACAAAGAATGTTCAGTTTTGTCCACTTGATTAAACATTGGATTTGTGTCCCTTACCAACCCTGTAAAGAAAACATGAGTCATTTCTGATATGATAAGCTGTACGTTTTAAATAGAAGTTGACACAAATATAAAAGTTCTATGGCCTAATCTCTGTTGAGCATCTGTCACATACTGCATGCATTTGTAAGGGCCTTCACCTCCCAGTGCCATGTGCACCTGTCTGCTCTCAATCTTACAGCCATCTGCAGCTTAGACACCTCATCTATAGCACCACACATGCAGAAACCTACAGGACTAGGCCTGGTATAGCTCTGAAATGCCTCCCAAGACTGCATGGGCTTTCCTTTGAGCCACAAGGTAAAACTACTGTTGCAATGGTTGTTTATTAACCACGTTTAATCTTTGAACATGAGAACATGAACATTTGACAAGAGCATGAGCTTGTTTCATACAAATATAAACATGTGAATACTAGTAGTCTCTAGTATAATAATATAATATTACTATACTATATTTTTTGTAATTGACTTAAGGATGGAATTTTTACTATAGCTTTGTTAGATGCATTTGCTAGATTGTTAATTGCAGAACTAAATGCCAATAAGTGAAAACTTTAAATTAGAAATTCATGAATTACTTTTAAATTATCATTAGTTCCTTCCCTGTTCCAGCTCCTTCTCTTGCAGTAGCCTGTTTTCTGCCCCCTAATCCGCTTGTCTGATTGAGCAGTTGTTGTAGTTAAAGATTGCTAATACTCGTACTTGGCTTGTTGGGGACTGGGCTGTTTGCAGAGTGAACAGATCAAAGTGTGTGTGTGGCAGGTGGGAGCAGACAGGAGTTGCCCTGTCTGTCAGTTAGGCGTTCTGTGTGGCCTATGCACCTGTCATCACACGCACTAGTACTACCTCTCAGCCCACTACAAACAAATGACTGTGTTTACTGCGCTGCACATTAAATTTAATAGCCACAACAACATAATTACAATGTCTTTTACTTGAACAGTGCTATGTAATGCTAGTGAAGTACCGTTACACTTAAATGTAAATACTTAACCAGTACCTGGGCAAAAGTAAAATTAATTGGATCTAAAAAATGAAATATTTCTTTGATTGCATTTTTCAAAATTCTTTTCTTTTTACTGCAGCTACCATTACAAACCCTCATACTACAATAGGGGTGTACTTTTTAAGATTAGTCCATTGTAATTTCATATCTTGCTTATTGATGACTGTAATGTTCTTGTGTACTTGAATAGGATTTAATGGTCAGTTAAACATGAGTGCAGTCCGCGTCCTCATTCGTTGCATGTCCCTCCCTGAACACTGTGGGAATCCTTTGTCCTGTTGATGCTTAATTAATTATTCGCCACTGGTCCCTTTCTCTCAGAGTGTCTTCTCTTTTGGGAACGCTCTGATCCCAATCCTTCCCAGTTGTTCCTGTCTTTTGTTGTCCATTGCTATTGTGCAGCTCATCCTCCTATTTGGCAACCCGGCTCTGGCTCTGAATCACAAAGGAGAAGTCCTCAGGTCGGGCAGCAGGGAGGAGGGGATTGCCTGGGATTGACAGCTCAGTGTGGGGCTGCCCGCTTGGCCTTTGTCCCTCTGCCAAAGGAAATGGAGGGAACCTAAAGGAAGAGAGCAAAGAAAGTGCTTATTGGTAGCTTTGAAAATTGACTGTTAAAACAGTGACCAGGTGTTAACAAGCTAGTTTTCCACAAACAATCAAAAGTCACAAAAAGTTGCCTAAATGTGTATCTGCTGTTTGATTTTTTTTATTTTTTTATGTTTTGCGTGTGTGTTTGTGTCATCCACCACTGAGTGTTGGTTAGTGTAGTAAGGTACATGCTAATGCTCAAACGAAAAGCCTTTTGTATTAATCCTAATACACATTGTTTCATTTGTACAATTACCAGAACTTACAAAAAAGTTATATTAAAATTGAATTAAAAATATATTATCCATGCTAGTGTGCTAGTTCAAGTTACTCAGTCAGCCGAATCACTTTCATTATTTCTTTATTTCCGGGAAACCAATAGAGTTTGGGCTGGCACCAAGGCATCTTCTCTCCCCTCCCCTCTTATTGAGGCCCTCATCCCTGGAAAGGCCTATCGCAGTGTGTAGTTGGCCTATTGTGAGCGAGGGGATATTTGGAGTAGTGGGGACCCTGGGGTAGATTTGGCACAAGATTAGCCAGCTTTGGAATGTGTGAGGAGAGGAAGCATCTGAGAGAAAAAGCTATATGTCTAAAGTCTGTGTAATCCTTCAGTTGTCAAGGTATGATCCATAGCAAAAGAAAAAAATTCAATTCTGTCAACTGGACAAAAGTTTTAGAGTGAAAATAGATAGTGAAGATTTCGCTGCTCCTACCCAGAGGCTTCTTCAGTTCTGGTTAGATTTCTGGTGGACACTGCCTTATATCTATCTGAAGGAAGGAGCTAACTACACTGAAACTAAGTCATATTTTGCATAATCGTTCAGGTTATGCAAAATGGGTGTCTTCGTTTCAGTGTAGTTGCCTCCTCTCTTCAGAGAGAGAGTGTCTGGTGGACACTGCCTTATAACTGACCAGAACTGAAGAAGCCACTTGGATGACTGTCCAGTTGACAGAATTGAATTTTTCTTTTCCTGTGTGCATAATAAACTTTTTTTTGGGTGGTGTGTGTGACTTAACTTGGCACATTGATTTAAATGCCACAGTGGGCAAGCCAGGACCTGTTTGTGTTGGTGCGGCACTTTTGTTGTTTTTAATCAAGATTCTATTTGTCTGTGAGGAAAAACTTGACAGTAACTTGTAGAATAAACTAGGATCATACATTTATGAACATGCATAAACTGTAGCCTTGGCAGTTTTATACAAGATATTGTTGTTTGAAAAATACATATTACCTCAGTAATTGTAGCCTTTGAGATTTGCTTATTGTTAACATTCAAGTTGTAATTTTGGTAACTCTGGCAACTCAACGTGTTAGTTTCCTGCATGCTAACAGGCCATGTGAGAGACTGACTGGAAGAGCTGTTTCTAATCTTTGATGACATGATTGGAGGGCATCCATAAGCTAACTGGAGTCACTTGACTGCAACACTGCGGTCTCTGTATATCTCTGGCCCACCGCCTCTGAGGGCCCGTCCTTGTAAACTTTAGTTGCATTTTAATTGGTCTCACTAGAATCATGGGGGGGTGCACAAACATTAGCATTCCTGTGTGAATTTACAGTTTTCCCGAGGACATAAACACTCTTTTAAAACATGCGGCGACTGTTACATGCTACACATAGCTCCACTCTCAAATGTAAACTTAGACTTGTACACGTCGTGTGCTGGCTGTTAGACCTACATGCACAGGTTCTGGTTGGCTTATACTAAAGGTTGTCTTTTAAACCCACAGGCATTCACTGACACATTACTGATGTGACATACACTCTATAACAAGGCTTGTAATGACACCTTGTAAAATCAAGGCACTGTATACGCATTTTTTTTCAAACAATCTTTTCTTATAATTGGCTGTTTTCTTTTTCATCAGATGTCGATTTTTAAGCCGGATACCCTTCCTGACGAGTTAGCAATGGAGATGTATGACTGCCTGCCCATGGACAATCAGAATCAGAAGACTTTTATTGCCATTGCCAGTGAGCACAACTCACAAACTAGGAACTTTCTTCAGTGATAAAGTGCAACATAAAATACTGAATAAATACAAATAAGGGCATGCATAAGGTTAAAAAAGATAGATAGATAAAAGATGCTTAAAAATAAAATAGTCTTGGTAGATGTATACAACAACATCAGAACGACAGTGCAAACATGTCTTACTAAGGTGACCGGTATTAAGTGTCCAGTTTAGTACTGATATTCTAAAGCGTCAATTGGTACAGATATTATAAAGTGTTCATGAGACCAACGGCAGAGGGGAAGAAACTGTTCTTATGACGAGAGATTCTGGTTCCAATGAACCGTAGCCAGAGGGAAGTGGCTCAGATAGTCCATGTCCAGGGTGAGAAGTATCAACTGCTATACACACTGCTCACCCCCAAGTCCTGGAGATGTACAGGCCCTGGAGAGGTGGAAGGCTGCGCACAGCAGAGTGCACAATGCACTGCAGTCTCTGTTTGTCCCTGGCAGTAGTCCCAGCGAACCACACAGTGATGGAGGAGGTGAGGATGGGCTCAATGATGGCCGTGTAGAACTGCACCATCATCTGGACCGGCAGCTTGTCTTTCCTCAGCTGCCGCAGGAAGTACATCCTCTGCTGAGCTTTCTTGATGAGGGAGCTGATGGTCGGCTCCCATTTGAGGTCCTGTGTGATGCAGGTGCCCAGGAAGCAGAAAGAGTCCACAGTGAGGATGGGGGAGTCAGTCAAGGCGAGAGGAGGCAGGGAGGCTGTGACTTTCCTGAAGTTCACAATCATCTCCACTGTCTTCTGGGTGTTAAGCTCCAGGTTGTTGTTGCTGCACCAGGACACCACCCGGTCCACATCCCTCCTGTACGCTGACTCATCGCCGTCCAAGATGAACCCGATGAGGGTGGTGTCATCCGCAAACTTAACCACTTTGACAGAGTCGTGGCTGGACAATACAGTATTAGTGATGTAGCCAGGGCAAGGAAATCCATGTTATCAAACTGTCATGTGCATAGTGTTAGTATTATTGGGATTTCAGATCTACACCTGTAAAAACTGAATCTTATGTTCATTGAATGATGCAAAAACTGAGTACTTCATTTTTATGTTATTATTATTATTATTATTATTTTATACATTCAAAATTAATATGTTTACGTCGCTTTTCTGTGTTGTGCTGAGGTAATTTTGGTACTTGCCCCTGGAATTCAAAGTAGTTGAAGCTTGCATAACTCAGAAGTTTTAGTCTAGTGCTAAGTGAATTCTGCTGTTATTGCCAAAGGGGGGGAGGCTGGTCTGACATGGAGCTTTCTACTTGATAGTTCAAATATAATTTTACTATTTGATTTGACGTGATGATTTGTAACAGCACTAAACTCTAGGTATTAAACTATCATGTTAGCTTATGGTTTCCCGTCTGTCAGCAGTGATTCCTTTGCACTATTTTCACAGAAGTGCCTTGAGAGCCCTCTGCTGACACTGCAGGTTGAGTATCTCTCCTCCGCTTGCAGTCCGCCTCACAAGTCCCCATTAGCAGCTTTACTCCTTCCTTAAGCAAACAGCCCTCCCTGCCACTGTGCTTGTTAAAGCTGGTTGTAAGCAAATTCTGCCTCCTGGTTTACATTGGAGTGCTGTCATTCTCACACTAGTATGCTGTTGTAAAGGGGGCAAGGCAACGAGATGTGCACTGGTCACTAATGCAAAGAAAACAACGCGTAGATTATACTGTGGAATTATGTAATTCTTCCAGTTTAAATTTTTAGTATTGTGACAACACTATTTCAATGCTAAGGAATGGTCTCGATACTCAATACCAATTCTGATACCACAATCATAATAAAAAACACTCTTTCTTTAGCCAATAGAATGCAATTTATTTTATATTAACATGTTTAATCGCTCAGTTGTCCAGGTAGGGTTCCCTAATGATTAATGGGCATATGCTAGTCTGTGGTCTTACAGCTCAAGATCATTCTAAAGCTATTCAGTAAAGGTTCATTTCTGTCCTGTGAATGTGAATTTTTAGTATCGATATCCATCTAAATGAGTATCTAGTTTTGATACTAGTTTTAGTATCAGTTAGTATCTGATTTTCAATACTTTTGACAACCCTATTAATTCTACCATGCCAGTATTTCTCTTCAATTCACTTCTGATTTCTATTAATTTGCTTTAGTTGGTTACGCATTTGTCCATGTATTTGCTAAGTGGCTTCACCCAAAAATAGACAATGTGAATCGTTGTTATGCACTTCATTAGGCCTGTCATGATAATTATCATTAACCCATCATTCAATAAATGTGTTTTTGTTCTAAGATGAGTGGTTAAATATAAATAACGTCTATGACTAATTGTTTCATTCTGCTCCTATTTTGTTGCTGCACATGCCTATCAACAATACTGTACATTTAAAAAAATATTTACCGGTATTCTCCTGCTTTACAATTATTGTATCAGTGGCATAGTAGTTTCGATATTATAGTCTATTGTAACAATACATTATGCTTCAAAGTTGAATTTTTTTCAAAGTCAAATTTTTATTGTGCTATAGCTGAGATAACAATTTTTTCCGTTTATACCATAGACAACCATTCAAGGGAATGAAACAATGCTTTAATGTCGCTACCACAAGTTGCTATGGGGTTTGTGTTGCCAAGCACATCTGTCACCTGTTGTGCCAATGCAGTCCCCTCCCCTCCTTGGGGCTGATTCCCGTATGGGCTTGTCCTGGTCATGTGACGCACATGAGCTCCAGTTTCCTGTTTGGGGTACCTGATATCTGTCACCTGTTCATTAGTATTGTTCTATTGGCTTCTTAATACTCCACTCCCTATTCCACACCCTGTCTTCAAACTTGCAAAATGGGAGTTATTTGAAAAAAGTGTAAGTGTGTCACTGTTTTTTGTTTTTATTGGTGGACAATTTTAGCTTGAAGCATTTTTTTATTTAGCCAACTAAGCAGCATCAATATTGTGAGAGTGAAATGGTCATTTTTCTGGCGAGCAATGCAATTTACGATTTTGATTTGCCTTTTTTTTTATAGTAGGGTCATGTTCAAAGTTCACATGTTAAACATGCCCGGAAGAATTGACAAATAGACAAACAATCACATTTTATCTTTGTACAGGGGTTAGCAGGTTTTTAAATGCCGTTTGTGGAGGAAATTATGGTACTTCAAAAATGACTGCCTTCGCGATTTGCTAATTGCAGCCATTAAAATTGTGATTTTGATTAGATTGCAATTCATCTTTCAGCCCTGCCAAGCACATTAATATGCATAATAAATATTTTCAGCACTATGCATTCGACAATTAACTTATTTTGTCTTTGAATCATTTTAAAATGTGCGTACAGATTATTTTTTTCATTGTTCAAATGAAAAACAAACCTAATGTTGGGTATGGAAGTATTGACAAGCTGTAACATGTAATACTTTGGTAAACCCGCCCTGTATACTTCTTTTGTTCTTGCCTCATCCCAACACAAGCCGTTAAGAGCAGGAAGTGTCTGTCGCCGAGGAACAGTAGCATTCTTCTGTGAGGCAGGCTAATGGTGGAGCTGTCTGTCAGACTAATGTTTTGACTGTGGACATTTTGTGCACTCACTTTTCTCCTGCTTATGCCAGACACAAGTTATGTCAATAAAACTCACAGAATTAGTCTGCATTTATGCACAAGAATGTAGCAGGTCTGCATTATTAGGCACATTATAATGGGAGTATTATAGGAGAGTTGGTCTGATCAATGTATATAGTAAAAGTACTTAAAATAAAATCAGGATAAGGCTTGAATCTAAATGAAAGCCTTGGCATGTGAATGTGTGGCCTCCTAGAATGCATCTCTTCTCCTGTTTCCTGCACTGAATGTGGAGTCAGCATCTGTGTAGAGTGGCTCTTTACTCCAGACAGGGGCTCCTCTGTGGACACTGCTCTATGGGCTGATTGAGGGCCTAATGGCTCTATAGTTTCATCTGATTAGTCTTCCATTGCCTCCATATGTGGAAGGCCTGTTCAGTGTGGATCCCTGAAGAATCCCACTACCCTGCTCAATAAAACAAAAAATGAAACCAATGAAAAGCATGTATTCTCTTGTGGTTTAGTATTAAGTAAGAAGAAGTAATCCTATTTTCATTTTCTTCTCACAGCCTTTCTTTAGACTACTGAACCTCCGGAAGCTTGGGCTGAGTGACAATGAGATCCAGAGACTTCCTCCAGAGGTGGCCAACTTTATGCAGCTGGTGGAACTGGACATTTCCCGAAATGGTAAAGTCCCCTTTCTTCTACACCTCTATCTACAAAACTATGTCCATTGATCTCTAGGTAGAATAAATACTGCCAACCAGAGCACATCACATTACAAGCACACATGCTTGGAGTGTAATGTTCTTTTCATGGAGATAGTCAGTGATAGAGTCAGGCTGTAAAATCAGCTCCTGTAGACCACACTGCAGTGCTGTAGAACAGTGTGCAGTGGTACATCTGTCTGCTGCTGCAAGACAGCCCTGAGCCAGATAAATGCCATGCACTCTCCTCCGTGGGGAATTCTCAACCTGCACTTACATGAGGCTATTCTAAAATTAGGCATCCAAGCAGTCGCTGAAGAAAAATAAGATATTCATCTACTGAAAGTTATACGGAAAGTTATTTTATTATAGTTTAAATAATGTTTGTGTTAAAAAGGTTGGGTTGGATTGTTACTGAGCAATTAATCTTCATTACACCTATACAAAACAACATGATGTGCTTAGGTAACTTTGTTTTTTAACACAGCTGTGTATTAATGGTGTAATACAAGATGGTGAATGAGTAAATCCTAAATGCATGCAAATAAATTGTGTGTGTGTGTGTGTGTGTGTGTGTGTGTTTATAATTGCTTTTCTCTTTCCTTTTGTGTCATAGACATTCCTGAGATCCCTGAGAGCATTAAGTTCTGCAGAGCCCTGGAGATCGCAGACTTCAGTGGAAACCCCCTCTCCAGGTAAGTGGACCAGAACATGGGCATCATTGTGTTGCATTTAACAGCAGTTTGTGTTCCTATACATTACTGCAAAACTGAACCCTTTCACAGACACTCAGTGTACCATGTTTAACATGTTAAGTCTATTATGAAAGTAATGTTAGTATTTATTGTGTAATGTAATAAATGTATTATAATATTCTCCACAAATTGCCCCACTCAAGCTATATCATTATATTCTTTGAGTGTCAAAAAAATTGTGTTTATTTTCTGTTTCAGATTACCAGAGGGTTTCACTCAACTCCGTACACTGGCTCATTTAGCGCTGAATGATGTCTCTTTGCAGACATTGCCCCACGATATTGGAAAGTATGTCTACATACTATACATATTTTATATATTTTTCCCCCAGTGACTGACCCCAGTGAATTTTATGCCAAAGACTGAGTGGGTTTACAATAATTGTGAATCCCCAGAGTGCCTGAGCCTCTGGCACCTGCTGCATTGGCACAGATGGAGGAGCCCCTCACCATGCCAGGCCTTGCAGACAAGCAGACAGGCCATCTGACAATCCAACCTGCTCCCTCTGTTCTCTTGCTGCATTAGATCAGCGCTCAACTGTTGACTCCTACCCACTTTTCAGGCACATGCTTCAACCTCTCTGTCTCTTGTTTCTCTAGCCTGGCCAATCTGGTAACGTTTGGAACTCAGGGAGAACCTGCTCAAGTCACTTCCCACGTAAGTGCCCCTTATTTTTTGTCATGTTATTCTCACTTTTAGGTATAGTATAAATCAATTTGTACGCTATAATCTTGTTTGTATGCTGTTTTAAATATATATATGTGTGTTTTAAGGTCACTTTCCTTCCTGGTGAAACTGGAACAGCTGGATCTTGGCAGTAATCAGCTGGAAGTATTGGTAAATTAAGCCCTTGCACTTTTACTCTACTCTACTGAAACATATTTTGTCAGTTAGTCCTGTGTACCTTTTAAGGTGCAAATTGGTCTCATGCCCAAACTATACTTGTGCAAGTGTTTAGGCAGTGTGTACTGTACTGTAGACCTGTGCTGTTTTTTGTCAGGGCGACGCCTACACTTCTCAATGGAAGAGACCAAACAATGCCTCCTGACCTGACAAGGGCGGAGGCTAAACAAACAGCTGACGACATGAGGAAACCTTTCCTCTGTGTCACGAGATGTTTCTATAAGCTATGCGTGTTATTTTAAGATCTTATTCAAACATTACAGTAAAGAAAGTACACCATATTATACATGCACTTTTCTTATTAAAATTGTGCTTCTGAAATTGTAATTGTAGTGTATCATCAAACAAAAGCCTTAAATTCATTGTTATTGATTTTTCTGTTTAGCCCGACACGCTTGGTGCTTTGCCTAATCTGAGAGAGCTGTGGCTAGACCGAAACCAGCTGTCTGCATTACCACCAGTGAGTGCAGTCTTGCTTTATTCTTTTCATTTGTGTCATTGTTTTAATGCACTCTTTAATTGTACATGTGTGGCCTGTGCTGTGTAGGAACTTGGTAACCTGAGGAGACTTGTGTGTTTGGACATGTCGGAGAACCATGTGGAGGAGCTGCCCTCAGAGCTCAGCGGCCTTATTGCTCTCACTGACCTGCTGCTCACACAGAACCTGCTGGAGGTGGTGCCGGACAGCATAGGTGATGCACAACACTAGGGTTCAAACATCTTATTTTAGTCATGCATACTCAGGAGAAGTTAACACAGTTAGACAGCACCCAGGTTTAAGCAGAAGCATGGCAGGTTTAAAAACAAAGACAACAATGCCCTCTTGTGGCAAGTCAAAGTCACCAACAATGATGCAGTTGTTTGATGGCATCTGGTTTGCATGGGGCCAGTTTTTATGGTATTATAATGTATTATAATGTATAATACAAATTATTGTTTCTAAACAGAAAATATGGGTAAAATTGCAAATAGAATTGCAGTGCTTGAAAATTATCGAAATGTCCTCTTTTTGGAGGACAGGGTTCAAGCTGATTAGACAGTGAGACAGAAAGGCTGGCTCTAGGACTGCAATCAAATCACTATTTGCATGGTTTAGTGGTGTTTCTGAGTCTCCATGGGGCTTATATATGCTTTTGTTTAGAGGCCCATTTCACTTGCAAGATATGTTAAAGTATTCTCTGTGAACTGATTCTTGATTATGAAATCAAAATTGTCAAACCAAATGCAACTATAATACTTAATTCAACATTCATTTGCTGCTTTATTTCCCAGGCTCTATGAAGCAACTGTCAATTTTAAAAGTGGACCAGAACAGACTGACCCATCTAACTGACTGTATAGGGGAGTGTGAAAACCTAACAGAGCTTGTCCTGACAGAAAACCTCTTACAAGTAGGTTTAAAATAATGTTTATTTGAGCATTTGCTGTTGATAGCGAAAAGATATGATGTACTAACTTTATGTACTTTGCTCTCTAAAAGTCACTTCCTCGCTCACTGGGCAAACTAAAGAAGCTGACCAACCTGAATGTAGACCGCAACAGACTAAGTGGTATTCCCAAAGAACTAGGGGGCTGTGCCAGCCTTAATGTCCTCTCACTCAGAGATAACCGCCTGGCCAAACTGCCTGCTGAGCTTGCAGATGCCACTGAGCTGCATGTCCTGGATGTGGCTGGGAACAGGTACACATATAACAATAACAAACCAGCAGCCTATAAAGTTTACTCATTTCAGTTTAAATAACAGATTTGTGTGCCATTATTCTGATTAACTGAAGCGTCATCCTTTTTGTGACCAGATTACAAAACTTGCCTTTTGCTCTAACAAACCTCAACCTCAAGGCCATGTGGCTGGCAGAGAATCAGTCACAGCCGATGCTCAAGTTCCAGACGGAGGACGATGAGAAAACCGGAGAAAAGGTGCTGACGTGCTACTTGTTGCCACAGCAGCCCTCTCCAAGCCTAGGTAGGAGCAGTTGGTTCCTTCTCATGGTATCTGATTTAATCTGATTTCCTGATTTAACCTGATTACCCATTTACACTTTACCGTGTATTAAACAGAGAACCTACTGCAGAATAGTGTGGATGACAGCTGGACAGACAGTAACCTCAACAGAGTGTCAGTCATCCAGTTCCAGGAGGAGACCAAGGCAGAGGCGGAGGACGATGATGATGCGGAGCGAAGAGTAAGGATGTTAAGATTTACTATATACAGTTTCCTGCATTGTCAAGTTGAATTTCATTACTTAATTTGATTACAAGTTTCTAACCAGATAATTGAAATTAATCAGATTTTTTGTTTTTTTGTTTTGTTTAAGGGTCTTCAGCGCAGAGCCACACCGCATCCCAGCGAGCTGAAGGTTATGAAGAAAGTCATTGAAGAAAGGAGACATGAAGCTTACACATCAAAACCTGATGGAGAAGATGACGACACAGACTCACATGTATGAAAACCTTTCAAATATTTCAGAATTTAATGTCTAGTAACACTTTATAATAACTAGATGCTTGATGATGATAATAAAAATAATAATTAATGAACAAAGACTTGGTTAAATCATAATCAAATTGTATGTCAATAATTATTCAGGTATTATTACTACCCTAACCCTTAAAACTAACCCCTAATAAAGGTGTTACCAAGCATGTATCATTCTTAATAAGCAATTTGTTTATTGTGAAATGAATTAATTATTGTTCATGCTTTATTAAGTCTAATTAAGATGTAGTTATTACAAAGTGGTACTGTATCCGTATAAATGCTTGGTAGAAAAGGATTCAGAGAAAGACATATGGATGCAAAATATATTGATTCCAGGAAAAGCGTCTGAGCGACATATCCAACCAGAGCCATGAGTCGCAAGTGTCCAACAGCAATGTGTCAGCCGCCTCACACGAAGACAGGTCTGATGTCCCCACAGCACCGCACAGAGACATGGTGGACGGACACACACGCCACCACCACGAGGAGGAACTGGACGAGATGGAAGTGGAGTATGTCGAGGTAATGTCCAACTGGAGTCATACATTCAAACTGAGGCAATTTATGAAAAAGTATTGTCCGAGTACTTGTTCTTCTTTTATTGCATTCAGTAATGTAATTTAGGGCTCCTCCATTGTTATAAAAAATGTTTGAGTCATATTTGAAATCATTATTTTTTGAATAATTTATGCGCAGTCCAAAGTTAACTGTTAGAAAGAGCAGACTTATGAGCAATTATTTGTATTTTTTTGTAGTTTTATTAAACTGTGATGATGAGCAATAATTATAATCACAATAAAATGTTGATTAATTGCAAAGCCCTTCTGTGATTAAAAAAATATTTCAAGTCAGGCTAACCAGGTCAAGTTGTTTAAGTAGGTTGGTTAAGTAGTTCGCTATTTGAATTTGTATGGGATTCTGCATTATTGTGATATTGGACCAAAATACTAACTTTTAATTGTAGTAAATTATTTTCAGATGTTGACCTTGGATCGAGCTTTTACCCTCAAATGAATATCTACATTTTGTCCTAAAATTAAAAAAAATGGGATCTCTTCTAAAGCTACAAACCTTTTTTTTTTTTAGCCAACAGTGCACTTTGCAGAAGAACCCATCATACGTGGTGGTGAGGAGGACGAGGATGAGGAAGGGGAAGTGGGCAGTGACGAGGAAGAAGAGCGGCCCCCTTTTCCCGCTGAAAAACAGCGTCTTATCAGAAAAGACACGCCACACTACAAAAAGCATTTCAAAATCAACAAGCTGCCCAAACCAGAAACTGTGGCTGCTCTGCTTCAGGGCTTTAGTCCCGATGGGGTCAACTCTGCTAATCAGACAGTGGACAATGACCAGGAGGAGGAAGAAGAAGAGGAGGAAGAGGAGGAAGAGCAGTGTTTCAGCACCCCCCAAAATAATCAAATAATAGACGAGGAAGACGGTAGAAACCAGGTCAACTCCAGTCAAGTGAAGGTAAAGGGGCCATCCAGCTTTTTGGCAGGATACATGTCAGGAATACCAACATAGGATTCTATTTGCTCATATTTCTCAACTAAACACAAAATACACACTAAATACACACATCTATTTTTTCTATACAATGATACAGTATATACAATTACTTCTGATACTACCACACAAAGAACCCATTATACTCTAATCAGGGAATCCCACGAAAATTAAAGACTTAAAAATGCCATGGATGTAAATTTATTATATCAAAAACCCTGGGAGTCGCCTTGTTTAATAGTTAAGCTACAAAGCAAACTTAATCTGATCCATACATATGCTTAAAATTTCACCACATACATGCTTTTGCTTCAATAACATTTATCACGGATGAGTGGTGTAATTCTTAATGCTAATTGATTGTACATTGATAATAGCTTACTTGTGACACAATGAAGTTTGATGATTTCAAACTGATTGGACTTAAATCTTACCAAATCATTTGAGTGTGCGAGCGCTTGTGGATGTGTGTGTGTTTAAAAATCACCTCAGACCAGATCAGATATTGGCAGAGCTGGAAAGCAAGACCCAACTTGCATGGAGTCAGCTGTAATTTGGAACAATGATTATGAACGAATTATGTATCACATAGTTTTTGTTGGGGATAGTACCCTCTGTGGTGTTGGGTCTGCTGGGACTTGGGAGCTTTGTCTTCTTTATGTACTTTCTCTTGCACTCAACGCAGCTCCTAGTGTCACGTTTCCATCTCTGCCTCTATGTGCTGCTGGTGGCTGGGGAATGTTTGTGAATCACCTCTGCTTTAAAGTGAACAGGCCAACTTATCTTCACTTTTAAGCCGACAGTGCTTATGACAGGTGAATGTTATTACCAATGAGAGGATGGGCTGTGAATGAGCGAGCTCATAATGTGGCCTGACTAATCCGCATGCTTCTCGCTGGTTCCTGTCCTAACAGGGGGTGTCATTTGATCAAGTCAATAATCTGCTGATTGAACCTGCTCGAATTGAGGAGGAAGAGGTCTGTACCTACTCTTTCCACCAGTCTTTTCCCTCACCCACTTGTGCTCTACCAGGGCGAAAACATGCCCACAAAATCATCATTGAATCAAACAGATTTAGTGGGGATGGAACCTAACATATTTAAGTGCATAAAAATACATCAGACCTGATGAGGTTATTAATATCTGTTTTTATTTTGTATTTTTAGTAGATTAAAAATGCAAAATACCTATCATGTGATAACAGGATAATGCAAATATTATTAACAACATTATCAATCGCATTTAAAAGACTTAAAGCTGATCTAAATTGGGTCTTCTTAACCTTAAACCAACTTTGTATTGATAGTACATAGAACATTCCAGAAGCACTGCTTATGTTCAAGTGTCTAATTTTACCACTCTGTCACAAGTGCTTATTGCCTCTCCTGCTTTGCTTTTCTCTCTTTAACTTATTTTTACACTAACTCACAAAAACATTTCAAAGCACTAATTTAGCAATTGTTAGGTAAATAAAAACATAAACTTATGTGGAGGTATTTAATGTACTGTTATGTGCATGAGAAATTTTGATCATCCAATTTGGTGTTGTCTGCATGTCCCAGTATTGTTTTATTTTAAGAGGGTATGTGTTTCCTTGATGTTCCTGTTTGGTATTTTCCTTATCCCATACCTTTTCTTGCTGCATGTTTTAGTCCCCAACAAGTTAGTTTACATTCAGCTGTTTGCAATTATGTTACAGAATTATAGTATACAGTATATTACCCAGCGATTGGCTTTGTTGTGACTCTCTACCTTTTCAACTGACAGCACACCTTGACTATCTTGCGGCAAACTGGAGGCTTAGGAATCAGCATTGCTGGGGGAAAAGGGTCTACCCCTTATAAAGGAGATGACGAGGTATGACTTAAAAAGACGATATTAATACAAAAAGAAAGAAGAAAATGTGTGTAATATTTTGTTGTTGATTTAGGGAATCTTTATTTCTCGAGTATCAGAAGAAGGCCCTGCTGCTAGAGCTGGTGTTAAAGTGGGAGACAAACTACTAGAGGTAAATGGACTGATTTAAACATAGACTTTGTGAAACCTATACTTATTGTTCATGTGTTTGCTGTAGGTCAATGGGGTGGACCTCCATGAAGCAGAACACCACACAGCGGTGGAGGCTTTGCGCAGTTCAGGGACTTCAGTTTCTATGACAGTGATCAGGGAGAGGATGGTGGAGCCAGAGAATGCCATCACCACCACACCACTTAGGCCTGAGGACGATTACTTCCCCAGGGAGAGGAGGAGTAGTGGGCTGGGCTTCAATGTGGACAGTGCCCCCAGTGGACCGCGGCAGCGCCTGACCACCTGTCTCATCCGCAATGACAAGGGCTTGGGCTTCAGCATCGCAGGGGGCAAAGGCTCCACACCATACAGACAAGGAGACACAGTGAGATGCTAACACGCTAATTGGATATTTTTACTTAAGTTACTGTTATGTGCTAAGTTTTGTGTGTACAAGAACCAACAATAGGACAAAATTGACTATTTGTAGCTTTAAAGTTGTTAGCTACCTGCAGTGTCACAGGTCAGATGCATTCTAGTTGCAGTGTTTACACTGGTCGTCGAGGAGACAGAGATATGAATAGCCGGCCCTGACACATGATATGTGCGCTGTAGTTGGTCTGGCTGAGCTGTATATTTGGGTCATTGCTCAGGTCTGTGCAGTGCTGCTGTAAAATGACAGTAACAAGGAAGAGAAGAGAGGACACATAAGCATGTGATTTAAACGGGTCTCACTGTAAGTCTAGTTTTTCTTTCCAAAAGAGACTTGGAAATGGATGCAGTGACATGGTTTGTTGTTCTGAGGAAGGAATTGGTTCTGTAAGCAGTGCTCAAGCATGCACCTACTAACTTTTAATGGAACATGGTTCTGTGTAAGTTATAATTACGTTAAACAGATTGTGTAATTCAGGCAAATATTAATAGTTTTGCAGTAATCAAAAATAACTTGCAGCATTACAACCCATTCTGTTGTTGTTGAACATGTGCATAGAGTCCAAAGCTAAAACAAATCCCTGAAAAATTAGAGAAGAGCTATGTAAATGAAAACATACTCTTGAATAGAGAATATTTTTCTAACCAGGCCTCTTGTTTCAGGGCATCTACATCTCTCGGATCGCAGAAGGCGGAGCAGCGCACAGAGACAGCACTTTGAAAGTTGGCGACAGGGTCCTCTCTGTGAGTACCATGCACTGTGACGTCTGACCTTAATTTGATCTTTTCTGTAAGCAAAGTCTTTGCAATTGGCCTTGATGCTTTTTAATGCGTCACATGAATGATGATAGTGCCTTTGGGTGACTTCCAGCTTGTTTCCAGTGGTCTTTTCCACATCTAGGCTGCCTCTGTGTTTCTCTCTCACACTCTCCTCTGCATGCTCACTAATGTGTTGAGTATGTCTTCTGCCTGCTCGGTGGTGGGTGTGGTGTGGGGCCTGTCACTCTGCTGTGGTCAGTGATCATTCAGTAGGTGAAATGGCACAGGATGGTAATGGTAAGAGCTGCTACTGTCAAGCCAGTGCTGACCTCTGCTCACTCCTGAACTAAACAATTAAGTAATATGCATGCTTTAAAGCTGCTGTTTATTGCAGTTTTGACAGTTACCGATACCATTGCACACAATTTGCCTTTGTTGTCTTAAGAGCACACATTTGGATAAGCTTCCACCTGTTTTTAAGAAAATAAAGGCAAAGTTAAATATGTGTGTGTGTTTGTAAATATGAGTGGAGGATGAGAACTAGCACCATATTGCATAAGCCTCTGTGTCACTTTTCCGAGAAAAGCACTGGCACAGCACAACTGCTTTAATGGTGTAAAACAAACTGTCTTTATGAAAAAGTATAGTAGTAGTGGATCACAATTTAAAATGAACCAGTATCAGGAAATCGTGGCTTTGTTTTGCTCTGCACAGCTGGCTGGCCATGCTATTCCACCTTTTTTAACACCTTTCCTTTTCTGCTTATCACTGCTTATCAATGTTGGGCTTTCTTCTTAATAACATCACTCATTCCTAAAAAAAAAATAAACAATTCAGAGTTTATACATGTTATTCCTCCAATGAGGGCCACTGCTACGTGTTACTATGCCTTGGTGAATCCTCCTCGGTCTGCTGTTTAGATCAATGGTGTAGACATGACAGAGGCCAGACATGACCAGGCAGTAGCGCTCCTTACCGGCACCTCACCCACCATCGCTCTGGTGATAGAGCGAGACCTCAGCCCCCCCTCTCCAGGACAGAACCGGGCCCGAGCCCACTCCCCACCTCCCCCAGAGCCCTCGGACTCTCCAGACCAGGACGAGCAGGGCACACACCTTGGCCGCCTCGAGGATGAGTACCCCATAGAGGTAATAGCACCAGTAACCATTCTGTTTCTGCTTGAAATTGTTCCTGAATGACTTACTATGTCAATAATTATATCTGGCCTTCGATGTCCACCTCCAGAGAAAGTGGTGCATGGTACGAAAGCTTGCTTAGAAAATGTACTGTTGTGTATTTGAATGTAGTCTGATAATTATTAGCAATATCCACTTGACTTCATTATTGGTGTAATCCAAAGCTACTGATTTCCTTGTGTATGTAGTCATGTAATAGAAAAAATGTAGCAACAGGTGCTAAGAGCTCACTGTAGATGTTATATTTTGACCTCTTGTATTCACCCCTGACCACGTTTGGTATCTTGTTTTTTCTAGGAGGTAACTTTGGTTAAGTCAGGTGGTCCCCTCGGTCTAAGCATTGTTGGAGGTAGTGACCACGCCAGCCATCCATTTGGCATCAATGAACCTGGAGTATTCATCTCAAAGGTATAGTTTGGCTAAACATCGACTGTATCCATTTATGTGTCAAATATAAAACCTACCTTGTGTGCTGTCTATACAGGTGATTCCTCATGGCCTGGCTTGTCAAAGTGGCCTTCGTGTTGGGGACAGAATTTTAGAAGTCAACACGATCGACTTGCGTCATGCCACACATCAGGAGGCAGTGCGCGCCCTGCTGGCCAACAAACAGCAGATCCGAATGTTGGTGCGGCGGGATCCCTCTCCACCAGGAATGCAGGTGAGACTGGCTAGGCCAGTGCGTTATGCACTAAGGGTTTCACTCTTGAAAGAGTGGATAATAATTCATTGTTTCTGTACAATCTTTTAGGAGGTGGTCATTCATAAACAGCCTGGAGAAAAGTTGGGCATCAGTATTCGAGGAGGAGCCAAAGGCCATGCTGGCAATCCCTTTGACCCCACAGACGAGGGGATCTTCATCTCCAAGGTGACTGGCAAACATTAACACCATAATAATCTATCTGTACCTTATGCCCTAGTCTGATCCCTGGTGTTATGTTGCTCTGTCCTCAGGTGAGCTCCACTGGTGCGGCTGCTCGGGATGGCCGGCTGGATGTGGGTATGAGGATTCTGGAGGTGAACAACCACAGCCTGCTGGGCATGACCCACACTGAGGCTGTACGCGTGCTCCGCTCAGTGGGAGACTCCCTGGTGATGCTGGTGTGCGATGGCTTTGACCCAGGGAAGGTGGCTGCAGTAGAGGTAAGTCAACAAGAGAGAGGAAGGCAACAATGCATTCATTGATTTGTTTTACTGAAAACTTGTTTTTATCTGACATAGGCTTCTCCTGGGATCATTGCAAACCCATTTGCAGGAGGTATTGTCAGAAAGAACAGTTTGGAGAGCATCTCTTCCATAGACAGAGACCTCAGCCCTGAGGAGATGGACATCATACAGAAGGTATAATACGCTGACTGACAATAACACACATTTATGTACAGTTTAACATGGACCAGAAAGTAGCAACAAAATATACACCTGACCTGAATGGTTTGCTCAGCAGTTTTTCAAAACTGACTGCATGACTACAACTACAGCAATGCAAAAGCTCAGAGGTTTATAGTCACACTGGAATTCACTTACTCCAAACATTTCTGCCTCACTGTTCATCATTCCATTGATTACCAACAACAGTTCCAATGATGAATCAGTGTTTTGTGGTTATAAATATGTGTGATCTTTTTGTCTTGTTTAGGAGGTTGAGATGGTGAGGGAGACATCTCAATGGGAACGTGAGGAGATGGAAAAAGTGGTGAGTGCAAGTATACCAGCTAATGTTACAAAAGAATAATGCTATGGTCTAAAGTCAGTGGGGCAGAGCTAGAAGTGTATTGGAGTAAATGAGTGAATGGTGCTTTTCCCTCTGCTACTGTGTGTGGACATTGTATTTAAAACTGCTACTTCGGCTAAATCCTACCTTGCATGACCTCTGTTTACACAGCTTAGTAATAGTGTACCTTTTTAATAAGTGTGGGTTCTCCCCTTTCTCTCTCTTCCTGTGTTCCCTTTCGGTGCGTTTGGTGTGATAAAAACATTCATTTCATCTCTCCCTCTCTAAACCACCACCCGTTCTGTTTCTGTTTCATTCACTGTGTGGCTGTTTGGTTGGGTTCTTCCCTCCGTCCTTCTTCTTCCATTCTTGGTGAAGGAGCGTATGCGTTTGGAGCGTGAGGAGGCAACTCGCCTGCTAGAAGAAGAGACGGAGGTGAGGGAGACTTCTCATCTTCTCATCAGCAGGATATAAAGCACTTAAGGGCAATAAATATGATCAAAATCAATTGGGCACAGATGCTAAATACTAAATCTAGCGTGGTTCAAAAATATTCTGGCAATCGAGTGTGAGAAATGTATGTACTGTAAATGTAATGTACTGACTCAAACAGCATATTGGGTAGGGCTACAATATTAATCTCAATCAAACTGAAATTGCGATTTGCCAATTGCATCCTTTCAAATTGGAAAGTATCATCATTTCTGCCCCAAACTAAAATTCTAATGTCTAACTACTAACCCTGTAGTTGAGAACTGTGCAAAAATTAAATGTTAGTATTAGTTTGTCACTTCATATTTTAGTCTTTTTGCCAGTTCTTGTGGATGCTTTGAACAGAATCCCATTATTGAAACATAAATCTCAAATTGAATCGCAGTTGCAGTGGTTGTTAGAAAAATTGCAATTAGACATTTTTCTCAATTGCTACATGGCTCTTAAGTTTACCTTTTTATTGCATTTGTGTATGTATCGCTATGGACATTTGGCACAGCTGCCAGTAACAGAGTTTTTGACATTTGACCTGACCAGTTATGTATATTTTTTCATGTTGGATCCTGAGCTCTATTCCAAATTTGAAAATATATTTTGGAATAATTACAGCAGTTAACTGTCTTATTTTTGTTTACTTTTCCATTGCAGAATATTGGACCTGGGCCGCTTAAACTTGACTACAAAACCCTGGCTGCTCTGCCCACAACCAGTCTTCAGAAGGTCAACAGAGTAAGTTAATCTGCACTGTTTTTAAAATAATTTAAAAATCAAAAATGTGAAAATATGGGGCTATGTTGGAAATGACCTTCCAATCTGAGAATAGTGCCGAATTTTAGACCTTTTTGTTTTTCTTGTCATCGTAAAACTCCGTGACCTTGACCGACCAGTTGCTGCTGAAAGGTCGGCCATGTTGACTTCTGGTTTACAGCCTCAAAAGTAGACATGGAATTCTTGCTCATACTTCAACCATAATATCAAGTCTTTTGCTGTGTAAATCAGAAGATGAATCACCTTTCATTGAGCTTCACCTTGTTCTCGTAAATATCCAAGTTAAAGGGAAGAAATGCACTTGGAGAGAAGAGTGGCTTTGGCTTTTTAGCCTGAAGGTCTGTGCTCCGAGGTTCCCCCGTTCTTGAGGTGAACAGCTGGCCATTACCAGACTGTCTATCCTCTGTGATATTTTAAACTGTCTTCTGGTGTAGAACTGGACAGACTCTTGAGTGGGTGTGGCACTAAAGAGGGAGAGGGAAAAGGGTAAGAGAGATAGGGGGAGAAGAGAGAGAGAGGGTGTCTGAAGAGGAGTGGACAAGTGTTCCAGTCGGACTTCCACTGGTCTGAGCAGTGCTTTAGAGTGGACTTACTAACCAAACTTCAGCACAGTAAGTACCATAGAGAAGAGGAGCAAGAAATGTGGGTTTATTTACTTATTTTTTTATCTGCACTTTCTGATTTGCAGTGTTGCCTTTTGTTGGATTGTCTATTTTGGAGTTGATTATACATTTTGTTGTTATTTTTAGCTTCTATAAATACAACTTTCTTCTTACTTGTACACATCGCTAATGTTGAGTACATGTCTGCTGCCCTTTGTGGCCAGTTATATTGACCAGAATAACTTAACCTACATATCTCTTGCAGCTGTTCATAGTGACTGAATAAGACCCAGATTTGTGACTCTGGCTCAGACATTAGTCATGCTCATAAGAACTCTCCTTGATACCACTATCAGAGCTTACCCACTTGCTTATATTGAAGAGTGTCTTTCATCTCATTGGTGCTAATTGTATTAAACATACAAATTTAAAGCCAACAATTACTACTTGTTGATATATTCCCACTCCTTTGACTCTCCACATGGCTAGCTCATGTTAGCCTCACAGGGGGACCAGCTGTCCCCCACAGGCTGTATTTGAGCCAAAATGGTCCTTGTTCACATTCCAGCCTACTGACCCTAATCACCACATTGCATACTATGGTTAGCACTGTGTTCCCCACAATGGTGGAGCTATTTTGATTACTACTAGGAATGCCCAGGCCTCATATGCCAGGCATTTCATTGTTGTCGTGGATTTGATTTCTTTTAACATTGAAACTACACAAAATGTTATCCACTGTTAAATGATCTCTTAGAAAGTGTCCTGGAGTCTAACTGTCTCCTTAGGCTGATAATAGTTATTTAAGGCAGAACCTGAACCATTGCTATCTGACCCACACATGATACAGCTCCAAGAAACCCCAGCTAGTAGTGAAGGGAATTTATTGTACTTAAGCAGCTTTATAGTAATCTTAATGTTTGACTGTTTTAGTCAGTATTCTTTACTGTGTGTGCTTGTTTCATGTGGAGGTCTTTAGTTATCCCCTCTCCCCCTCAGCCTTCTGTCAGTCTGACTGCTCCCATGGCGGCCCCTCTTCAGGCCCATTACGCCGCTCCTATAGACCCTCTAGGATTTGACTTGAGGCACTCCCTGGTGGAGCAGGACTCCTGCCCCATCCTCAGCTCAGACCAGGATTACCTCTTTTCTAATGGCACGTCTGCCTCTGTAAGTGAGTGCTCCATCACCACTCTGGACTCCGCATGTGCTCTTGAAGAGGAGGAGTGCTTGGTGGACTCTCAGCCAATGTGCTTCAAAGAAAACCCATTCTTGGTGGCCAACCGCAAAGGCAAAGGCCTCCCCCCAGGTCAGCGGATCTTGTCTGGACCTCCAGTAGGCTACGGTAAACCAGGCCAACTGCAACCGTGGCTCCACAGCAAGGCAAGATGGCTCCGGTGTGATTTGGGTGCATGGTGTGACATCCCAGCACTTTCCCTTTTTAAGTAATTGGACATGTGATATTATTTGTATTTATCATCCTACAATCCTGAGACCATGACTGCTAGTAGGAAACCAGCAGCTGTATTGGTGCATGTTTTTGCTATGAGCACTGAGTAGGACTCACCTCAGGAGATATTTAAAACATGGTCAGGACTGACTGAAATGTGTGTCCCAACAGCTGAGGTCCTGTCATAAAGCAACCTGAGCTGCAGGAATGAGCATGGCGGCTGTTGTTGGTCACAACTAACCAGAAACTCTCTTGTTTTTATGTTTGTTTTTTGAATGGAAAGTATGCAAACTTTTAGATGTTATATTGTATTTTTCAGGCACCATCCGGTGATTACACTAGGACTGATAGTCCAGTCAGAGAAGCCCCTTATTCACCCACTCTCCAGCCTGTAAGTCACACCACTCGTGGTTTATCTTCTTACATGTCATTTTGACGTCATCTTTTTTTTTTGACATAAATCATTTTTGTAGTGCAGATTTTTAGAGTTGACCCTTGACCCTTTCCCCCACTTTTAGCCCAGCCACCAGCCTTCCTCCAACTCCCTGTACTCAGGCAGGGAGACCCGCTTCGTAAGTGGCCCTCCCTGCTCTGGCCTGGGTTTTGCGCTTTCTGGGATAACGGGTTGAGCTGCCATTAGTGCTGCTGTCCTTCAGGCTCAAACAGCATGTGGCTGCGTCTTATGGCAGCTACTCATACTTTATGACAAACTAGATGCAGAATGTGTTGTCTGTACTGACCAGTTACAGATGCAAATTCTCACTGAACTAAAAAAGTGAACAGCATTTTCTAGCACAAAGTTACCTGTCACCAAACTTGTTTTGATTAAAAATGTATCATAAAATTCCACATTAGTGTAATACAATTGGGATAAGATAACCTTGTGCTGTTGCATTGTTTGAAAGGTAGCTTTGCCTTTGGTAACTGCATTGCCTTTGGTTAATTTATCATACTTTTATTTTGCATTTTTTTATTTTTAAAACCATATTTATGTTTCAGGCAAACATCCATTACACTTCCACCCCCACTGCCAAGGACAACTTTTTATCATCTGTGAGTGCCAAGTTAAACCACTCATTTTCATTTTCTATTCAAGCATTATAAACTTGCATGTTACTGTGCTTCTATTGACCATGTTTTCTGTCTGCAGACACGACCAGGTGCCATCCAGCCAGTGGGGCGTGTGCGGCCAAACAACTCCCCTGGCACTCCGGATGGCCACAGCCCCAACCCTTTCCAGCATGGCCCCTCCCCATTCAACACCCCGACCTCTGTAAGACCCCTGACCACTACCACCACTTAGGCCTGGGCACGCTCATTTCAGTGTGTGCCGATAACCATGCAAACTGTGCCTGATTCAACATACACAGGGATTTTCTAAATGAGTCTAGAACCAAAGACCAGTGAATACCAACCTATGCATCTTCTGTTTAATCATATTGGATGTTTGCTTTCTTTATTGTATTTAAAGATGCATCCATCCCAACATTAGATATGTACTAAGCTTGATGTTTTTATAAGTATTCGTAATTTGAGATTTTATTCACTACATTTACATAGAGAAATAGTTTTATACATTTAGAATATCTTGTTCTGTTCCTTGTAAATGATTCTATGCTCCTGCAGATGGCTTAGCATGTTCAAAATCCTCCTAGCTAGCTTATTGGTCTTTTGTTTACATGTTGGCTTCAAATTGTACATGTACCTGAACTATATAAGGGACCTGTTCCAGCAATAGTTAGTGGAGAATATTTCTACATTAGATAGCACTGACTCATCTCACACCTTCCTGGTTCTTCATACATGACATCTACACCAGAGTCCCACTGTTGCTCCACTTGTCACTTAAAACCAGCCGCCATGTTGTGTGTCTCTTCTCCTGTCTGCTACATTGCTGGTTTTTCTCATAGTCTACCCTCTCCTCCATGTCTTGTCCTATCTCTCCATACGGACCTCATCATTGCCCCCTCCCCTCGAAACACCTTACCCCCCCTCCCACAGCCTCGCGCCCCCTCCCCCACATCGGCCAACGAGTTCCCCCTGAATGTCAAACAGGCATACAAGGCTTTTGCCGCCGTGCCACGCTCCCAGGCGGTTCTGGAGCCCCCACAGGTAGGACAAGATCACTGCACCGATTGGATTATAACCACCAAGCATGCCGTGCCCATTTGGTCTACCCTGTGCCACTGTGGAATGGGCCATCTGTGCTGTGAAGTGTGGAATGCCCTTATTCATCGTCTTGTTTCGTAATGCCATCAACTGTGATTTGTCCATCCAAAGTGTGGCTCATACTAATGGTGTATTCTTCCTATATGTGGTGTGATTAATCAGCCTGCCTATGTACTACATGTGTTAATGTGTTCTTTTTGACTTGGCCTGTTCAGTGATAATTTTTTTTTTCTCAGGACCTATATGGTGTCAGGAACAATTTCCATCCTCAGCAGCCTTCTCCAGAGGTGAGTTATTTATACATAAACATTGAGAAAACTGCATTTATTAAACCTTGAGATGCCCAACAGTGTCACGATACAAAATTTTCAAATTTGATTTTGGCACTAAGGAATAGGATGGATACTCAATACCAATTTCAATACCAAAATGATGATTAAAAACACCTTTTTAGACTGTAGACATTAATTTTCACCAGAAAATAATGGTACATTCTTTATGTTGGTATGTTAGGGCTGCAAGATTAATAAAAATCAAATCGAAATTGCAAAGCACAAAAGCTGCAAATTTTAAATACCATAATTTCTTCCACAAACAACAAAATATTCTCTTATTAATGAAAAAAATGCTCACCTTGTATCCCGCACAAGCATGCTTTGAAATGTGATTCTTGTATGAGTTTGTCAGCTATATTTCAGTCTTTTTTCTTAATTCCTCTGGTCGCGAATGAGAATGTGAACTTTGAAGAGAATCCTATTATTAAAATATAAAATCGAAAATCTAATTTGTCGTAAGGCTTGTCAGAAAAATCACATTTAGATTTTTTTCTCAGATCGTTCAGCCCTTTAGCATCCATCTGATTTTTAATATGTTTGACAACCGTACCCTAATCCTAACTACACTGCAAATGTAACGTAAAATGTCACTTGCTGACAAAATAAATCTATGTATTCTGATTGCATCAAACCGCTAACAGTTGATGATGGTCTATATGACCTTTCCAGCCTGAGTTCAATGAAGTGTTTGAGGCTGTGGATGGTCAGAAGGGCCCTGAGGTGCCCCCCAAGCCGCTCCGCTCCCCCGAGCGGAGGGAGTACATGAATCTAGCCGCAGTGCCCCGTCTGTCTAGGCCCTCCATGGAAATGAAGGTACTGGTTTCTCGCTGACAACTAGAACAGCCCTGGGGAGCTGGGCTTGGCTGCTGGTGGCATGTCCTCTCTGGAGACCTGGTGGCAATAATCATGCTTCTCATCTTAATAAATCAATAATTTTCTGTTAATGGGTTGATTATAATGGTGATGGGTCTTACTAGAAATCTATATATTGATTGATTTTCATTTTGTACAATTGTTCTTGTTCTCTTCTTCTGCAATGTTTTATGTCTACGAAGCCCATTGCAGGCAGCAGTTCTGATAACAGAATATACAAATTGAAGGGGGCATCTATTTTAAAGGATTTAATCTTGTAATTAATCTTGGTCAGACATCCTAATTGCATTTTGTTGTGTAAAGGCATTTTCTTTCGTCTCATACACAGTAAAAAGGGCACATTGTGTAAGATTGGTTTATAATTATAATGTTGGACCAGGGCTTAGACACCATCAATTTTTTTTAACTGGAAAACATTTTGTAATGATCATTTTGAAAAGTGCTATTCAAATAAATGTATTCTTATTATCTATAAATGCCAAGCCACCAAAATATATAACATTAGAATCAACAAAACATTCGTGTGAGACTGGTGTTTGATTAACTCCAATTAGGAATAGGATGATAACTCCATTCAATCCACTCACTAAAAAAGTGAGACATGGTGCTGTTGAATTTTGCTCTTCAGTCAATACTTTCTATAATTATTTTCCAGACTCCTTCTCCTGGGGGCAAGGACAGCCCAGAGCAGCGATCCTTCAGAGACAGACAGAAATATTTTGAAATTGATGTTAAGACCCAGACACCAGAGAAACCCAAGCCGCGGGTCTCACTCGTGGGAGCGGACGACCTGAAGAAGATGAGGGAGGAAGAAGGTTTGTCATTTTCCAAAACAATATCTGTTGAATAGGTTACATTCCTGTGACATCATATTTTAAGGCCTATAGTTTAGCATTGAGCTGGAGGGAAGGTCAGAGTTCTATAGTGGGATTTGCTATTTTAATTGACAGATGTGTTGACCTTGTTTATGGTTAATAATTCCATAGTTACAGGGCCTAACAACAAAATTTAATTTGTTAAGCAGAAACAAACAAGTTGAATAGCCTCAAAAACCGGTGGTGTTATTCAATCACAAACATGTGATTTATGTTAGTTTGAAAGGACCTTCGAAAATACACAATACATTTTTCATCTTTATATAGGCACCTCCATCTGAAATTATGACATAATTAATTTCTTAAACGTGAACGTAACCATTCCATGGGTTTCAGAATGAGGAAAAATTAGGACAGTTGCCGTATTAAAAAATTAACATTTAACAAATCAACAATTTAAAACAAAATATTATATATTTTTAAATGGGAAAAAGTCAGATGACAAGAAGCTGAAACTGTGGAAGAAACCTCAAATTTCCTTGGTTGGTATCTACATACATTACTTGATGTGTTTCTCTTCAGAGCGTAAATTTGAGCAGCGAGCCCGGGAGTATCTCATGGACGACGATGATGAAGATGAGGAGGAGGACCTGGCTAAGCAGGTGGCTCAGATGAAGGTCTCTGGGAAGGTGCTGTTGGATGGAGTGGAGTACAAAGTGGAGCCTGCTTCTTCTCCATCTCCACACTGTGCCACAACACCGAGCTACTATGGCAGCTCAGGGTAAAAGATTGGCTCATTGAGGTCAGTTCAGTTAACTTATTTTTATTCATCATAATATTTTATTTTTTATATTCCAAGGCCACCCTCAATTGACGGAAAAGGAGACTCTCAAAGAAATTCTTTGGAGGACAGTTTCAGAATGGAGCAGAGGCCAAACTCTATGACTGGGTAGAGCAGCATGCAGCTTTATTATGTTAATGTGTTCGGTATTGAATCTTCATTGCTGCTCTCTCGTCTCCACAGTCTGATCCCAGTATACTCAGGGGACACTGCCGCACCAATCCGCACAGCCAAAGCTGAGCGCAGGCACCAGGACCGGCTCCGCATGCAGAGTCCCGAGCTGGCTGTGGCTCAGGACAAAGACCTGTCCCCTGCTGAAAAGCGAGCTCTTGAGGCAGAGAAGAGGGCTATGTGGAGAGCAGCACGGTACATACACTGAACCATCTCTTCTATGTTATTACAACTATGCATTTCTTATAATATTGTGTCAATATCAAGTTCCAGTGTAAGCCAAAAGCACCACTGACTAGTCTGTGGGTAACTGTTGTGTTTGACATGTCCTTCCTCTTTCCTGATGTTTCTTCCATGTGTTTATGAAGTTCTTGATTGTGTGTATACCTTGGTTTTCTTCTCTTCTCCTGGTGTCTCTCCCTCACCTCCTCTTTCCTCCCTGTATGACATGCTGTCCTCTGTGCGGCCGTGGGGTGTAGGCCGTATGAACTAGAGGAGGATGTTAGGCAGTATGAGCAGGACTTGGCTAAGCGACTGTACCAGGCGCGTGTGAGGGCCTCTCAGGGCTCTGCTGCTCTCCAGCCCCCCACCTCCTGCTCCTCTGCGGCCCCTCAGCTCAGGTCTGCCCCAGGCCCGGAGCCCTGCATCGTGATCGTGTGCTCGGGTGCTTTGGCATTTGGGGATTTTGCTTTTGTTGACTTATAAAGGCCAAAGCACTAGTATCTCTGTGACAGTGCTTCAAGCGCCTTTCCCGCATTGGCCTGCTGCTGCTGCTGCTGCACGTCTCTGCTCTCATTCCCAGCTCCTCTCAGCCCTGCTGTGTTATCCATTATGTAGTACACTTCAAATGTTCATACCATGATTTAAGCCACCATCAGTCATACTAACAGTCTGTCTGTAAGCTGCAAGTTAAGACTTCAGTGAACCTACTACAGTAGGTAATCCTTTTCCTGGGTTACGCTTAGTAAACCAGGATAAGGAAAGTAGTATGAAAGTAGTAACCGGTATCACACCCATCACCGCTTCTGTCATTCTGTCATATATCTGACCTTGGACCCTCTCTTCTGTAGAATGAAGTCTTTGGAGCAGGATGCATTGAAAGCTCAAATGGTCATTGCCAAGTCTCGTGATGGAAAGAAACGTGGCACATTGGATCAGCTGACTGAGTCACCATCACCTGCCCCTACACCCTCTCCCACGCCCATCGAAGGTAAAGTCCCACTTCATATTTACAAACAAGAAACTGAAGGATTTAGTGTATGGATGTGTTCTGACATGTCATTTGTTCAACAGACATAAGCCCACGAGGTGTAACCTCACCAGGCAGACTGGTAAGCCCTTTTTCTCTACTTCTTCTTCCACTAAAGCTGGAACACTGGTCACACACTTGATATTCAGGAACATTCAATGTGAATAGACCAGAGGACTGTTGGATACAAACTTGCTTTTCGCTTAAACACTGTGAGATTCATGAAAACTCATTTTTCAGCGTCACCATAGAGCTGAGACAACCATATGCCATAGTGCCCAGTATCCATTACTCTCCCCTGCTGTCCCACCTCTTCCTCCTCTGTCCCCCTATTGACAGTTTTTATTTCTCCTCCTCCCTCTCCTCTGCCCATCCCTCCATCACCGCTCATCCCGTTTTGCTATCCTTCTAGTCCCTGTCTTCCAAGAAGTTTGACTACCGACAGTTCGCTGCAATTCCTTCTTCCAAACCCGTTTACGACATTCAGGTATTGGTTGCATGTTGAGCTCCAGGACCCGGGCTCGTCCTTGACCTCCCTCACTCCTCCCCCTGAGTGTGTCCTCTAATCAGGAGACCTCCACGTGGCTGTAGTGTGACTACAGTGTAACTGCAGTGTAGACTCTGAGCAAATGATTAATAAGGACCCTGCTCGATGGTGGTGGGGTTCACTAACTTTACTCCTGATCCAAATAATGCCCGGTTTGACTTGTCTTCTACTTACATCTGTGCAGACAAGCAGATTTTGTAATGATTATGCTAACTGTCACTAACTAATGACTTAGTTCTGCGTACATCCATGATTGTATGCCACTAACATGACATGGGATTACATACAATAGAGTCATATTGGGGTATTGTCAGATAATAAAAACTTGTCTTCCTGTAATGTTATTGTAACTGAAAATCCTGATCCTTAGTACTACTGCGGGTATGTTTACCAGATCAGAGTGGAAGGATCATCAGATCATCACAGTCATAACACAGTTGTAATAAATTGTAAATTGTTCGAGTGTTCCTCCTACACAATTGTCCTTAGTGGTGGCGGTAAATATAAGCAAAGCTTGTCCGTCATATCATGACACATATATAGTTTTATCAATGTAATTATGTCTACATATTGACATATAGCCTATACCAACACCAAACTGTTAATTCTTGTGGTTGGATGTCACTGTCCACACTAATATGTAATACGTGTTTGCATGTGTGCATAGACAGTCTGGGCTGGGCTGGGGCACTGTGCCTTGCCCTTGTGACTCTGGTTGCGCTGCTTCGCTGTGTCTGTGGATACGCATCTCTTTATCACATTTGTGATCTGATGCTCTAGACCTTTAACCCCCTCTTTCTTTAACATGCCAGTCTCTGCAGTAGTTGTGGAGGTGACCCATGGGAGCTTTGGCAGTACAGCGCTGGCGTGGTGGAGGTACATTGTAGTTTTCATCAGCGTTCCACTTATTGTCGCTCCTTTGTTCCAGACTCCTGAAGCGGCTGATGATATACAATTCAATGATGGTTCTCATAATACCGGTGAGTAACAGTATACATGCAGTTCAATGAAATTTAGGTTGTGTTCACAACAATGTAGTTTTCTGCAGAATTTCAGATGGAGGGCAGGGATTGTATAGTTTAATGTTCGCGTAAATTCTTTCCACTGACAATTAAACCTGAATAATGTCACCAATTTTTAACCGTAAAAAATATTTCATCTTTGTTCATTGGGGGAACTTGAAGCCAGTTTGTATTTCAAGTGAAAACATCTGTGTTTTGACAGTTACAGGGCAAATTCTTGCCATTGAACTCTGACCTGCCCTCCAACTCAGTATTAAACAATTTGGTCTTTCGGATGTTGGGATCGTTGTCATGTGAACCAGCCTGTTGTATGAGCTCTGGGACATGCCAGTTTGATCAGTGTATTAGATCTGAGCCAAACTTGACACTTATTTCCCTTGACTTCAGGAGAGTACCTGGGATAAGCAGCACCTGTTGGTAGGATTCTGTGTGCCTCTGTGTGTGCTGGCTACAATACTTTAACCTGCTTGATGCGTGGTTCATATAGTGGAGACAGGGGTTCAAAGGGGTTCAAAGATATTAACTCTGATCTGCATTGCATGGATTATTAATGAGTAATGACTTGTTTATTACAGTTGATAATGGTAAAAATGTGGTTAAATGATTTTTAAGTACTGATATTCAAAGTTTGTCATTATTTTCACTTTATTCTAAGCAGTAGCCATTGTTATAATTGTAGTATTCAGGGCTACTGGGTGGTTAAAGTAATGCAATGTGCTACTAACAGGTTCACATCATTAAAATGGAATATAATGGAAAACAGAATGCTTTTAGTTCAATTCAAAAAGCCAAATGCATGAGAAGCATAGTACTGATACAGAGTGATTGTTTTTTTTTTTGTTATATCTGTGTACAACATCTATTTTAGAGTACTGATTATGAAACCCTTTAATGTGTGAGTCTATTCAATAATAAAAGAATGAGAGTGAATTTTAATTAATGTCACTTGAATTGAACTACTAAAGCAACTACTTAACTAAATATTCTAATTTACTGATTTGTGCCTGTATTTCCCTGCTTGGTGCAGCTGCCTTTCTCAATTGGTTAAGGGCCACTGCTGAGTAGCTGCGAGTGCTAACTCTTTTCCAGTTTCTTTATAAGAAGTGCCATCATTTCTCTAAATAACTCTGTTTTTCTTTGCCTTTCAGCGCCTGTTGCCAGCCCAGAAGCAGACCTCACAGTGCCGCTTCCCACCACCTCGGCCCTGGAGGAAATGGCCCTCTATAGCAACAAGCGTAAACTGAGACAGGGCCGCCGCAGCCTGGAGACCGCCGTACCCACATAACAGCACATCTGCACCAAACCCACTGGGAGACAAAACCCTGTGGAACACCGATGTACCACGAGGCGTATACCCCTTCAACACTAGACCTGTGTCAGTAGAGCTATCATTCAGTGCACAAATTCACTGACACTATCCTGCGTGCCAGCCATGCCTTTCACAGTCTACGGACATTGGACAAGAGGAGGCAAGCGTGGTTAGCCTAGCGTGGTTAGCCTAGTGTTTAGTGTGCTTTAGAAGTATCCGACATGGCCGATTGTTTTTTAGTTTTGTTATTATTATTTACATATTTGCACCTCAAAAAAGATATACTGGAAACAAAAAGATATGGGTCCCTCTAGCTGTACTAACATGCTGAAATATATTTTTAGACTTTAAATAGATTGTAAATGTTATCACTTTGAGTTGAAACGGAGTGTACATATTGATTGGGAACAGCCTGCTACCTTCGCGGCCACAACTAGATTGATTTTTTTTATTTTTTTTTTAATGAATGGGACATATCATGTTTGCACTGCCACTGTTCAGCTTTTTAAAATGCATATCTCTGAGTAATTTATTGTTTTTAAAAATAAATACATTTACTTACAAAACATTTATCAATATCAAATTTAACTTCTTAAATATCTGTAAGAACACTATTATCATATGTGATAATATTCATATTCTGACTGTGTTACATTCCCTGTTGTAGCGAACACAGCAGCAGAAAAGCTAAATCTATATAATCAATGGTACTTGTTTTTCATGCACATCTTCATTTTTGTCTTTTTGCATCCCGAGTTTTGGAGTGACGTGAAGGTAGCAGCTCCTATATTTTTCTGTCTTGAGTAATTTAAATGATGCCACTGAAATCATTTATTATTGTGTGAATAATGTACAAATATTGAAATTATAGTGAACTTTGGGTGTGCAACTGAGCCAGTCTTGACCACGACTATAGTCTGGACTGCTGACTTGGGGCTCGGAGCTCTCTGCATGTTTGACAGTTGCGAATGGGAGAGCTAAGAGAGGCCTGGCCAAGTAAAAAATCTCTATCAAGACACATTTTTCCATCAGAATCAAAGCTTGTGTTAATAATTTAATGTTGAATCTTAGTTTTTCATGTTGCTCTAATTGACTGAAATTCAGTTCGTCAGATAACTTTTGTGATGGCTTTTTAAAACTTACAGTAGCTATTTTTTCAGCCGGGTTTCACTTCAGTAATAATGCAGTGTTTTTAAGTCTGTTTGTCTTCAGTAATCTTTGGGGGCTGTAACCTGCAAATGGGTCGATGGTAAAGGGTTTGAGCTCACACAAGACTGTAACTAGTGAATTTGTACAACCAAAGAAGTCTATTTTGTGGTTCAGGAATAATAAATTTTACTTTTCATTTAAGATAAACCGTTGTCTTCTCATTTTTCCCATAAACTTTTTTACATTTCACTTGTAACTTTCTGAATTGATTGTGTAGTATCATTCTACTCAACATTCTACCAGTGAATATCTGCCTTGTTGGGTGACTAAAGGAATAGATTTTTCATATTTGAATATAAAATACTGCACATTTCTAGTAACCTCAGCATAACTAGAGTTTTGCTGATGTTAAATGGACCTTGATATCAAACAGTGTAGACTGTAAACAGAAGAGGCTCCACCCACTGTCCATAGTTAAATCTCTTTGAAATATGTGCAGTAACGTGTTCATGATGAGGGGCCTTGTGGCTGTCTGTGTGTTTGGATTATTACTCGTCCTGTCAGAATCTGTACAACCTACCAAGAGCGTGGTAATGTTCTGTTTGGATTTGAGAAATGATTACATTTTCAACCTGAATTAACTACTGTTTAACAATTGTACTTTCAGAAAAGATGTTTAAAACAAAAGGAGGTATTTCTATATTTTATTTGTAAACGTATGGTTTCACATTAGCCATCATCGTGACTCTTAATGCTGTCATTGTTTGTCTTTTAGATCAAAGTGATGTGTTTAACAGGCATGGATAATAACGAAGATCCGGACTCCACGATCACTCCCGCAACAGTTCAGCGCAATCAAGTAAGAGCGAATATGGCGCTGTACAATTTAACGCAAAGTGTTTACACAGAGTCTTGGTGCACTGTTTTCCTGCTAGTGACATGACTTTCACTTAAAAGCTATAGCTGATGTAAGGATCTTGTATAAATAACATTTTTTTAAATTATTGTTGTTGACTACGCGTTTTTTGTGGCCTTGTTCCAATGCAAGGCGCCCTCTAGAGATCAGAGTCGGTCACTGATCTCACAGGACTGATATATGAACTTGCTCTCTTACAGACAGAAGAAAGAAATTTCAATGAAACTTCTGAGGTGTTACAAACTAATGGAACCATGGTAAGCTGACACATAAACGCATGTCCATGTTCTTCTACCTCATAGTGCATCCCACAGATCAGTGTGTGGATGCAAAACAACTTTCTCCAGCTAAACTCAGACAATACTTAAGTCATAGTCTTTGGCCCATAGACACAAAGAGAAAGTGTCAGCATTCACCTTCAGTCTCTCTAAAACCTTCAAATCAGGCTAGAAATCTAGGGGTAACAATGGACTCTGACAAACTTTAACAGCCACATCAAATCAATAACATCTGTAGCTTTTTACCATATCTTTCTTATTCTGTAAAGCACTTTGAATTACTTTGTGTACGAATTGTACTATACAAATAAACTTGCCTTGCCTCATAGTTGTGGGCAGTAGTAGCAAGAGGCCTCGTTTTTGTGGAACATAACCGCTGAGCATCTCCCCAGGAGACGTGAAATGAAATCCACTTTTCCACTAGAGACTCAATAGAGAGGGCATTTTTCAGCGGGCTGTGTCATAAAAGTAGCCTACTCCATAAATCAGTTTTAAGCCTTACTGTGATCTCATTTCAGTTTATGTTTCCAATCTTTCTGTTGTGAATGAGCCACAAGTGGGTGAGTCATGGTTCATGGAGCCAAAATGACAATAAGATGAGACAAACTTGTACACAGAATCCTGGCTCATTTTGGGTTTGAATGTAGAGGGGGTGATTCTCCTCTCAGCAGCTGCACAGGGGTACAGACTGAGGACCCTGGATCCAAACACATGGCCAGGACCATTAAAATAAATAATACAGTAAAGATTTGGACGTTAAAGGTGACAGTACAGCAGGTTCATTGAACATCTCACATTTGACTGCTTGTATGAAGAACATAATAGATGTCAGCCAGAATAAACAGGCATGTATTATGTTGAAACTCATGTTCTTTCCTTCAGACAGAACAAACCACAGCGCTGCCCCAAACCCGAGCCAAGCGTGCACCCACTCAATCGCATGTTAGTGTTCAACTCAAATATTTTAAAATTACAACTACTGCTATTACATAGGCATATCATGTGTACATAGCACTGTTGCAAATGAGTGTAATAAAGAATATTCAAAGTGTCTTAACTATTTTTTGACAGGAATGGCTCAGTGTGAGGAATCTTTTCAAGAGTAGTAGCTCTGGTCCAGCAGCAAGTAAAAAGGTGAAAACTAAAGTAAGAAAATGAAACAATAGTCTGCTTTAATATGAGAATATTTCACCAAATATGTATGTTTTTGTAGTGAAGAAAATCAATGGAGTTCAATCAGGAAACCCTTGGACAAAAGGGTTGTGATTTTTGTTCTGTAAAATGTGTTAAAAGCCTGATGTTGCATTATTCTTTCTACATTTAGAATGTGAATACTCTTTGTTAACTTTAGCATATGTACCATTCTTGCATAATTGGTTTAGCTAACTTGGCTGTGATTTTGGAGTCTGCTGGCTCAGTCTGATCTTCATGCCATGTCTGTTCTCATAAATTGTTAAGTTACTGTGATCATTGCAATTTTATATTCTATGAAATTCACTAAAATGCTTCTATTCACAAGGATCACTTTATTATTTAGGTTAGGCTCATCTCTTTTATTACAAATATGTTTCTATTTCCACTCATCAGGTTCAAACACTCCTGACTAATTGATGGACAGAACAAAAAGACAGAACAAATCTAGTTATCTTTTGACACCAAATTTCATGTTAAGTGGTTGGGCATGGATTTAATTCATTGCATAAACCGTTTTACCTGTTCACAACTGCATAAAAGGATGAGGGCAAAAGTGAGTTGAGAAAAGTAAAAACAGAAAACACAGATGTGTGTAAGTTGAGCATGAGCTGATAAAAGTAGGAGAGCACTCCCCCTCTAGAATGTCCACATCCAGCTGGTATCAAAGCACAATAAAGTCCTGGTTAGAGTGATGCTGCTAATCAAAAGGAGCTGTGCATACGAGATGATTACATGGAATCAGAAAGAGCAACAACACAAAATTAGTGAACTAACTTTTCTTTTCATTTTCACTAAGTAATGAACTTCAGAGACAGCAAACACAAATCTCTCCCGATGACAAAGCAATAAGGCCACTTTATATAGAAACTTATTGTCCATTAGGTGCCATCATTTTGAAAGAAAACAAGTTTCTGTATTTAGAGCCAGCTTGTATATAGGGCCTGTGTTAAGCCTTTCGCCACCACAGCAAAGGAAAATGGTAACAAAAGCTCAGTCCACATGGGGCAAAGTACACGCCCACTCCCAAAGCCCCAACAACTCAAATCCCCATTAGATCATGTGCGAGATTAGGTTAGAAGCATCTTGAAAAAAATAGACATTTTTACAGAAGTTTGTAAAATCATCTCCTAAAGTCATTTCAGTCGCCTGTTGCTTCAGCAAAGCGAGTTGGAGTCCAGAGAGAAGATTGGTCGCACAACTTCAGCTCTGAGCACGAGCCATAGGACAACTGTGCTGTCAGTTCAGAGTGCTGCAGTGTCAACATTTGGGTGTCTCATCCTTTGCTTGCACTCCGCTTCATCAGCCCCATCAGATGCAGTCCACTGTTAGCCAACCAAAGAAGTTGAATATGTTAAGAGTCTTTGTAACGAGGATGGGTGGGCTGCATTGATATTGCTCTGTGTACGTATTTTGTGTGAAGTAATGATGGTGGTGGCATGAGCTTTGCTGTGGCTGCAATCCTCCTCTGCAGTCCGTTTCCTTCCAGGGGCTGGGCAGAACCGTGCTGGAGGGGCCAGGGCATGGAGGTCTACTTATCCCCCAGGATGGCGTACTGGTTATCCAGTTGCAAGTGCTGTATAGAAGCTCCCCCAGTATCATCTCTACCACGGGTTCTGTGTTTCACTACCTCAAAGGTTTTCTCCATCTCTCGGTCCCTACAACGCAAAGGACATACATCACAACTTGATGAAAAACTGCAGATGAATTTGCAATCTTTATCCTTCACATGCCTTAGTGCAGAGCTGTAAGCAGTATGCAGTGCATATTTGACTTAGTGACTTACTTGCGTGTTTCCACATGCTTCGCAGTGGCCAGGAGCGAAGGGAACTGTGTGTCACTGAAGATCTCAGGGGGGCCCTGGTTGGTGCTTCTTTTGGCAGTGGGCATTCTGGCCCCTGGGGGCCGATATACTCCAGCAGGTTTTGTTTCAGGAACCTCTTCATCATCTACAGTCACATTACACAAGTTATGTTAGGAGAAATAACCCACTGCCTAAAATCATGATAAATACACAAATAACTGTTGACGTAACTTCAAGATCTGATCCTTTCTGTGACTTACCCACGGGGGCTGCAGGAGCCGGGGCACCACTGGACTTGTTCCAAGGTCCTGACACTTTATCTCCACTGACCAGGATCATCTCTCCATCCTCTCCAACCTCCTCTTTCTCATACTCTTCTTCCTCTTTTTCATCACTGTTAGCAAACAAAGTGATACTATTGAGTAACACTCACATGTTAACTCAATACATTCAGTATACTTGAGTTATAAGTATAACTCAAGTATACGGAGTATTATTTTGAAATAATTTTAGAACATTTATAACATTTACTTACGTTATTTGTAAAGCCTGCAGCCTAAGCCCACTGTAGTCCACTTCCTTTTGTTCAAACTCCTTCCACTCTTCATCCTCCTACATAAAAACACAAACATGTTTATTCGATCTCAAACGAAATAGACAAAGGGATAAACCAAAGGTCACACCCAATGTATTGCTGTTGGACACACTCAAGCTGCGGTTGCAAAGTAAAGATATACATACATGTCATTTTTTTCTTTACATAATAACATTAAACAGTAAATTGAGCATGCCCTAAAGACTTTTCAATCGCACATGACAAATGGCGACGAGGCCTGGTTAAAAAGGCCACATACAGAATGACTCGTGTGCTCCCAAATCCCGTGTACAGCCATGAACATTAATAAATATGAGCACAACACGTGTCAACTTCATAAAGAACTGAACACAACTGACTAAACGCAAATATATCCGTTTTACTAGACGTAAACTGTTAATGCTGTACACTCCAGGGGGGACCATATGCTAGAAACTAACCAGCATTTCTGCTTCACAACAAACGTTGTATTGCCAGAGAGCTGACAGCCTCTGGTTACAGTCAAACTAGGGCTCATCTACAACAAGTGTGTGGAAACCAACTGATCATCGGCTGACTTCAACTGAAGTCAGGGCGACAGTTATTCAACACCAGACTGGCCCCGGTTACCTTCTCAATCTGAGTGTCCTGGTTGTCATTTTTCGCTGACTTTTCCTTCTCTTTTTTAGTCTTTTTCAGCACCATTGTGGTAGGTGCCGCAGTGGTTTCCTTGCCCTTTCCCTTCTCTTTCTTCTTCTTTTTATCTCGCTTGGCAAAGAAATCATCCAGACTCTTCTCAGTCGGTACATCCGCCATTTTCGACGAGCAGGGTTGACTAGTTCACTAATGACCAATGACAAAAGAGGAAATAAGCTCCACACGCTTGGGTCAGCGGCTGAAACACTCCGATCACACGGACTTGAGTCTCTCTCTGACAGTTTACTGAGAGCTGATCCCTGATAAAAACGACCAACGGGCCCCTGGGCTAAAGCACGAGCCGTATCCTGTCAACCATGCCATGCACACGGTCTATCTGACAAATCTGCACCGTGACCCGGAAACAGAGGCACCCCGACCCGGATATGCTGTCGCTACAAAGTAAAAGGCTTTTCCATTTACTTTTTTCAATAAATTTGTGAATACTTTTAATCAATTTAATAATTTGACCACAGACACACGAGCAATTCTAAAATATGAAGAAATAATAGCAAAATATTTTCTGTTGTCTAACATTATCAGTCTTGTCATTGTAGGATTGTTTATTTCTCCAAAAATGCATAAATGGTATTAATTTTTAACCCTATGTAGCCTAAGCAGAACAGTTTGAGTCGTCTTTTAATTGGATTTTTGAAAGTTTTTGTGCAGATCAATTTTTAATCAAGAGCCTAAATAAATAGTCTTTGTATTTACAATAAGACCTGTTATATCAAGGAGAATAACCCCCTCATGTGGTAGTAGGCCCAAACAGAGCTACAGATAAGATATGTGGTCTACATTCACTGTATGTAATTTTTGTCCTGCAGTGCAACTGTTTTAATACAATTTCACAAAGGTGCTGTATCAAGTTTAATATGGTAAATCAAATGTTCAGCTATATTAGGGTATTATTTATAAGGTATACTTGAAAACATTTGTCTGACGGCATTCTCCCATAGGTGCAGGTCAGCGCTGGTACAAAGAGAAAATGCCAGCTCACCCAATCAATGGATGTGCTGGAGTTGGCAAGAAATGTTACTCTCCTTTGTGACTGAGTCTGTCAGAATGTAAGCATTCAATAACAAAAGCAGAGTAAGTTTTTATAAGGTTTATTGCTCTGCAGTAAAAAGTACAGTGTATACTACAGTACAAAAATACATACATGTAACACTCTCCACCGTGCCATCAAACGTTTGTAAAATATGTATTTTTGAGCGTGCAAAACAACAAGCTCAGCCTGTGTTCACTGCAGGATTGGATCGTGTTTTACAGCATCACTTTCAGAACCACAGGTGAACAACATCTTATTTTAGCAAGCATCTGCATTGATTATTAGATGAAACATTGTAAATGAAAGAGATGACAGGACCACTGACTCCATCATTGAGCATTAAACATGTCTGCATGTGCTCATGTAGTAAATATTCAGCTTTTTTTCCAGAATTGTCTGTGAACGAAATATTTCCACAAACATTTGCACAGGAGACACTGAACAGTAGTAACATTATTTTCTAAATCCATCTGGGTCTAATGCCAGCGCACACAACATAGACATCTGACCACCAGAAGACACACACAGCAGCACGCACACACACATATCACTGGGTGAAAGAAAATCATGGATGACCAGACATAGCACTGAAATTGTAAGGACATGACACAGGTAAACAAAGGAATGGCATCTATGTGGTTTCTCTGCAGAGCGCTGTTGCACTAAACATCTTTAAACAATTTCATATTTAGGTTATATAAAAAAAATATTATAGATTGTGTCGCTGAGATAAAAAATAGGATACCCATAATCTAATTTGATGTCTTTGTTGTCATTCGTGTACTTTCTATAACACAAATACAATAAGGTGGTCTTGGTTTTGCCCTCTCAAAATTAGCAAAAAACATATTCCAGAACAGTTGTATAAAATAAAAAGAACATACTTAACCAGGAAATCTAAATCAGCTTTGTACAACAGCGCTCTAGTGACTCATACTTCACAGACACTGTTACTTCAAACTGATTGCATTGACCATTTTCGGCACAAGCCCACAACCTATAGGTGCTAAATATTCAAGTTGAACAGGCTATATAAGTATTTTGGGATTACTTTTAAAGGACAAGCTATTGTGTTATCATTGCAACCATTCACAGCCACTCAAACCACTTACAGCAGTTTTATAAAGACATAGAAACCTTTATCACAATTAAGCCTCTTGTAGAAATTGTACATCAGAAAAATAAGACGCTGCATCCTCATAGTAAATACATATGTTTACATGACTTTTTCTCTTCTCTGTTCCTTTTTTTTACATATAGAGTAAAAAGTCAAGTCTCTGGATAGTTACATACAGTAAAGAATATATAAAATAGCCACAACAGTAGGTTATTATCAATATGACTGTCTCTAGATGGCAGAAGCCTTGTCTCGGTTGATAAACAGAGTCTCCTGACAAAAAGGGTTGACCAGGACCATGCTGCTACCGCTGTAGTCACCATTAGGGGGCAGATAAGCATCATGCTCCTGAAAAAGACATAGGAAATACATATTAGTACACATACAAGAATTTGACACTAGTGACTGGAAAGTAGAGATTGTAGATTTTAGAAAAAAATCAAGTATTGTGATTAGATTTGCAGTTTATGTTGAAAATGTAGGACTTTGTTCAAAGTGCTTATTTTAAACAGCTCCAAGGGCATTGCAGTCTTCTCTTGACAATTGCACCTACTCAAATTGCAGTTTTGATATGATTATTATGATAAATTGTGCAAGTCTAGTGCACAATATATGTTTGTGTATAGCATATATTTGGCACATGTTATCAACAGGCAAGAAATTGGTAGAAAATTGGGGCAAAACATTCTAACCAGAAGAAAGAAAGCAAAAAATATGACATATTAAAATTATTTATTTAAATGCTGTAAAATTGTGGGCCAAGAATACCCATATTCTTTAACATTATGAGGGTGTATATCCAAATTAATGGAGCAATTACCCTATAGTGAGTCCAGATTTGAATTTTATAATTGAGAATGGAATACCAACACCAGCCACAAGAGGTCAGTAAAGGACCAAGTAATTCTGTAACACTGAGAGAGGTGCTGCCACATACAGGCAATGGTATATCCTGAAGTCTAGCTCATACGAAGATTGACTGTTCCATTTTGTAGACTGTTTTGCTGCGTTTTTATGGCATTTCATGGGTTGATTTAGTTGAAATACTACTTAATGAGAAGATTCCAGTTAGACTACTGTTTATTCTTGTATTGCAAGTATATAATTGGCCAATCTTATGCATTTTATTCATTATACTGCAGGGCGATACATTTTACATTGTCTTCTCTTCATCTGGGGCTGTCGTATTCATGTCTGGTTGTAAGTAACATAATTCATTCTTAGCTGTTACTGCGCACACTGCAGTCTTCTAAGTGACTATAGGCATTGACTGTAGTGTGAGGGAACAGAATGAGAACTGATGCACCTTAGGGCTTTTAAGAAGGGAGGGAACAATTTGTGACAAAGCTAGGTGTGCAGAAACAAAAAAGGATAGAGAATTTGGGAGGGATGACTCAGGAGAGTAGAACCAGGGATTTAATAGGTGAGCGAGTGGTGAGTCAGCAGAAGTGGTGAGAGAGGAGGGAGGTGTGAGTGCCAAAACAGCAGAGAGAGGGTGGATAGTCATTTGGGGGTTTCACATAAAGCTATTATATATATCTATTGGGGTGGACACAACAGGACAACACCTGGGCATCACCAAGGGCATCCTACACAAGCTCCGACCTCAGCCTCCCTCTCCTGATGAAGGCAAAAAGGCAAGAAAAAAAGAACATGCATGTAATAGAAAAGATATTGAAAAGTTTATAGGTTTCATGTAAAGTGTTTCTTCAGCAGATGGCAATACAGCACATTAACAACTATAACACAAATGAATAGATTGTGAGAACTATGTTAAATTGCATATTCTTTCACTGGTATGTTTGGGAAAGTCCCTTTGCCCCTCACAAAGGTTTTATATGAAAATCAGGACTTAATATGACTAAATAAGAATGGGAGTACCGATTATTCATTTTACAGTGTACTTGGATATATTTGGTGCACTTTGTAATTTTTCTGATGGAGGTTCCAGCACCTTCTTGTGTCCATGGAGATGTTATTGCTTTGTCTGAAATCTGTGTTCTGTATACTTAGAGATATTTAGGTTTGACCGCTTGTGCAGCAGAAATAAAAAAGGAGCAGGTTTTATTTGCTACATGAGAAAAAAGGGCACCCCCAGAGGAGTCTAAATTGACAAAATCTAATTTGTGAAATTTGTGAAAGTGAGTTTATTTTAGAGAATACTCTGTACATTTAAAAAGTCAAATGTGAAACATTTTGACAATATTTAACTAGTAAATTTTAAATGATTAAGCATTACCTTTATATGATCATAAACATGGGCTAACAAATAGGCAAATATTTTTAATGACAGTTAATATCTTTTAATGGCTTCTTATTCTCATATTATCAGCTCTTACCATCACCTCTAATCCAGAAACACTTTTAGATCAGAATCAGCTGATGTTTCATGGGTTTTGTTTTTGGTTGGTGCTCATTTGTCCCCTCAGAATACACAGCATCATCACCATCTCTCTTTTTTTGTTATTTGCTAGTTTAACTTAAAGATGTGTTTACATATTTTACACTATATTATTATATTTTAGTTAATCTTAAACAAAATATAAATGTTTTGGTAATGAAAGAGGCCTGCAAAAAGACATTACAACCAAGAAGCACCACTATACTGTTGGCTATAACTATAGACTGTATAAAGAAGTGACTAAGTAAGTGTAACGCCACCCATATGGATCAGCTCCAGCCAAATGAAACTCATCAAGTCTAGCAGTTATAGGGGCAAATTTGGAGCAGTGTTCCTTATTTGGGATTCCAACTGTGAGCATCATAGCAACCAAACAGCCAATCCCAGACTAAGGTCATGCCCTTTCCTGCCCACATCACTAGTTTAGCACGGAGCGAGCACTTAGCAATGCTAGCGGGAGAGACCTTGGAGAAAGAAGGTACCTCATTAATCTGTTATTAATGTTCATATCTTGATTTACAGACAAAATAGCAAAATGTAGACGAGTTAATGTGAACATTTTAAAACCAAAATGAGGAGCCTGACAGCAGCAGTTATGGAGAGGGGGGTGAAATTTTTTCAATAAAAAGTGAATAGGAGCCAGAGCTGATGGAGCTGGAAGCGCAGCTAGCAGGTTACCTATGTCCCTTTAAATATACAGTCTATGGCTATAACCTATAAGCCAATTAACAATAAAGCATCAAATACTATTCAAATAGAAGTGTGGAAATACACTTTTGCAATTCAATCATAGATAAAAGTTATTGGATATTAATTAGTTTATTTCCTTTTTTTCTATGCTCCCTAGACTTGAAATAGTCTTCTTCAGTTAGTTAGCAACTTAGCAGCTAACAACATTATACCTGCATAAGATTAAAACAGACACGGAGACAGGTGTCTGACCCTCCATCAGAAAGGTTACATAGTGCAACTTTGAATTCTGCATCTGTAGACGTGAGTATAATGTTATAGCATGTGCACCTCGCTCTCTAGAGTGTGGATCTCTCGGGGCAGCTCCACGGCGTGCCGACTGAAGTAGTCCATAGTGATGGCGTTGTTCCAGTAGCTCAGGTTGTTCTCCTGATTGGTCGACTTCTTCTTCCTCCTCATACAGCATACAGTCAGCAGCACGGCTACAGGAGGAGAGGGAGGGCTTAGTACAGACTCCAAAATAGTATTGTATTCACAGAGAATACCTTTTACTTTTCTTTTTTCTCTGCTGAAAAAAAGGCACAGAGCTAATTACGGAAACACTACACTACCAGTAAAGGTGGTTCAAGCTCTGATCTCATGTAAACATATATTATGCTTTTTTGTATGATTGTTGGCCTTTAAGTATGTTCTTCAGCACCTTTGCTTTGGCATCTCATATTATTTTTTTTAATTTCATATTTGATTTTTTTTTATTATTATTTTTCAGCTTGTGCGCATCCCCCACTAGAATCAGGTGTGAGGCTCCATCTACTGGCAGCATGTTAATATCAGCACGCAGTAGTAATGAACACGATTTGATGGCAGAAGTGTTTAGAATGAGTCTAACAATAATTTATAGATTTTAAAACTTAACATTGTTTCTACCTCTGATGCAACAATACTGGAAATGTGTTTTGTGCAGTAAGGGATCTTACTGCACGATGTTTTAATATGGTTAAAAGCTCATGTCATAGAAATAATTTTGTCTTTTCAGGAGGAGAACCTTACACATTTGGAATTTTTAAAGATCCAATTTTATCCTAAACAAACTTTTTTTAATTGTGTTTTGGCATTTTCACCATCTTTTCCATACTCACAGCATGAGGACACAGGCACGCTGATGGCTAACACGATCCACACTATGTCCATGCGGCTCAGGCAGACCATCATCCGGGAGGGGGGTGGTTCCATGGTGGGACCCGAGCTGTTAGCTGACATCCAGGGGTCCTGCGTGGTGGCCGGGACCTGCCTGTTTAGAAAGTTCCCGCTGGCCGTGGACTCAAACTCTGAAGTGTTTCCCTTAGCGGCATTATTAGCGTCACTGGAGCTGGCATTGGACAGCAACAGCCCCCTTAAAGCAGTCGCAGTCACCATCCAGTGTCCTAGTGGGGTGTTGTCCGAGACGTTAGCTTGACTGTTACCCTCCTCCGTCGTGGTTTCACTAATATTAAAGTTTGAATTGTCTGTGTTGAATTTTATGGTAGTGGAAAGTGTTGTGGATTGTACATGGTCGTCAGTGGGAGAATTGGAGCTTGGTTGCAGAACTAGTTCATTAGTAGGAGGTTCAGCGTCTGTGTGCACCTCTCTTAGGGTAATGGCATGATGGTCTGACCTTCTGGGGCCATCCTGAGTGTGGCCTCTACGTCTAAGGCCAAGTGCAATGTTTTGATTTTTGAATGTAGTAAGCTCTGGGCCAATCAAATTTCCACCTTTGAATCCACGGACATTATTCTTTGTATCTGAATTTGGAACATCTTGAATGGTCTCTTTGGGAGTATAACCTTGAGTCTTGTGTCCTGGTTTAGAGCTAGCAGTGTTCACAGTGATATGATTGGGGGGTTGTGTGACATGGAGCCATGCAGATGCAGGTGGGGTCAGCATTGGATGGGAGAGGCCAGAGGAAGACCACTCTCCACTGCTGGAGCCCTCTTGTGGCCAGTCTGGGCGATGCTGCTGGTGCTGGGTTGCTGCCATGGTGACGGAGACGTCCTGTGCTGATGATACCAGTCCTAGTGGCAGTGCGAGGAAGGCAAGGACACCTGCACACAAACACAGGATATAGTAAATATATACACGGGTGAGTAGTATTTTTATTTACTTATTTTTATAAATTGTACTTCTATTGGTTATGGTCAAAGCAACTACACAAATATAATGGCTGGAAAATCCATATGAAACAAATCCTAAGTTTCAAAAAGATTTATGTTGAAATGGTGAAAAGATTTGTGTAAATTTACCTTTCCTTACTACTTTGGAAATATTTGAACTCGTACTTACATGTAAAACATTTGACAATTCTAACCACCTTAAGGTACTTTTGCAAGATCCATTTCTTATGTTTGGCAGTACAACCTTATGCTCTTATAGACATAAAACAAATAATGTTTCTAACAGGGACCAAGGATAAGTACAGATACACACAACAATGACAGCCTATTTTCCTTAGTTATATGTCATTAAGATGTAATCAGGTCAAAGCATCAGAAATGTTAACAAGAAGACAGATTATAGAATTGAAGCAACCACACCTTAACAATTACTACCAAAACATGAACTCATTATGTGTGTATTCTTGCATTAATTATATTGCATATATTATTATTATATTATTACTAAAACTAAATAAAAGTAATCATAATGAAAAATTACTACTATTAAAGTAGACAAAGTATTGATATACCATCTAAGCAACATGTCCCATGAAGCAATAACATACAATTTATAATAACTAAAATTAAAATTATATGTTTTCTGGTTGACTAAAACTATTATGGATACAGTCATCCATATTAGCATGATGCTTTCATCAACTAAAACTACAAATAAGTGTTTGACTAAAAGTGATTATTGTCAAAAATGTAAATTTCCAGTCAAATGTAATACTGGTCCAACCCTATATATGTATGTATTCCAATAACTTCACAGTAGAAGTAAGATTAGGTGGTTAACATGCTGGGCTCATCTCTACAAGCTTGCACTGTCAGTTTCACTTGTTCCATCTCAATCCCTTAAGGAGGCAGTGTAGTGACAGGCCATTAGCTGAAGCCTGTGGAGGGATTGGCCTATTATGTTATCAGGCCTAAGAAAATAATACAGGGAACCACATGCAGGAGCATAGTCATTTAGCCTATTAGCTTGGACCCCCAGCCCCTATTGACACCGCTAATGGGGAAAAGTCACGTATTAAGTCCACAGTATGTAGGGAACCTATTGCACTACTGTACTGGTACAGAATGCAAAATTAATCAATTGTGTTGTGAAATTATAGGAGCCAAATTATGACGGTCACATTTAAAAATCAGCTGTGAAGGAATAATAATGAATTAGCAGCATAAAATTTGCAGTGTTAATTTGAGCACTAATTACATCTCCAGTGAGGGCTACACTAGAATCACAAATAAAACAGGATATATAAGGCTAGATGCATTGTAAACAAAATAATGCATTGGAAATGCATTGGAAATATGGCATTGACCTATTCTTCTGTGAATGCCATATTTCCAACCAAAGCAATAACATCTCCATGGAGACAAACAGGTGACTCCCCCTCCACAAGCAAAGTTGCACAGTGTGCCTCTAAATATATACTGAAAACAATTAAAAATACTGGCATATTTCTCTCTAGTGTGCTAGTTGGAAATAAAATGAACCCCAATATTAAAACACAACACATTAAAAGCATTATTGTTTGTTGATGAAAATATAAAGTTGTTAACTCCCCAGTGAGCTGATGTAGTAGCCTTAGTTAAAACCACTCATGTCTGCTTTATCTATGGCAACCAAACTCTATTTTCCACAAGGACCGAGAGAGAGCAAGACCCAAATCTGAGGTGAGAACAAGATCCAGAAAGCACAGCATGTTTTATACCACTCTGAAAAGGTTACTGTGCAATACGGCTATAAGTCTCCCTCACCTCCTGCACTGTACGGTCCCAGACTCTGCCTGTCAATCTTTAAGCATCCCTACATATTCCATCATACACAGTGTAATGCAAGATGCAACATATGGTCACATGGTAAATAGTCAAATGTTTATATTGCGCTTTTCTACCTTCAAGGCACTCAAAGCGCTTTACATCAAGGAACCACTCACCCATTCACACACTAGTGTATGCAGACACTGGGGGCGAAGTGGGTTGAGTGTCTTGCCCAAGGACACAATGACAGTATTCATCCGTGGGAGCTGAAATCGCAACGCCAACCTGTAGGTGAGTGGATTTGACCTGCCAATGATGCTTGTGGACAGCTGCATTTGAACCGCCAACAACAATGACAACAAGTAACACCACCACTATTCTGATGTATCATGTATTTTTACAAAGATGGTGCACTGACAGATGGGGAAGTAAGCACTATACACTATAGACCAGATACTCTTTGTTGTTTTTTTAACTTTTATTCATCAAGGTCACCGATAGTCTAAATATCAATGTTTTGTGATCTTAATAAATGCCTATATACTGAAATAAATACCTATATAATAAATGGGAAAAAAATAGTTGCCTGGCAAGTCCGGTCATGAGTCAGGAACATGTTTTTTTTTTTTTTTTTTTACTTTTATCCCTGCCCACTTAGTCTTTTCTGCCACTGGGATATTGCACTATGACACAGAAATATGTCTGGGATAGTGTCATGTGGTTGCTTTCTTTTGCTTCTAGTGCCTGCTTACTATTTGGCATTTTTGTCGCTCTTGATAATGCACCATGACAGAGAATCAAGTGTATGGATAGAGTCAGGCAGCCAATTTCCCATGATTCTTAGTTACAATGTGCCTGACTGTAAAAAAAAGGTAACCCTGACACTAGCTTCCGTACTAGTTATCAAATTTAACACTCAAGAAAATGCCATGTAAAATTAATAGATTATCTTTTACAGTCTAATTTTTTACTTTATTTAGCACCTTTCACCGTACAATGCATGAGGTAAAGAGCATTTGTCTTGACAAGAAAAAATTTAAAATAATTAAAATCATGTACAGGCCAAGAGTGATACTGGAGAAACTAATACTAATACTCATGTAATTTATACATGACATCTCTTTATGTGAAGGCACATTACATGCAGAAATATGAAAAGCAACATCAATATTATAGTCACATCCTTTCACAACAGTGTGCAGTTGAACCATAAGGGCCTCCACTCAATACTCAAATTAAAATCATTATTATATAGTGTTTTTACAAATCCAAGATGTTCAGTGTTCCTTTTTACAAAGAGGAAGTGTGGGGCAGAGTTTTCATTATATACTCGTACCTCTTAATGTGATTTGCAAATACTGTATATACTACTTTTAACATTTGACAGTGTACATGCATGCAGTGCTTACCTACGCTCCACCATTAGGCACGTAGTCACTTTTGATAATACTCTCAGACATAACCTTATCATTCACACAGTTTAAAGCTAATACATGAGAATCAATGGCTTTTGGTTAATGGGTGTCATTTTTCACTACAGCTATGCGTCAGACTGATAAAGTACAGGAGGATGCAGAGTGTACATAGACTGAAGACTCTATAGAGACACAGGAGGGAGGGAGTTAAAAAGGATTGAATAGGCAGGAGCTTTATAAACCTGTATTATGTGAGAATGAGATAGAGCACAGACAGAATGAAGAGGAGGGCACAGGTGTAGTGTGACATGTGGGTGGAAGACATCAACGCAAGAGGAGCAGTGAAAGATGCACATAATGCATCAGATTTGTTAAAAGAAAGTTCTAAAGGCTTTACAAAAAATACATTTTTCAGATATCCTTTCCATTTATAGGAGAATGGGCTTAAACGTTTGTCGTCAGGGTTCACATCTTCAGTCTCTGAGCTGTCGTTGGACAAGTTTAAAAGTTGTAAAAGACTTAACCTTTAAAAAGTAGGCCTTGAGTCCCGCTTTTCCCTCTTATAGTGACATGCTAAAAAGCATGTCAACCTGAAAAGACCAAACTAGCTGAAATCCTTGTCGGTAGCACTGTATTCATATTGCCAATTAATATTACCAAGCAAAGCCACTAGTTACATGGCTTTTTATGGTGAATAAGACCAGATATATACTAGCCACTACTTTACTCAAAACATTCGACATGTATGCTTAGCACGTCTTAGCATGTAATGTAGGCCACAAACTATATTGCATCCAATAGGCTATAATTCTTCAGCTATAGTAAAGTCAAATAATGGATAATGTAAACCACAAAATGTCAAAATGTGGTAAGCCCTTGTTTAAAATTTCAAAACTCCTGCTAATGCAAAGATCTTGCTAACACAATAGCAAGGTGCAGTAAATCTATGGTGACGCTATCATGACAGTAGTATTAAATATATAATACACATATACTCATCAATATAACAGAGCATGCATAATAGCTGGTATTTGCGCAAAAACAAGAAGGGGCAATAATAATTACAGTGTAATTTAATAACATATTTAATGACATAGGCCCATCAATATATTCAATATTGCCACAAGTGGTCCTCCATCATATAAATCAACCCCTGGCTTACATAAACCAAAGTTAGCATTAGTAAAACATTAGCCAAACAGCAAAGAGGCCAGTGACTACAGTTATCTCTGAAGGTAAATGCTAATTCTTCATCTTTGCTAGTCACACGCACAAACGCAAACATTAGTGACAGAGGACTTTGGAGGTGAACAAATGCATTTCTTTTCATTTCACATGTGTGTCCTTGTGTTAGACCACTGCTTTCACAAGCTACATAAATTGACCCCTGTTACTAGCTTATCACCATAAACAAACACATGCTAACAGTATAGGAGAAAAAGCCGAGAGCAGTGTTTAAACTATGCAGTAATTTCTCTGCCAAATTGTGTCAACACATTTTCCATTGCTTTAGCTGGTGATATATTGAGGTATGGGCCAATTTATGCACAAAAGCTGCTGAATTGGTTCTCCCTGTCAATGCACTGGGAGCGGTGACATTCCCTCAAGTAAGTCCTCCATTGATGACGGGGGGACATCAATAAATCATGTCCTAAAGTAGAAGCTGGAGCGCTGATCCAAAACCAGCTTTGTTCCAACAATCATTCGCCATTACGTTCAATGTCAAAGGGCCTAAGACACAACTCTGGGAAACTATGAACAGGATACAGACATGCCAATCAGTTTGTCAATGTATTTTCAAGTATTTATTAATTTATTTTATTTATTAAATGTGCTATTTTGTTTAGGGTATATGGGCAGTCTTATGATAAGGTGGTTGATGGTTCAAATACAGAAGATGTGTCCTTGAGCAACAAACTTCATTGACAGTGAATGATTTATGGTGGTTTGACAAGAGAGGGTGTTGGTACAGATTGGCAGTAAGGCATCTGTAAGGCTATTTATCATGATGGACATAGCCTACACAAGATGCTGTACAGTAATAATTTTAAACAATGGCACTGTAAATTAGCCAACTATACATTTACACACTTACCTGATTTTTACTGTCTTAAAGCAGACCTATTATGCAGAATCAACTTTTTAGAGATTTTAACCATGTTTCCCCTCACCATTTACTTATTCAAATTGTATCTGGAATAATTCATGCGTGTTTGAGCAATCTTTAATCACTTATTTTCAAGCCACCATTTTGCCCATCAACTCCAGTGTTCACCACCACCGGTATACACCCACTGCTCTATTATTATTTTGTTCTCTAATTAATTTTTTTTAAATCTGTGATCCATGTAGGATTTGGCAGGGTGGCAAAGCCATTTTGGTACAAATAGGAAAAAAATCCACTGCTCACTAGCGTGATGTGCATCTATCAGAAGAGAGCTACATGGCTCTCTGTTATGAAAGTGGACTTGTTTCTTTCATTAAGTTACTTTAGATAGATGAATATTGCGATATAAAATGTGCAAATTATAACATAATGATCCACGGGTGTTATAGATTATAACTATATCACAGACAGAAGCACAATATGTCTTTAAAAATGTGAAAAACCAAACTTCAGTAGTTCATTTTAAATGGTTTGCAGTGGTCCAAAGTAATTCCTCACTTACTTTACACATTGCAAACATCCTAATTAGTCACAGTGATTAGTTTACAAGTGTTTTTCACAACTTTCGGAGATGGTTAAGTTAATGACAAGTTACGCATAAATCAAAAAGGACATTAATTCACATTGCAATAAAAACATTTTAGCACACTTTTAAGACCTTTTTAATGGAAACATATGTATCTACCGGTATATGGAAATACATATATTGTGAGGTACTTGGCAATACAGCCTCACTTAGCAGCCACATTTTGGTCTGTCAGTCCTGTTGGGGCAACAATGTAAGAGGTAAATAAATGTCTACTGCGCTTTGAGAAATTTTGAACCACATTAAAAATTCAAGCTACTATTTTTATAATTCCGGCTTCCATTCACCAAACAAAATAAGACATTTGTTTTCTAGTTCTATGCGCCGTCAGTCCAGCAGGGGGCGACTCTAAATGTAGACAGGGCTATTTATGAGCATGTGTAGCAGGGGTCATCTCATGCTATAGGTTTAATACAGCACAGTAATAACAGCGAGCAGCCTGCAGAGCAGAGTGGCAGTGTTATAGTGCAGTGGTACCAGGGGCCAGCTGACAAGAGCTCTGTTCAGTTTGGAGAGTCTACAGAAAGCCCAGTGTAAGAACTGCAAAGTCAGAGGATGGGAGCTCACTTCACTGCTGATTTGTGATGGGACAAAATGCAGGATTAGACAGCAGTGGACTGTCACTTTAACAAGTTAGTTGATAATTGAATAAAAAACAGGATGCACCTTAGTAGAAAATGTCATTGCACACAAATATCTTGGACTGATTTCAAAGACCATATTCATAATTGCCTTTTTAATACATGTTTTGTGTGTACAGTTTCACTTATTCATATTTTTTCATTGGTGGGGCAAAAATCGAATATATAAGTGCAGTTTGATTTTGCCTTTTGTTTACTCAATATCAATCAAGTTCTGCACAGACATAGTGGCATTTCTGTATTGATGAACAAACATTAAAATGGCTGGAATGTTCCACAGTATCTCAATAAACTATACTATCCCCAAGGAGAAACGCAAGTGATGTCACCTGGCCAACTTGAGTCAGAATTCATGTTTTTAAAGTAACTAACTATAAAAACATGTAATTGAATAAATGTAAGCGGACCTCCAACCAGAAAAGTTACATAGTGCACCTTTAATGGTACAGCACACACAATGTCAACTACTATAGCTTTAAATGAGATCTTACAATGAAAGATAAAGTTGTCAGTAAATGCATTTCTTTGGATGAAACCAAACCAGTCCCTATGTCTTTACAAATTAGCTAATTATGCGGTCAGATAAACACTTGTAATTGCTTGGGGGCATTGAACGATAGGCACTGATTAAGCATGTCTTCTTCACAGCTTCACTATCCTGGATTATGTTTAGCTTCATTTATGCTAATCATAGCCTCTCCAGACAGACAGGCGGGTGAGCCCCGTGGTGTTCCCCAATGTCCCCAGGGTCCTATCTCCACCCTGTCAGAATACAAATGAGTCTGCTCCCATGGTATCACATCTCCACAGAACGCACACCAACGCTCTGCTGCCCCGCACTAAATGACTCCACAATGTAATGTCTGACAGGTCTGAATCAAGGCAATCACACAGAGCAAAGGGCCATTCAGGCTTTGGTGTGAGTATGGGGACACTTGATTGGATAGGAGCTCTTATAAGTTAACGGGGAGAAGATTAGATTATGATGACTAGCCAGACACCTTATAGAATTGTGTGTCTCATTCTCATTTTTCTATCTGAGAAAAATATACTGTATGTACTATAAACTGCAATAACAATATAATGGAAATATGGTAACTGACTTTATAAATACAATGTTTAAATATACACTGACTTATAATATGGGTTTCAGAATGATGAAAATATTGTATTTGCTATAATATTGTGTCAAGTCCTAATTTGGGTTGTTGATAGAAATCTGGCTTTTCCAGTTCCGATATCGATATCAATACTTTGACTTTAAGTATCTGCTGATACCTGAAATGAACCAGTACCACTGAAGGGACTGGAAATGGCTAATGTTAACTTATTACAAAATGAATACAATTGTGCTAACTGGTGTGTATCCAGCTAATAACTATTGAGGTGTTTTGGTTTTTTTAAATGTACAAACATTATGCAACCCTCTAGGCCAACATCAGCCTGTAAATAGTCAAACATCAAATTAAAGGGCCAGCCAGGATATCAACTCAACTGTTATCTAGGAACCGATGCCTGATCCAACACATTTTATTGGATTGATATTCAAGACCAGTATCAGTATCGGTGAATCCCTAGTCATGGAAAAAAAACTCTATTTGTAAATTTAAACATGCAACTTCGTGAATACTGTCCACTGAAAAGATTGATTTTCATAACCTTTCCCACATTCAAACAGCTACTGTCTGCAGATCTGACTCTGCAGCACAATGTGGTAATTATCATCATTAATTCTACTAGATTCCACAGTCTGGATATGGTGTTATTGGATAATTTGTAGTCTGGGCCACTTTAAGAATCAAATCAATGACCTAACAGTACAAAATTGATCCTATAAATCAGAAAATGATTAAAAGAGATACAAATTTCATATTCAAACACAGGCTCAAACAAAGACAAGTTATTTGAATATGAGCCACAGGGGGTTAAGGAGGTCTGGTAAATGAATCAATAAATCAATATCTTTTATTCTGTTTATACATTTGCTATGTTTTTATATTTTGCATGGTAACTCAGAGACAACACAATGTCATTTTCAAGTTTGAATCCATGTTAATAAGTCATTGAATGAAGTGGCTCAGCATGTACAGTAGTCACCCACTAACACAAGGTTTGTGGTTCAAACTTGTTGCACGTTATGTCCTTAGGCGAGGCACTTCACTATCTTCATGACATTAGTTGATCCTTAAACTTAGCTCAGGTATCAATATCTACATTCACCTTAATTCCTTCTCTACTTCTTATTGTCCAAGAATCAGGAGGTGAAGCTGTTAGCATGCTAGTTGTTGTTAGCATTTCTGTGACAGCCTGTGGAATGTGCTTATAAACTCATCACAGTGAAAAATTAGGATGATTGGAATGTGTAAGGTAAGTTAGGAATAACTTTGGACCACTGCAAACTGTTTAAAATGAGCTAGTTTTGTTTTTCATGTTTTTAAGACAATAAGAATCAGGTACAGCATCTTTAAAAAATCTTTCATTTTAATAGTAGTATGGATATATGGATATAAGTACTGTTAAGTCCATTACATTTAAGAAGCTTTTAATCTAACTGTCACCATGAGCTAACCCTATCTACCATTAACTTAAAAAGGAAGTTCTTGTAGCACAATTATTGACATTATCAGTTTAAACCATAAACTAACTTCCTCTACTTCCTGTTCACCATTCTGGCATATTATCTATAAAGAACAATTTCTTCACATGGAATTGTTTACCGCCTCTGTGCATTCCAAGTACATTGTCCCTTTAAATGGAAATATAAATAATATTAGCCAGGGGTGTGTGCTATCCCATGGGGTCACAGTCAGATAGAATGTCCCAAAAGAGGACAGCATGGGCGGGACACTTTGGCGAATACAGATGTGAATTTAAAGATAAGGCTAACGAAAAGGCTAACAGGATAATGGCTTCCTGTTGGATTGGCGGCATGGCGGCTTGTTTGTCAAGCTGCTTTGAAATCAGTTATCTGTAGATCGAGAAAACAAAATGGGAAAAATAAAAGTACTTCTAATGTTTACCCAACTGATGATTTAGCGGCAGTGACTTAGACAGTATGACAGGAAGCGGAAAGGTTAAACAGGAAGTAGGAAAGAATCTAGAGGGAACAGTGTAGCTGTGAGTCAGACAAATTGGAATCCATTTTGAAGAATGTGACAACTAAAAAGCAGCATCTAAATAACAATGGATAATTTGAAAGTGTTTTTCTTTTTTACGAATGTATTGAATTAACAGAATACTAAGGACCAAGTCACCAAGCTCCTCCTCCTGCACTCTTCCATGAGTCTCTTCAGTCACTAGCACTGTTTTAGGGATTTTTTGTCCATTCCTGAGCTTCACTTAATATACAATATACTTCAAATGGGTATACAGTATAGATACTGTCCTACAAGAAAATAAACACATTTTTGTGTTTCAATGTACATCTTCAATGTACTAAATTAGTATTCCTTCTTACTGTGCCAAATGTATGTTATCACTATTGCTTATAACTGCTCTTTTGTCTAAGGCCATATCTTGCAAGTCTTTAGCCATCAACTATTTTCATCAAATTAAAAGACTCTTCATTAACATTATTAGCCAGATCCTTGCACATAATCTATAATCTTAATACACATTAATAAGTGTTTTATAAATACTAAGTAATAGCTGACTAAGCACTAACTATCATATTAAGTGCTAAGTGTTCAAAAAGTACAATGTGAACTCAACAAGTTAAGCCATCTAAGCCTTTTAAATAGAATCGCGAAATGGTCACATGTAGCTGTAATTTCTTGTCTGTGCACCCTACGACCTGGACATCCTTCTCTGTAGCAGACACTAGCAGGATCTCACTACCACACACTAGTTTCTTGTCTAACCCAGTGCACCGTGACCTTGCTCCACCTCTCCCTGGTCTCTAAGCACTTGGCTCAGAGTGCAGCTTTATCACTGCAGAGGATTTGGACAGGCCTGTCAGTGGCATGCCTCAGGTAGAGCTCTGCGGAGGTGGGTGCACACCAGATAGGATCATTGTTTGACTCAGAGTCTCAAGGCCCGGTGGTCCAAGGCTGACCCCCATTTGAGTTAGAGTTTGGGTACTGTTGGATGAATGTGAAGTAGCAGAAAGAAATAACCAATAATTTCGTATACTACAGCCCCTTGTGGTTTGTACTTTTGCTCACAATAATACAGAATTGTTCAAAATAATACTAGATCTGTGATGTTGTGTGGTGTATCTTAGTGGTTAGTTATAGCACATATGCATAACACATCAGACTGCACTTACTTCCACATCTTTTGACATTAAAGTATGAAATAAACTAAGTATTTCTAAAGGCGCTGTACCTGTTCTTTTATGTCTTAAAAATGTGTGAAACACAACTAGCTAATTTAAAGTGGTTTGCAGTGGTCCAAAGTTGTTCCTCACTTATTATTTACCACAATGACTTTGAAATTCACAGTAATAATATCAACAACTAGCATGCACATAATGCACCTCCTGATTTATTGGACAATAAGGCACTATAATCAGATGCAGACAGTACACAACTGCCTAATTTTGACCACAAGAGTTGCTTTCAGAATATATCTGTACTGGTGCAAGACAAGTTTTTCTCAAATACATGGTGAAAATTGTGTACAGGCCCTTTAAAGTCTGATATAAATAAACTAATAATCATCAAATAACATACATACATAAATTACTGCAACCAGTGTCATAAAAAGTTTGGTTATATTGTCTATCCACACGAAAGCTATGAATAACTCGGGCAAAATTCTATGGTCCATTTCTCCATTCATACATTTGTCAGAAGGACAGTCACTTGTCATTGGAACTCTTCTGTTCATTTCAAAGTACAAAAGAAAAACAGGCTCCTTTTTTCTTTGCCAGAGCGAGGTCACAGACGTCCATTCAAACTAGTTTTTTATAGTTCAAAGTGGCTTAAACTTAACCATCTGTTCAAGAACAAGACAAAAATATATAGTTTCAATAACAAAGTAACAAGGTTTCATTTTCATTACATTTTTCATGGGTACTCGGTTAAGATACAGAACAATCCAAACAAAAACAAAACAAATAACTACATAGGTCCATTTAAAACATTAAAAATAGGTGTGTGATTATAAATGTTTATCACAAGATTATTAAAGTGCATTAGTGGCACCAAAGTATCCAGTTTTGCATTTTGGGAAGCAAAATAACCGAAAGCATTTTTTTTTTTTCCATTTCAGTTCTAGTGCCCCCAATTTTTAGATGTAGACAATCATGAGAACTTGTACTAAAAGTTCAAGAAGCAAGTGAGATATTCAGGCAGTCTATCAAGTCGTCCCTTATAAATACATTTTATACAGTGTTGTTCTCTTCTGATAGATAGTGATGGTTAACCCACTTTTTCATAGATTGAACAGCAATGGGTTTTAAATTCGTCACCTGTTATGAAATGAAGGGCTGCGTAAAAGAGTGCATCAGAAGGTTTCAAAGTAAAGGCTGAAATCTGTATACAAAACAGTGTAATCTGCATTAATAAAAAATAGTAAAAAGTAACAGGCCCAAAATTGAGCACTCCTTTGCTTTTACTTAAAAAATCAGATTTAGACCCATGGCTGCTACTACTACTACTACTACTCAAAAATGTTAAATCTGTTTGACAGCTCCAGTGGCTGCCTCTGATTAGGACTTGATGATGACATGAGGTGCTTTCCCTTTTGTTTTCTATTTGTAACAAAGGACCAGTTGTGCGAGGGAGTAGAGGAAGTTGGACCCTTTGGTTTAGCTGCAGCATGATAACCCCATGTATCATTTACACCAGGAATTTACACCAGAAACATCTACGGTCCCATTTAATTAATTCACCATGGTCATGTACATGGACTTAGAGCTGGGTCTGAATCAGTAAGCAGATGTGGTTTTCTAGTTCTGTCATCCTCACTTCCAGGATTAGACAGCTGCTACAGTACGTCAAGTGAGCGATGCCTAGGCCCAAAGAAAAGCGTTCCACCACTGCATCCACACAAGGCCAGAGCAACGGTCTACACGCCCGCCTGCAGTACAAGTCGGGAAGTGAGGGACACTTACCGCCAAATTTGTCCCAAAAGCTTCCCGTGGAGCCAGTTTACACAATGGCCAAGAGAGGCAAAAAGCATCAGCAGCGGAACCAATGGAACCAGTTCTGAGGTTATGTTATGTAGTATTATTGATGTAAAATATAATCTTTAAAGAGGAACAAACCTGATGCGACGGACAGTAGTTTCATTAGCATTAATGAAAGCAAGTACTTTTTTGTGTAGTTAATGTAGCTTTTGTGTTTTATGTAGATTTGTAACACACCAGTCAAGTAAAAATTGTATTAATTAGTAAATAAAATGGTATAGTTTTCCAGTTGTGTCTGCACTCACTCAGCAGCTGGCAGCGCAGGACCTGGAGGCGTGTCTTCATGGTATCATGTGGTCCGGCTCCTCCTCCACAGTGCTCATGGTTCTCTGGAGAGCAAAGAAGACGTAATGTTAGAACATGTATTACAAACATGCTTATAGTAGTGCAGTTATGGTCTGTCTTTTGAGTTCCATTGATGGGTATCCATTTCAGCCTTTTTGTGCCGAGGCTCCAAAAATGATGTCAACGGGCCTTTTTTTCGGTAAACATACACCAACTGACCAATTCATACTCTGCAACATAAAGGCGAAACTGGTTTAAAAATACTGGGTATGTGGATATAATACTATGCCTGGCAGGTGATTTTTCCTATTCCTTGTGTCAGACAGAACTAATGCTTGGACTAATGGATTAATTCAACCACCAGACCAACTTGCACCTGTCACATAGAATCTATACAATGCACCCACAACATACATCTCACCATAAAAGCACAGACTGGATTGCACCTGTAGTGGTTACACTCATCCCTTAAATGGCCTTAAATGGACACTGGCATCCTGCGGGTAAAACCAATTACTAAGCATTAAACATTGACCAGTAAGCCTGTCTTCAATGTGTGTGACAGCGAGACAGGGACAGGGCGCTGCTTGGAGAATGAGTCACAGCTCTTTGCCAAATAAGAGTTAAAGCACTTTTATCAAAACGTCCTTGGAAAACCCTCATGTCTAAAAGTACATACAGAGGGTGGAGCATGACTAATCTGGTGCTATTGTAACATGTGGGATTGCACTGGCAGGCGCACAAGGTGACTAGAAATGCTTTGGGTTTTGGTGGAAAGAAAGGAAGCCAAATTAAAGCTACAGTTTGGGACAGTGATATATATATATATATTTTTTTTTTTCTAATAATGCCTTACACTTGTAATGCGCTTTACAGGCTTGTCAAAGCCTCTCAAAGCGCTACACTATAGTCATTATTCATTCATTTCCACACTTGGTGATGTAAGCTACTATTGTAGCCACAGCTGCCCTGGGGCAGACTGACGGAAGCAAGGCTTGCCTAAGGACACAACGACAGAACTTGGTCCGAGCGGGACTCGATCCTCCGACCTTCGGGTTCGGGGACCAACACTCTAACCACTGAGCCACTGTCGCCGCCACTGTCTATAAACTTGCCAGTTTCCTAATGCAAAACGCAAGCGGGACGTCGACTGGATCAATTCTCAATATTGCAAGAACAGTGTCAACATTCTTTAGCTATAAGTTACATGTGGCAATAAAATTAATGTTTTGAAGGCACTACAACACAGAGACACTCCAGAAGTAGAAGCAGACATATTGGATATTGATCTAGACTTTATGACAATCCTGTAGTGTTTGTACAATGAAAGCACACAAACATTGATGCTTCCTTGTTTAACAGCTTGTGTACAATCGATGAGGTTGCAAGACCAAATAATTAGAAAAGTAAGCTCAGAAAAAATCAGAAATGTTGGAGTGGATAAAGCAGACCTGTTACGTGAAAGTGACTTTTCAGAGCTTTTAACCAGGTTGTACTTGTTTCCCCTTCTCATTTACCCTCTCAAAGTTGTATTAGGAGTGATTTGTGCATTTTTAAGTGATCTTTAATCACTTATTTTCAAGACGCCATATTGCTGATCCCTGTTTTCACCACCACCATGCCCACTGCTCTGTACTTACTTTGTTCTTCAATTTTATTTAATTGGTAATTCATGAAGGATTCACCAAATGACTCCTCGCTAGCGTGATGTGCAGCTATCTATAAGCTATATGAACACATTTATGGTGAAGTCAGCAAACTTGTTTATTTTATTAAGTTGTTTTAAATGAATACTGTGACTTAAAATGTGCAAATATAACATAATATAACATAATGATCCACAGGTGTTCTAGATTAACTCTATAGCACAATATCTCTTTTTAAAGACTCTTTGGTTTGAAGTTTTGATTTCTGAACTTGCCATACTGACTGTTGTTATTACAGCTGACGGTATTCCTAGTACTATATATTGGTACTGTTGTTGTTATAGGTCCAATATTGACAAGATATTTAGAACTGATATTTTTTCTAAGCTGTTCTATGTCTGTTTGGCCATATGTCATTCCCAGATTTTTCACAGAGGATAATATCTGTCTTGGATCCAAGACAAAAAAAAAGGAAAAAATATCACAGGTAATGGAAAAAAAAAAAAAATAGTACAATCAATGAGCAAAACACTAAATTCTACTAGTGTGCATGGTCATGTTTGAGCATGGCTTAAGGGGCGACGGAGGGTGTGGGGACCAGACTGATACAAACAAATGCAGAGAGATATCTTTCTTGGCATGCCAGGTAAGCAATATATATCTAGATAAAAATCCTGATAATGACATCGCCAAATATTGGTTATCTGCCACAACAGCAACAGAAATATTTGATATCAATATCGGCTTGGGAAAAATGTAGCCATCCTGAAACAACAACATATGACCCAGTACATATGTCTGTCGTGATCCCTGTTTTGCCGTCCTTGAGTTCTCGCTCCCCCCTCCCTCACCTGCCTGTCTCTGGAGCTGGGCGGAGTCCTGACTCCTCCTGCGCGCACCTGCTTCCCATCAACGCAATCAACACCACCCGCCGTGGATAAAAGGAGTCAGGACCAGACACTCGGCGCCGGAACGTCCGCGTGTTTCACATGATTATGCTCATGGCTTAGTACTTTGATCCTTTCTTGTACACTCTTGTCTTATTGGAACTGTTTTGCTCTGCTCCAGATCTCTGCCCGAGAACCAGCTCCGGACTCCCCCAGCACCCGCACTTCCGCCCTGGTATGGTCTTGTGTCTTACCTTGTCGTGCACTTGTGTCTCCCCGCACTCATGGACCTGCACCCACGCTCCCCAGCTACTCTGGATTTATGAACTATGTTATTCTACTCTGGATTTATGAACTATGTTATTTCGGACACTATGCTATGAAGCACCCTCGTTCCCCGGCCTTGTGGCTAAATGAACTGTGGTCTCTGTGAACACTTATTGTGAATAAAAAACTTTGTTAAAATTTCGTGAGTCTCGCACCTTTGGTCCCTACGCCCCGCTGGTTACGACAATGTCTCAAGCCTGGTTCATATCTACCTTGAAAGGGTGCAATGTCAGCCTGTGGTGGGTGCACGTGTCTGAGAGGGTTTGCTTAGTGTCATGGCCCTGCAGGATAATGAGCTCAATAGCACAGATCAGCTCAGCCTCTCCACTCTGATTATGCATGATCAAGGCTGGAGGAGCTCACTCTCTGTAAGGCTGTGGAGGGGAGAGACACTTGTATCATAAATAAATGATACAAAACAATATACTTTAAAATGAAATGCATGACCTCAATTCTGTCTTGTTGAAAACACAACATTATTGAAAATGTATTGTTCTGGTACCAGTAGCCAATGGTAAATCAGGTATCGTTTAAGTACTGTTCCAAAAATGGTATGGATTTCAATATAGATATTACATACCATAGCTTTTAAAAGTTTCCAAGCAATGTCTAAATGGGCTTATGGAACAGTTGCCTTGGGTCCGCTCCATAAATATTCAAAATCAACTAATGCTTTCTCTAATTATTTCCCTCATTAGTCTCCATCACATCCACACATCACAATTACAAAAAGCTAGATATTTTCACCAATACGGCATGATGGTGTGTTGAGGCAGTAGGTGTTAGCCTGAGAGTGCTGTCTACTTATCAGTTGACATTAAACAAAACTGTGGATCACATGGTCTCCTCCCACACTTCCTCCTCCTCCTCTTCTTCTGTTTGTGAAAATAAAAGTCAAGCTTGTAGCAGAATGTAGTGAGGTCCAAATTAAAACGCATTGTTAGTCCTGCAGCCAGTGACTGACAGGCTTATTTTATTAGTCTGACTCTAGTGACCTTGGCTTTGGGTTCCATTGCTATACTTACTAGATATACCGTTCTCAGCCAAAACACAAAATGCTTTCTATATTAATCCAGTTTTTCAAATGGAAATCCCTTTTTTTCTTATATGGGTCCATTCACTTTGAGCCCCAACATGACCTTGTGAATGAATCTGAATTTAACAATGTACTATTAGAGTTGCCATGGCGATGCCGAGTGTGTGCCAGTTGCCATGGAACTTTTCTCCCCATCTCTGACAAATAACGACAAAACAGCTCCAGTGAATCAGAGGGAAATCAAGGCTTATGCACTGAGTGGTATGGTACCTGTGCCTCAGCTATCACTGATGGCACATCATTGATGTTACAGACTGAGCAGCAGGCAGTCTCTCATCACCATTCATTCATTCTTTCTTAGGGGATTTTGGGTGCGTCATCCTTGGAGATTCTGACTAGTATATGAAAATTAAAAACCCGACAGTTAAAATATTGATTGTTCTTGAGTTATTTCCCCTTTAGTTGGTCCCTACTGTCAACTTGCTGTCTGTGAAGCTGCTTCTGCACAGCTGTTAAGACTCTGCAGTTAAAATGCACTGTTATGCTCTGTTATGCTAATGTTGCTAAAATGTACACAGAGCTCAATAAGAGCTGTAAATAAAAGCAGAAATTCACTCTCAAAATGTTGCTTTATTAACTATTAATGTAGTAACAATGTCCAGGTAACAAAATGAGCTTCATTGAAGGTGCATTTTGGCTTGTTTGAGTACATTCCTATATAGTTTTTATGACTTGACTCATGAGTCTTTACTGTAATATACCAGTCATTGTTTAACAACTGAAATGCACATCCGATGTTTAACTCTGAAATTACGTCATTCCGAGGTCCGAGTTCCAACCTCAGTGTTCCAACTGGAACACAGCATTAGACTGACCAGTTTACCTAAGTAATTAGAGATAGCCGAAATAACACTGAATTCCAAAATGGCAACTATTGTGCGTGGTTAATTTCAGATATAATTAGTTTAAGTATGCAGAAATTCAAACTTGAGAAATGCCTTTTGCAGAGAGCACATTTTAAACATCCACAGCTGTTCATCAACCCAATACTGAGTTCATTTTGCTTTTCAGCCTGCTCTGTACAGTGTCCACACTCACCCCCTGAGGACATGCCATAAACAGGCGGCCATTTTCTCTCTTTTTTCATGTTATTTATCCTTTGACAAGATGTGTCTTTGAGCTGCTTCCTGTATTCACACAGCTTTGGACCAAAGTATTTTGATGGGTAGGTTGTACTAGCACGACCACGATAACAGCTATTGACTACAAGTAAATTGAATTGGCTTTTAGCTCCTTCCTCTATGTTTGCTGAGTCACTGCTGGGTCATAGAAGCTGGTGGAGGAAGTAGAGGTTATCAATCACAGGAAATTGTGGTGCAGTGGCCATTAAAATAACATTAACCACAGTTTACACCGACCACAGCACTGAATAAATGCTATGTAACAAGCACATAGGAGGAAGTGATGGGGTCGGACAGATAATGGGCTACTTTGTCAGGTGTGGCCATCCAAGGTCCATCATATGGGTTAAAGGGGCACTACGTAACTTTTCTGGTGGAGAGTCCCCAGCCTGGTTGTCTCTATGGAGATGTTATTGTTTTGCCTGGAATGTTTCACAGTATGGTATTAAATTTGTCTGTTTTGCATTTATTTAATTACAGCGTTTTAATTGCTCAAAAATATCTATGAAAAACATGCATTCTTCTTGTGTGAGGGATCTCCAACAAAGTGGTGTTAAAACACTTTTCAAGGGCAAATATTCCAAATTTAAAGGCGCTGTACACATTTTTTTTCATTTAATAAAGTCAAATTTTTCTTGCCTCCATATCTGCATCTATTTAGCATTACCGTGACAACTAAACTCCACTCTGGTCTCTGAAAGTGGTGAAAAGTGGTTATAAACCCATTGCAGTGAATAATTAAGATGTTTAGAATGTGTTACGGAAATGAGGAATAAGTTTGGACCACTGCAAACTGTTTAAAATGAATAAGGTCAGTTTCTCATTCTCATTCTTTTTCCACTTAGTCTTGTTTATGGCTGACATCCATTCACTAGGTACTACTTATTTATCCATTCACAATACATATCAGGTGAGGGGAGGTCGATAGTGATACAGTACAGTAGACTGGGCTGGCAGCATGCGTACAAATGACTGTGCACTGTAGTCTGCTCCCATTCCTCTGTGCCCGGTGACATGCACATGCCCACCCCCCCCCCCCCATCCCCTCGAGCTCTCCTGATGAATGGACCGGCCCCTGAGCCAGCCTGGTCCCCAGCCCCAGTGTGTTAAGGCTGAGTGATGGTGCTCCACACAGGTGCACTGCTCTCTCCCTCTTGGTCTCTTTTCTCTTCCTCCTCTTTCTCTCTGATATTGAAGGAGGTAGCCTTTTTCTCATTACATACTGGTCATAAGTTAATACACTACATGTTTGAGATTAGATAAATTCATATAAAAAATAATTTAATTGTCCCTGTGTCTTCATGCTCCTCCAAACCATCTCCACCACAGCAGCAGAACCATCACCTCAACATCACCTCCTCTTTACCACCAACAGTTTTTATGCACTGGGGGTTAGATACATTTTCTCCAACCATATTTTCCTTTCATAGCATTTCCACCAAAATGTATTCATTCTATAAGTCTCTTGAATTTCTTATTATGATGAATATGATTTTAAATATGTACACGGATTATAATAGGACAAAGTGGACAGGTTAGGATGTACGGCAGACGAGGTCAGCTGGAGAACAGGTAGTACCAGAGGAGGTCCCAGGGCCGCAGGGGAGACCACTGACAGATGGGCTATCTCCATGGAAACACTACACCGCTCATCAGCACTTGATCTGATTGGACAGTTATGTAAGAGAATGGGTTTACCTCCAGATCAGTGAATGGAAGGTGGTGGTTATGATTCAAGTTATTTGTTAAAGAGGGAGTGTTATACAAAATACAGTTTTTGAGCTTTCTACCATGTTAAAATGTTCCCTCATCAAAAACATGCCTTAAGAGGTTTTATATGTCATCCATACATGTTTCAGTAAATTAGTGATCTCTCCTGGGCCCTATTTGAATCCTCCGTAAGATTAGCTGTAAGATTCAGTCCAAAGCTAAGTCACCCATGCTCCCACATGATAATTCTCCACAAATATGCAAAAACACGATCGAAAACTATACAGAACAACTTCACAAACCTGATGCGATGTGCAGTAGCGGGATGTGTTGTGATAGCGCTCTGAATGGGGAGTGACTTCGTGTGGATTGCAAAAGTCGGCTCAGAGCATCAAAATCGAACGTGGAACATGTTAATACATTGTTTTCGGCAAATACAGAATTTTCAAAACGATTAAAATGTAACATGGAGATCTGAATATGTTATGTTTTAGCAGTTAATAGTCTGTAGAAAAAAGGTTAAGTTATGTGTGAAAAAAATCGAATAATTAAATTCAAAATTCTGAGCCTAATATACATGGTTTTGTTGCCCCACAATATCAAATTCAATACAATTACATCCCTTAAAAATGTAAAATGTGTTTAGCGGTGACTTGATCTATGCATTTACTGAAAAAAGTACCGGGTTGATTTTTCACACCATGTAGTCTGCTCCTTGCTTCCTATAAATACAAAAAAATATATGTAATTTTCTCATCTGCGTATTAATGTATTAATGTAAGAAACTGACACTTATTAGAGTGAGTGAACTTTTAATAACAAGAAGAGTTTGCATGTTTCTACAAACACCAATGGGTTTCTAAGTTCTTCTAAGTAAAAGTTCTTACTCCTGTCACAATAATTACTATATCGACTTATCGTTCAATAGAAAAATTTTTGAGGATAGTATTTATCATGGGTACTTTTTCTTTGGACCACTGGGAAAATGTTTGTTATTTTTCTGTACCACAATGAGATTTGAGCTGTAAAGTGTTGAATAATGAACTTGACTCATTATAGACACAAAATAACTGCTCAAGTGTTGCATTCTGTTCTGTTGCGCACTCTCTCTTTTATAGTTTGTTTCAATATTATCATTTATCGTCTATATTTACTTCAACAATATATCGCACTTCAAAAATGTGTTATAGTGACAGGACAACAATTTCTATCCCTCCTCACTTTTTCTCTCTCTCTCTATCCCTCTTCACTTTTTCTCTCTCCATCCCTCCTCTCTTCTCTCTTTTGCTCATTCTCTCAATCCCTCTTCAATTTGTCTCCCTTGCGGTCTCTCCCCATCCTTCTTCACTTTCTGTCTCTCTCCATCCCTCCCCACTTGCTCTAGCTCCCCCCTTACTTCCTCACTTTCTCTTTCTCTCTCCATCCTTCCCCACTTGCTCTCTCTCTCTCCACTTTCTTCCTCACTTTCTCTCTCTTCATCCCTCCCCACTTGCTCTATCTCTCACCACCCTTCCTCACTTTCTCTCTCTTCATCCCTCCCCACTTACTCTACCTCTCACCACCCTTCCTCACTTTCTCTCTCTTCATCCCTCCCCACTTGGTCTATCTCTCCCCCATCCTTCCTCCGTTTCTCTCTCTCCATCCCTCCCCACTTGTTCTATCTCTCCCCACCCTTCCTCCCTTTCTCTCTGTTGTTCCCTCTCTTCATCCCTCCTCACTTTCTCTCTCTATCCCTCATGTCTCTGTCTCTTTTTCTCCCTCCCCCTCTCTCTGCTGGTGTCCTCGAGTGACCCCCTCAGAGTGACTGACGAGTGGTGTTGACGAGGATGCTGATGAAGACGAGGCTAAAGCAGATGAGTTCCCTGTTCTCTTTTTCACAAGCCAGATGGTACAAAGAAAGGGCAATAATAACTTATATTTTTTCTTTATAGATGTACACTCTGCCACGCCAATCCACAATGTTGGAAATGCGAGAAGGTAGATTTCAATAAATTTTAAATACTTCTTAAAATGTGTCGTACTGTAATTAGTAATAGAACCATTTATGGATCTGAAAGTAACTACTTCTGTCTGATTACTTTATATTTGTTTTTAGCTATGTAATGTAATAATATCCTATACACCAGAGCTTTGAATGAATGAATAACATAAGATAAATAGCATCTGAAAACATTCATGTATGTCTGAATAGTAGCATTTATACATTTATGTTTACGTTTTATGTTTCAGTTCATTTCATAGGTTTGTCTCTCTGCTCTTTGCTTCTGTTTGAATTTAGAAACTTAGGGCCAGTGCCTGAGGCTATAGTTATTGTTCTGTGTTCCTCAGGGGTGAACCATGACTGTGGGCTTCACCTCTTGTACAGGGCGAGTGTGTCTATGAGGGTCCCTGTGGCTGCTGGAGGTCTGGGTGGGGGGCTGTTTGGTCTGTGTAAGGTGATCTCCAGTAGAGGTTCAAACACGCAGCAGAAACAGGGCTGGAGGCTGTTTTCAAGCCTTCATCTCTCCATCAGTCACACTTCTTTAATGTTGTGTCTTCAGCCAAACATGCAGCTTTGCACATTTGCTCATTGTATTTGAAATATAACTGTGATCCTCCCTCACCTGTACCAGATTATTAGATGAGTCGCCATGATATTCAAGTAATCCAGAGTGCAAACTCACACTATGTACGACTATGTACATAGTGTAGTGTATGTACGTATGTAGTCATATATTTTTTTTATGTTTTACAAAATACAACGTTTTAAGACAAAACAATAAAATACACACATTTGCTACTTTACTGATCTCTTATGGTTTTTCTGAGGCAATTTCTTATGGTCCATTTATTTAGCTTTTTTGTGAAAATCAACCACCTAAAGCAAACGTCAACAGTAGCTAAAGTGAGAGCAAAAGTTGCTTAGTACTTGCATTGTTCTGACTACACCAGACATTAGCATGCTACTGCTGCTCAAAAAAATTCCCCTCCCCGAACCGCCACCTTAACGTGGTGGAGGGGTTTGAGCACCCGAATGATCCTGGGAGCTATGTTGTCGGGGGCTTCATGCCCCTGGTAGGGTCACCCATGGCAAACAGGTCCTGGGAGACGGGTCTGACTAAGAGCGGTTCAGAAACCTCACATGAACAGACAAAGAACAAGGCCAGTTACGTCGCCCGGACTGGCGTTACCGGGGCCCCACCCTGGAGCCAGGCCTGGGGTGGGTGCACGCCAGCGAGCGCCTGGTGGCCGGGCCTTTCCCCACGGGGCCCGGTCGGGCCCAGCCCGAAGGAACGACGTGGGGCCGTCGACCCACCACCTGCGGGAGGAGCCATGAGGGGCGGGTGCAAAGAGATCCGGGCGGCAGTCGAAGGCGGGGACCTCGACGACCGGATCTCCGGACATGGAGACTAGCTCTGGGGACGTGGAACGTCACCTCGCTGGGGGGGAAGGAGCCTGAGCTTGTGCAGGAGGTTGAGCGTTACCGGCTAGATATAGTCGGCCTCACCTCCACGCACAGCTCGGGCTCTGGAACCCAACTTCTTGAGAGGGGTTGGACTCTCCATTTCTCTGGCGTTGCCCGCGGGGAGCGGCGGCGAGCTGGTGTGGGCTTGCTCATTGCCCCACAGCTCAGCCGCTGCGTGTTGGGGTTCACTCCGGTGAACGAGAGGGTCGCGTCCCTGCGCCTTCGGGTCGGGGACAGGTCTCTCACTGTTGTGTCGGCTTACGGGCCAAACAGCAGTGCAGAGTACCCGGCCTTCTTGGAGTCCCTGGGAGGGGTACTAGACAGTGCACCAACCGGGGACTCCGTTGTTCTCCTGGGGGACTTCAACGCCCATGTGGGTAACGACAGTGACACTTGGAGGGGCGTGATTGGGAGGAACGGCCTCCCCGATCTGAACCCGAGCGGTGTTTTGTTATTGGACTTCTGTGCTAGTCACAGCTTGTCCATAACAAACACCATGTTCGAGCACAAGGGTGTCCATCGGTGCACATGGCACCAGGACACTCTAGGTCGGAGATCGATGATCGACTTTGTTGTCGTGTCATCTGACCTCCGACCGCGTGTCTTGGACACTCGGGTGAAGAGAGGGGCTGAGCTGTCAACTGATCACCACCTGGTGGTGAGTTGGATCCGCTGGCGGAGGAGGAAGCCGGACAGACCTGGCAGACCCAAGCGCATTGTGAGGGTCTGCTGGGAACGTCTGGCGGAGCCCTCTGTCAGGGGGGTCTTCAACTCCCACCTCCGGGAGAGCTTCTCCCTGATTCCGGGGGAGGTTGGAGACATGGACTCCGAGTGGGCCATGTTCTCCACCTCTATTGTCGATGCGGCTGCTCGTAGCTGTGGTCGTAAGGTCTGTGGTGCTTGTCGCGGCGGCAATCCCCGAACCCGGTGGTGGACACCGGAAGTAAGGGATGCCGTCAAGCTGAAGAAGGAGTCCTATCGAGCCTTGTTGGCTCGTGGGACTCCTGAGGCAGCTGATGAGTACCGGCGGGCCAAGCGTGCCGCGGCTCGGGCAGTCACAGAGGCAAAAACTCGGGGTTGAGAGGAGTTCGGAGAGGCCATGGAGAAGGACTATCAGACGGCCTCAAAGAGATTCTGGCAAACCGTCCGACGCCTCAGGAGGGGGAAGCAGTGCTTCACCAACACTGTATACAGTGCGGGTGGAGAGCTGCTGACCTCGACTGGGGATGTTGTCGGGCGGTGGAAGGAATACTTTGAGGATCTCCTCAATCCCACTGTCACGTCTTCCGAGGAGGAAGCAGAAACTGGGGACCCAGAGGCGGACTCGTCCATCACCCTGGCTGAAGTCACTGAGGTGGTTGGCAAGCTCCTCGGTGGCAAGGCTCCGGGGGTGGACGAGATCCGTCCTGAGTACCTCAAGTCTCTGGATGTTGTGGGGCTGTCTTGGCTGACACGTCTCTGCAACATCGCGTGGCGGTCGGGGACAGTACCTGTGGAATGGCAGACCGGGGTGGTGGTCCCTCTGTATAAGAAGGGGGACCGGAGGGTGTGTTCCAATTACAGGGGAATCACACTCCTCAGCCTTCCCGGTAAGGTCTATTCCAGGGTACTGGAGAGGAGAATCCGACCGATAGTCAAATCTCGGATTCAGGAGGAGCAGTGTGGTTTTCGTCCTGGTCGTGGAACACTGGACCAGCTCTATACTCTTCATCGGGTCCTCGAGGGCTCATGGGAGTATGCCCAACCAGTCCACATGTGTTTTGTGGATCTGGAGAAGGCATTCGACCGTGTCCCTCGTGGTGTCCTTTGGGGGGTGCTCCGGGAGTATGGGGTCCGGGGCTCTTTGCTAAGGGCTGTCCGGTCCCTGTATGACGGGAGCAGGAGCTGTGTTCGCATTGCCGGCAGTAAGTCAGACCTGTTCCCGGTGCATGTTGGACTCCGCCAGGGCTGCCCTTTGTCACCGGTTCTGTTCATTATATTTATGGACAGAATTTCTAGGCGCAGCCAGGGGCCGGAGGGGGCCTGGTTTGGGAACCACAGGATTTCATCTCTGCTGTTTGCAGATGATGTTGTCCTGATGGCTTCTTCGAGCCAGGACCTGCAGCAGGCACTGGGGCGGTTTGCAGCCGAGTGTGAAGTGGCTGGGATGAGAATCGGCTCCTCCAAATCCGAGGCCATGGTTCTCGACCGGAAAAAGGTGGTTTGCTCTCTCCGGGTGGGTGGTGAGTCTCTGCCCCAAGTGGAGGAGTTCAAGTATCTCGGGGTCTTGTTCACGAGTGAGGGAAGGATGGAGCGTGAGATTGACAGGCGGATCGGTGCAGCGTCTGCAGTGATGCGGTCACTGTATCGGTCCGTTGTGGTAAAGAAGGAGCTGAGCCGGAAGGCGAAGCTCTCTATTTACCGGTCAATCTACGTTCCTACCCTCACCTATGGTCATGAACTCTGGGTAATGACCGAAAGGACAAGATCGCGGATACAAGCGGCTGAAATGGGCTTCCTCCGCAGAGTGGCCGGGCGCACCCTTAGGGATAGGGTGAGGAGCTCGGTCACACGGGAGGAGCTCGGAGTAGAGCCGCTGCTCCTACACGTTGAGAGGAACCAGTTGAGGTGGCTCGGGCATCTGCTCAGGATGCCTCCTGGACACCTCCCTAGGGAGGTGTTCTGGGCATGTCCCACCGGGAGGAGGCCCCGGGGAAGACCCAGGACACGCTGGAGGGACTATGTCTCTCAGCTGGCCTGGGAACGCCTTGGGGTCCCACCGGAGGAGCTGGAGGACGTGTCCGGGGTGAGGGAAGTCTGGGAGTCCCTGCTTAGACTGCTGCCCCCGCGACCCGGCTCCGGATAAGCGGAAGAAAATGGATGGATGGATGGATGGATGCTGCTCAAATTTCCCATACTCCCCTTTGATGTGAAGCCCCCCATATGACAGGCCATCAGCTGCAATACAATACAAGATAATATACTTTATTGTTTCCCTTTGGGAAAATTTGTTTGGACAGGTGCAGCACCTGCCAGACTGCCACCAGACAACCTACTATTAGAGGTTAAGTGGTTCTTCAGGGTCCTAGTAATGAGTAGTATATGGTATGTGTATCTGCTCCATATTTGTTTCCTCAAACTTAGACAAAACTTTATTGATCCCCAAGGGAAATACCTAGAAAACATCATTAATCTTTCCAAAACCAAGGTAGTAGTTCATTGTAATAGTATTTTCTTATAGGTCTACACTTTTCCCACAATCTTCCTCTTTTGTCAGATCAGCTTTTTTTTTAACCTCACATATTCAATAAAAGCAACACCTCTCCGGAGACTTCAGACAGACCAGCCAAAGCATGACACAGCAGAGTCGCCGCCACAACACCCATGGGTGCTGTCAGGCACCATCCATCTCCCTGTTATCCCCGCAGGCAACACGGTTAATACTATAGGTCTCCATGGATCTACATTGGCCCTTTTAGCAAGCAGGTGTAGCCTTAAACACTGCTTAGTCTAGGCTCTGGGAGCGATGGTATACTACTGCAGCAACTGAATAAGAACTAGCATTAGTCAAAGAGAAGAGCAGAAAAGATGCATTGTGGGTAAATCACAGGAGAGGTTTTAATGGAATGATTTACACTAAAAGCATGTTCATATGTAGAGGACACACAGTGAATCATGGTTGCTAGCAAATGCATTAACATGAAAGCGTTATAGCCTGGAAGCATTTGGTGTTACAATGTCTGTGGTACAGTAGGACAAAGTACAAAAAGATGTTGGAGATGCATCGTGTATAGTTGGTGTATAGTTATATATGTGACACTTAAAGTTGCACTAAGTAACTTTTCTGTCCATCAGACTGCCACTTGTCTCCATGGAGGTGTTATGGCTTTGTTTCAAATTTACTACAATGTGGCATTAAAGTTATGTGTCTTCATGGAGATCAGATCTGTGGAGAGGCATATTTTTCACAATATTTTTGAACTGTAAAAACACAATGTAATAAAATGAATGCCAGACATATAAGTTTAATGCCAGACAAAGCAATAACATCTAGCTGGGGAAAAGCATGTAGCAGACTTCCCACACAAAATATAATAATAATATAATAAGAGGTATTGAGTTCATTTTGTTTCTGGTTTACTTCAACAATAATCAAGTATAAGTCACACATGTAAATAAGAGTACTATCTTTGCAAAAACACAAAGTTTTGATTTGAAGTAACCAGTTTTGGTTAAATTAAACTGCACTGACTGGTTCAGGGGTACATGTTCAGAAATGCCTATACTGCAATGAGAATTCACTACGGCTGAATGATTTGGGTAAAACATATAAAATTGTGTTTTTTTTCTGACAAGCATTATGATTGCAATCCATTTGAGATTTATGTTTTAATAATAGCATTCGGTTCATGTCCACATTTTAAACTATCCACTTCAGAACATATTTGTACAGATCTAAAGTACAGGATTAGCCTTTTCTTTAAGCAGAATAAGACAGGATATTTTGTTGTTTGTGGATTTGCCAATTGTGTCCATTGCAATTCATCTTGCAGAACTAGAATCTCCTAATCCTTTATCCTTTAATTCTATCTTGGAAGAACATTTTTACTTAAAATCTTATAACCATTCACAGTCCTTAACACACTGGATCTAGTATTTCAAATCCACACATAAAAACCTAGCCGACTGACCAATTGAAGGTGAGTCATTCTAAACCATTAAGTCCACCATTTTTCAGAGCACATTGAAGACAAATTGTTAGTCCTCGAGGTCAGTTCAGAACAGTGCATTATAAACAGGCATAATCCCTTAAACTAATACAAGTGATTTAAGTGGGCAGGACGTTGTGCAACATTGAGTGAATAGGCTCCGGGCTGAGTCACTGTGTTGTGTAATATAATAAGCTATAATGGAATCAGACTGTGTTTATCAACCTGCGGTAAGAAGGGGACAGCTTCACACGTGGACCATATTAAACAGGTGTAAACTGGAACCGGACCCAAGAGTCTCTGTGCTACATATTGCACAAATGTTTATCTCATGTCTCTTACTTACTTATGTATTGTCTTTCATTCCCTTATCTACTGTAATGTGAACTGTTATACTAAAAAAAATCATGCATTTCAAAACATGTCTGTAGAGGTCTAAAGAGATTGTATATAAGACTTCATGGTTTTGTCTTACCATTCATCTGTACTGCACATTTTAAGGTAAGGTTTTTTTACACTTAGACAACATCTGTTTCTTCTGAAAGTTCACACATCACAATTGGTTAAATCTACCTGTTCCTCACTCAATGCACTGCTAAAGCTGACAATAGACAAAAGGAGAAGAGGAGTGGGAGAAGCAATTTGTGAATCAGAATACAACGATTTTAAAATAACTGCATATCGTCACAGGAATGAGATTACGATTTGATTTTTATCACCATATATGGCCAGTCTTATTTGTAGCCTTACTGTAGACCACAGTATGGCCCTTAAAAGTTCCTCAACTTACATACAATCACTAGGAGATTTGCCCTATATATCCATAGACACAATGGTAGAATGAGATTAGCAGTTTCATCTATTAAGCTATTGTAGTTATCTTATTATTTTGTACTGGTTTGTATCAAAATTATCTTAAAACTGCATTGCAATGTTCTTTCCATAATTAGGTGGCATTTTTGTATTGCATTAAATATGTCATTAAAACTTGTGTCCACCCCTTCACAAAAAATAAAATAAAAATACAGACCCACAGAGATCTGAGAATAAAGACCTATTTTACAAAGGATAATATTGCATATGCCTAGTTCAGGTATCTAACAACAGAAACATGTGTAGGGAAGCCAAGACAATGGTGTTCTGAAAAGAGGACATCCTGCCACACCAAACGAAGATGTAATTGAACACACAGAGACAATGGACAGAGGAATTCAGCTTTTCCTGTCCACACATCATCATGAAAGTGCAAATGATGGAGACTCATTCAAGAGTTATGTCCGTTTAGGAATCAGGAAATACTCCAAACCTTGACATTTGGAAGTATGGAAATACAATAGAATGCAGGCACACTTACACTTTTTGCACAGTCAGTGTAAGATAGGATCAATGCCAGAATGGTACAGTTATAATATAATTTCAACAATTTTTCTCCAGAATGCTACAGTTTGGAGAAAAATTGCTGTCAGCTTACATGTATGGCACATTTTAGGCTATGCTAAGTGACACCAAGTAGGCATTTGCCAACTTTCTAACGAGTTGAAAAAGTTGCTACTACAACGGTTTCAATTAATAGTCTATGTAAGCTATCAACATCAAACAACAATATGTTTGCTAACTTATTATTGCTAGTAGGCTACATAACGCTGGCCTACTAGCATAACTAAGCCTAAGTCATTTTTGGCCAAAGTTTTATGTCTCATTTTACTCTGCAGTGCCAGTCATCTTATTCAGTTAGCCAGTTCATTTTTGTATTTTTCCCAAAAACCTTGAAAAAAGACTTTGGCTATTATGCTGCGAGGCTAATGATGAGCAAGTCAATAAAAGTCACAGGAAGCTAATAGCTGGTGCCAAGGAATTATGTAATTTGTGCATAAGTGTATATTTCAAAACACCATCTTTACACCTCCTCCTTTAACTGACTTCAAACCTGCTTTCCACATAACAAGTGAGATAATAACTCAAAAACAAGAGTCCAGGAAGTGCCTGGCTCTCCACACCAGACCTAATTTTACCTCCTGACGTAGGACCTCTTGTGTGGCGACAAAGGCAGGAACAAGAGGTAGCAGAGAAACATGTTTTGAGCAAGCGGGAGTGCATTGTAAGTGGTTTCCTTAAGCGGGGCAGTGGGGGCCGGACAGAGGCAGCTGGGACCACTGAACGTGCAGATTAAGATTCGTACAGAGGGGCCAAGGTTCACAGATTTCCCGCCAGACCACGGCACTGCAGCCACATGCCCCGGGACGCACCGACAGCATTGTTCCTTCAATCCACCCCCCCACTGGCAATGCAAGACAGATTAAGTCTAGCAAGCTGCAGAGACGGAGTCTGTCTGCTTTCAAATACACTATGAACACACTATTGTATATGTAGAATGTGAGTGGACTTTAAAGACTCAAATTCTCAAATTTTGATATTACAAGGCGAAGAAGAGAATTATGACAATTAAGGAACAGATTTATATTGGTATCATTACAATACTGGCAATTGCACAATATAGGCATAAGTGTACATAGACATTTACATAAAGAAGATTATCTGTAGGTTTTATTACACTGGGTGCACAAACAATCCTGTCACACAGGGATGATTGCAAACTTGGACAGTAGCTATTCATGCAGTCAGGGCAATAAAGGCAAGCAATACTTGTTCAATGAAATCAAAAATTTCAAAAATATAATTAAATAGTTTCAAAATATATCCAAATAATCCTGTTTTCCCTTCACTTCTGCCTATTTAAAGCATGTTTGAAGTCACTGTGTACTTCTGTACACCCTACAGGCCACTGAGCAGACTGCATCAACCGCAGTTTCCCATGTGTCGTGTCATAGTATGTTGCTGTCCTGTTCAACAACGCTGAATAAATACCATGATAAACCCATTGAGGATTCTGTAGGAATCTGTAGGAATCTGGAGGAATCGGACATATGAGAAGAGAAGACAGCAGTGGCAACTTTCACCACTAGTGTCTAAAAAAAAAAAGCCTTTACTGACAAGTCATAGTTTGTAGCTTTGTGTTTGCGATGATTAGATCTTAGTTAGAAATACAGTCATTTAATCAAACAGTGAACTAGTTTCAGGGCTAGTTTGTGTGTTTGAGTGGAGTGACAGCGGCAGGGGCAGCTAGGAGCCCATCTGGTCTGTGGCCTGTGTTTAGTGGAATAATGGGACTATTACACGTGTGGAGGAACATGTGGCTGTTCTGGGTCTACTCCTCTTCAAGGAAATACATGATGTTTCATCAGGAAAGATGTGGTTTTGATTTGCATCTATGAGACGTGAGTGTGAGCAGGTTGTTCTAACACAGGGCTGTGTTTAAGGGGACATATGTGACACATGAGGACTTATAGCCTTATAGCCATGTACCATTATAGACTTATAGCCATGTACCTGTCTGACCAGTGCACTGTTGCTAGTGTCTCTTCATGAATATATAGTTTGTGTAGTAAGTGCATCACACATGTGTAGAGCTCCTCCTATGGTTTCTTTCTAGATGCATACAAATAATTATATAACAATAGTACTGAAGGCTCAGCTGCATAAATGGATAAGAGTAATCAAATCACAAATCTGCGAAGATAACAAATAGCTCACTGACTAGCCCTGTTTGTATAAACAGGGTGTCAAATATAGTCCAATATATGCAAATATTAATGCACTATGGAGGCCTAGGCTTCTCTAATTTGCCTACCCATAAAAGTCATTGCATGCTAAATGACTGTGGCAAAGAGACTTTACATCACTGACTTTTACTCAAAGAGAGAATAAATAATATAAATAATTGTAAAGTAACTTGAGCAAGTTACGGCATAAGGACTACAACAACTTATGACTGTTTGAAAAAAATTAATAAATTAACGTTGCTAACAGTGGTAGTATCATCCAGTCTCTTTTTTAATTTCTCTTTAATTTTTCAAACACGTTCTACAGACAAACCTATAGATACGAATTAATTGGTGTTTGCAATCAAAGCCAATATACCAAACCACAAAATTGGTATTAATTTGTCTTAGCTGTAATTGCAATCGTAAATAATAGCATGTTTGTCATCTTCCACATGTGATTATTAACAGACCCACCAAAGCACATGCGCTCAGATTGACTGACAAGCTCTTAGTGATCCTATGCTTCAGAGTTGTGAATCAGCCTAGCCCCCTCATTCTCCATACTACATAATCATCTTCTCTTTCTCGTTGCACACTCCCTCAGACTGGTATATGTGTTAGCGCCTCGGAGCCTGGGGTCCCATATCTGAACAAGAGGTGACCTTCTCCTATCCAGCCCCCAAAGCCCTGTGCGGTGATTAAAGCTGCTGCGCTCGCTAACTTGACAGAAAGCCACATGTACCAGCAGCAGAGGGGACACCCGGGTGTGGACAGGTTGACATTTTGGGATGGGTGCGCCAAAGGGGAGTCCAAGGCCATTTTGTGACACGGTATTAGGATTCAAGTCACTGCTTAGACTTGGATGGTGATATAATATTAATCAAAATGTGCAATATGTTATGCTGTATTAAGACATGCCATGGGAACTGATAGGCTTTTAATGATGTAGAGGCTATTAGCGTTTTTAATACACAACAGATTTTCGTATTGATTTTTTTTTTTCTGTAAACAGATGGCCGAAACAACACCTCATTATCTTTGCACAGTATTCATTACAGTGGGAAATCGAATAGTCCTGTGGTGCAAATTTTCACATCAACAACAACAATGTGCATTTGGAATTAATCTGGCGGTGTAGCAGAAGTATCAAATGTATTTTAAGATGGAAAAATGGCTCAATGTTTGTGGTTAGTGCAAGGTCCACTTACTCAATAGCCCAGCAAATAATGAGCTTTCTTCAGATACACAAAAGGTGGTATTGTCCAACAGGGAGAGTGGTTGAGGGATTAGCTGGTTTAAAGATCCATGAGGCATTTGAGGTTATATTGACAAGCATTTACAAGCCACCGGATCAGAAACAGTGCCATGTGGCAAGGGTCAGGCAATGTAGTAAAAGTAGTCTTTGTACCTTTGTAACCTAAACATTCCTTCACATACAGTAAAAAAGTAATTGTGTATAGTGCATCAAATTGATAATTAAAATGTCTTTATTATAATGCTACTAGTCTGTTATTCAGTTTGTCAATGTTGCCTCCTTCAAAAAATCAAAGCTCTCCATCTCAGGTGGCTGTTTATGTGACAGCACAAGCTAATATCTCACTGAGCACAAAAATAATCCATCGCATTAAAAGGGGCCGTGGTTGTGAATAATTGCTGTCCCGCTTAGTGCATCTGACAGCACCCCTGTGAGCAAAACAAGGCAATTATCCCGGCCACATCACACCCAATCACAAAATAATTACTGGAGACACTTAGAGTCTATAGGCACAAGCAAAACATGCAGAGTCCTTTAGCGCAAAAGTTAGCACAATACATCATAACTTACAGACCTGTAGTGTTTAGTTGATGGGGGGAGGTTGAAATGAGTATAGTTATAAAGGCCTTTTTAGTACTGAATTATTGATATGGATAGATCGAAAAAGTTGAAGGTATGACTTTTAGTCTTAAAAATGTGAAAAACAAAACTAGTTCATTTTAAGTGGTTTGCAGTGGTCCAGAGTTATTCCTTGTCATTCTAGTTATTCACAGCAGTTTTTTTCATCACGGTAAAGCTAACAACTAGCATGCTAACACACTCTTCTGGATTATCAGACAATAAAATGCGTTGTAATTAGATGCAGACAGCACGCAACGGACATACTTTGACCTCAAGAGCTGCTTATACAATATATCTGTACTAGGGCAAGACAAATTTTGGTGAATGTTCCAAAGTATGGTTTTAACTTTCTATTTTCATGGAATCATGCAGGTGACCTGCTCCGAAATACTGTGCATACTGTGCCTTTAAGTTTTGATACTGGAATTTATAGACATTTTTATTTGGTTGTATATATTAAAATAATATAGGTTATTATATTTATTTATAATTTGAGTGACATTCTAGTTTCAAATACTTTCAAAGGCCACCCTGAAAATTTTATATATATATATATATAAAATTTTTTTGCATTGATTAACATCATCCATACAATTTAAATACCCTTAGCAAATACTCATCTGAGAAATAATGAAGCAATCAGCACGACCACTTCACACCCTAATTAGCGATGCTAGCCTGTACAGGTCAGGACACCACTACATGCTAGCTTTCCAGAGAACATATGTGCACGGAGAATGCCCTATAAAGACAGGTTTAATTACAGGACAATAGAGGGCGAGGGTTTGCATGTGCAATCAGTCATGGCTGAATAAATGAATAGTTAAACAGTTAGACCAGCGCAGATACAAGCATGGAGTCAGCAGCTTATAGAGGAAGAGGTGGGCGAGGAGGACTTCATGGGCTGGACACTGCTTTTGTTGATGATAGATGGGTGTTTTTTTTGTGGAATAGGCTACAATATGTCAGTGATGGCTTTACCAACAAGGTTATAAATCATTTGCCAAGGCGTACAATGATTATACAATGAACATGTCACTTTGGAGTCAGCTGCCGTGATCCATGTCATACTAGTATTTTTAAAGCTAAATCCAAGGTGTGCTGTAAATGACTAAGTAAGGGTGCAAACACATCACATCAAAATTGGGACTAAATCGGGACTAAACTTGGACTAATACCAAACACCAAGACCAATATTGGCGCAATTCCAGAAAATCCCTATTTCAGCTTTTGTCCAAACTCCATTGGGTATTGTCATTGAGTGGGTAGAGAACACAATAATAGCCTAATTAGCTCAATAGATAGCCACTCAATACGGCCTCCATGCCTTAGCTTGTGTAAATTCTTAAGACATGCCTCATAAATTGTCTGAAAATGCGAAAAGACATAGGCAGCCATTTTTAAAACAACATCTTTATTTACTACAGACATCTGATTACCCCATCATTCTTAGCGGTTAGCATTTAGCCTCGTCAGACAATCTTCTCTGAGTGTTGGTGGACAAAGGTGACATCTATAGAGGATTTAAAAGCACCACAAATGCATAGAGCGGTCGACCAAATGAATGCCTGTGACATTCCAGAGAGCTGTTTACGGCGAAGTTGCTTAAATGTCAAGCTCTCGTCTGGCGGAGAAGAGGAGTAGACGCAGGTGGATCTGTCTAGACATTACAATGAAGCGAGTGGTGCAAGAACGCAGGGTAAGACCAGAGACCAAACCCCAATGCTATTACTGCAGCGCTGATATGTTTACGGCCCAAACAGATGAGTTATCCACCGCAGTCCAAACAAGGGATGTGGTTCTATGGTCCAATTTACAGCAGTATTATAGTGGTTGGACATTATAGCGATACCTATTTCAACGGCATCTCTTTTCATGATAGAATAACACTAAGGGTAATCAAGATCAAAATCTAGACCAAATGAAAAACAAAAACAAAAAACAGTGTAACATGAAGTAATAATATCGCTAACATAGTGGTGTCACAAGATAGCATTACATTATGGTTAGCCAATCAACAAGCTAGCTGGCTTTATTTGTCTTGAAAGATATGGCAGAAAACCAATGCTGTCATGCCAAGGTCAACCAGACATAACCCTAAATGTTGTACTGTACTGTCTGTAGCCTACAATAAAAATTAAAAAAAGCATTACAATAACAATCTGGGTTGCCAATGCCATAAGCACCTTGTCAGTAAGCTATATGGACAGGCCATGTCTTGTGTGAAAGATCAGAATCTCCAGAATTCCCTCAAGGAGCTGCAGAGGCTGCATTAGCACTGATTACTGATTGGCTCCAGGTGCTGGGGTTTAGGAAGTGAGGATTCAGAGAGTCCTTTCAGGTTTAAACCAACTAGACCAGCACTGAAAGTGGCGAACCAAATGAACCATTGAACATGAGCACTTGAAGCTCATTCTGCTTTCAGATTGTATTATATTATCTTGAGAAACAAAACACCAAATTATAACATAAACCAAACCAAAAAAATTGTATTGCAACTGTTTGCCAGTAGGAGCTTGAACATATCTACTTTGTATATAAGGAAACACTTGTGTATGGAATTTAAAATCAAAATCTTACATAGGCTACAGTTCCTTTAACATGCCCTTTACACTAATGGGCTTATAGAACTCATAGAGTACAAAAAATGAAAATGGGAAAACATGTTTCCAAATCCTCATATGCAATACAGTTGATTTCAGATAGCCTAGCTAAGTAAATCGAGACTCTTGCTAATTTGCTGCAGGTGCTTGTTTGTGTTGCTACAATAATGAATTGACCCCTCAGAATAGAAAGGCTTATTTATAACAAGTTGCTGTGCAGGTGTTCCTGCTCATTAGAACATGACCATGTGCATTCATTTGATTACATAGTTGCTTCAACGTAATGTTTCGTGCCCAAAGACACACCAGCAGGGGATCATTATCATTATTATTATTATTATTATTATTATTATTATTATTATTAGAAGCCATATGGACCAATTTTAGATAACTCAATCCACAATCTACCTCTGCACAATTTATTCATATTATTACTCCAAGTTTACCATGATTAGCTAGCAGTTAGCAGTGACAAAAAGACTGCTTGTTTGTTTCTGAAAGCCAAGTCTGACTCACCAGTCCCACTGTTATGAAGAAAGACAAATAATCAAGTCAAATAAACTGGTGCCTGTGAATATGGACTAAAGATTTGCAATTATTTTAATAGCCTCCAGGCCTAAACTCTCATTACACAAAGCACAAAGGAGACATGTGAAACAAAAGAAGTCATTACTGTCGCAGTGGCATGTTGGACACTGTGTTTTTACTGCACAGCAACTAGTGCACTCACCCAGTTTATTCTATAGCCTATGACAAATGTACAAAACGTCAAGTCATCTCTTCTCTATCAGAGGACAGACATCAGGGAGAGGGAGGGTCCAGCTGTAGCTTCAACGAGGCAAGGGGGGTAGGCTTAAGTGGAGTTCTAGTGGTCTAAAAATGTGTTGATAGTCTAGGCAAATCAGAAGCTGCCTGTAATAGGAGCAAATGGAAAGAGAGCGATATGTTAGGTTTTTCATAACGAGATGACTCTACCATGGAAATTATAGGGAATATTTGTGGAGAGGTGACAACACTCACAGCAAGAAACTGTTTTTTTTGTTGTTGTTGTTTTGTTTTCTTTTTCAATAAATATACCTGGTAGATCAGTTTAATGCTATACTATGGAATATTCCCGGCAAAGTAACACACCTCCACAGTATTTAGAAATCAATGTTTTGTAGAACATTTACCCATAAGATTTAAACTGAAATATCCAAGGCCAATTGTAGAATAAAATGGTGTAGATAAATTGCTGAAGGTGTTCTGGAGTAATTGCTAAGCATATCTTTCACTTTAATGAACCTTCTATGACTACCGGTAATTTACCACTTATTTCCAAACAATCCTCTTCAGATGTAAAGAGTGGTTTATTAGATAGCTCTTCAGATATAAGCTAGTGGTTTTCAAATGACTCCCTCTTAAAATCTGTTTTCTGCTTTTCCACATCTTTGTCTCCTCCTCCATAACTGTCTCCATGGTGATAGCTGCCAACAAAACCATGCAGCACCAAACACGGCAGCCCAAGTCTCCATCGGCATTCATTAAGTACCTCATGTGTATGGAAATGAACTCGCCATAGCACTAATAATGCACAACTCACTCATAATAGGAAAGAGATCCCATGGGTGCCATTTGCTATGAAGACAGACAGGAAGCAAAGATTGTCATTACAGCAATAAGGTATTTTTGAGCAGTGTTGAACTGTGAAATGTCAGCTGCCACTACGCCTTGGGGTCCAGAGCAGGATGCCAGAGAACCTGCTGAGAAAGCCTACGCACAATTTCCATCTTTTTGTTCTTTTTATTTAGCTGGGTGGCTTTTTGTGCTGTAAGTGTATAAGGAATTCTGAGCACTGAAATTATATAATTGAGCCTGGTGAAGGTGGACAAACTTTAAAAACATGAAGGAGAAGTTCTGGTTTACAGTGATGTGTCTTGAGTACAGAATATATATGCAGGATTGTTCAAACAACACCTGTTGCAACAAAATACAACAATGTTGCTGGTTTGGCTAATAAAGACATTATTAGACAACTCAAAGTCAGCAACAGCAGCTTGATATAGCAGTTTGGCCTTATGTCAAACAAAGCAATGCAGAAGTCTTCTGCATCATTTAGCTGCCCACTTCCTGTTTTGTTTTTGACACAACCATATATAGTCAACATTTATAAATGATGCCAGGGGGAAATAGTTTATCTAAACCTAAAACAGCCTAGTAGTCTTTTTTCCTTTTGCCAAGTCTAAATTTTACGGTTACTTAAAGGGTTAGTACCCCATTTTACCCCCATATATTTCAGGTCAATTTGTCTTGCCCAGTACAGATAACTTGTGTAAGCAGCTCTTGAGGCCAAAGTAAGACCACTGTGTGCTGTCTGCATCTAATTATAAGCTGTTTATTATCTGAATATTAGGAATTGAATGCTTAACATGCTCTGATCTCCAATATTTGTGAAAAGAGCTTATATAATTTAATCCTCATTTATATAAGCTCAATTGAATAATTGAATGCACTGAATTCATAAGTTACAGGATGAATAACTCTGCAAGCTGCTTAAAATGAACCAGTTGTGTTTTTCACATTTTTAAGACAGTAAAAATCAAGTACAGTGCCTTTAATGGCATCTATAATCTGATGTGGGTAGTTTTAACTCACAAACCATTCTATAACTTTTTCAAATGGTTTTCATGTCAGTTTGGGTTGTTTGTAAAGTACAATTCTCACATTTTGGGTACACACTGGTAATACTTTTCTTTAAATTCACCTTTCCTTATGACGGCCATTTTGGCTCTGAGCCCCTTGTCGCAGCCTGTCGGGTCCCTCCTCTTCCATCTCTCATACAAATCTACTTCCTGTTACCTCGGGCGACCTCGTTGGCTAAAACTCAAGTCCATTGGCTTCTATAGTTTTCAGCCATCGATCAATTCCACCTGCAGCCTTCAAATGAGCCGTTTGCTGCTAGACTATGGAAACAATAGGAATGGTTGGAGAGAATTTTGGATACAGGGATGACCAAGCATTTTAAAGACAGAAGACACGTTCCCCCAGACACTTAAATCCAATGGAACAATTAGCGTCTGACAGTGACAGAGCAGTGCAATAATAGGCCCAAAGAAGAGCTCCAAGTGTGAGACATATGGTCCACTCTAATCTGCCATCACAAGTCTGGGTTTAAGGCAATGTTTGACTCCAGGGACAAAACTAGGTCAGATACAAGTTAGGAATACATGCAAACATGGGTAATAGTTGCGAAATTGCTATTGGTTAAGAATTTAAAGCTGCACTATCGCTTTACCTGGAATGTTCCACAGTATTGCATTACACTTATCTATGTCCATGGAGACATGATGCCACCCAGCCAAAGTACATGTCAGATCTGTGAAGAGGTGACCTGCTCACAGTAAGAATGCATGTATTACAGAGTATTTCACCAGTAAAAATGACAGTTTTATGATAAATAGATAAATTTAATGCCATACTGTGGAACATTCCAGGCAAATCAATAATCTCGTCATGAGACCAGCAGGTGCCATTCACTCTACCAGAAAAGTTGCAAAGTGCACCTTTAAATTCAATGTTCAATTGTATAAATATATTGGCGTAATAATGAATAAACAAGAAAAATAAGTTACTTTTTTATGGAAAAAATGGACAATATTGGGCCAATGTTTATTATACGATTCTCAAAACACACAATAGAACTTTCTAAAATTTAAACTGACCCAATCAGGGTATTAGATGCCAAAAGTGGCTTCAGTTGGCATATACAACAAATGTCCTTTGTCTTCCTGAAAATGTCTCACTGGCTTACACATTGTTCAAATAGATGCAGAAAACCTTAAAAAAAAATCTAATTTGACATAACGTTACAAAATTAAATTTGGTATCTTGCTGTTGTTTGGTTGTTTTGCTCAACCTTCAAAATACACATTGATAAAGTTGCCATGGAAACTATTTCCCCCAAGGGTGCAAATTTTCAAGGTACCCCAGGTCGACTAGCATTTGGGGCTAATCCTGAGAGGTCAGGCTAACATGAGTGTGTGTTATCACCATGCCAACACCTGCTCGTACCCCTCCACCCCCACCCCCTCCCACCATCACATGACCCAGAGGAGCAGACCGCACGGGGGTGTGGGCCAAAGCAGAGCGCCCCTCTTTATGTACTTATAGAGCATAATCCTATTAGGGCCAGTCATCTGCACTGCATTACAAATGTGCTGAATTACCCTAAAACAGGACCCCTGCCTGTCCCGGGCAAGGAGGAAAGGACACTTAATTATAGTAAAACATGAGAATATCAACATTGCACCTCTGGTCCTATAATACTATATATTTCATAACATAAGCCAGTGTTAAAGGCACTTAAAACCTGATTTTTACTGTCTTGCAAGGTTTAAAAACATAACTCAATTGCATTGTAGTGATCCAAAGTTATTCCTCACTTATCTTATACATTCCAAGCATCCTAATTATTCACCACAATGAGTTTATAAGCAGTTTTCACAACTCTTAGTGCCCACAGCAGAGTTTAGCATGCAAGAACTAGAATCTTACACGCACACCCTGATTATCGGACAATAAAATGCTTTAGATGCAGACAGTACACACCAAACTTATTTTGAAAAAATTGGGTACAGGCTCTTTATCCATTATAATATATACTGGCTCATTGTTGTCATTGCATTGCTATTGGGTTATTTTCTGCAAATCTGGTACACATTTCCTATTTTTGTTGGTTTTAAAATGAAAATCTAAAATTCAAGTTCATGCACATGCAGGCAACATCATCAGACAAACACTGAAGCTTTGTAAAATCCTGTGGGACTTAGTGGGGTGCTAAGCAGGTTAAATATTCACTCATACAAAACAGCAGTTTGTTCAATTTAAGCACAACTTTAGTTTTAAAATGTTAAAAATAAGCCAAAAACAACAACAACACAAAAACAAAAAAAACTGCCCTGGTATCAAAGTTTAAAATCATGCATGTTTTTTATTCTACTACTTCATCAATAACTAGGGATGAACCATTTCAGAAAAAAATACAAATTGCTATGTTTATGTCAGTTGCAATGACGTTTTGCCATAGCTCTCAGTGCACAATTTGAGCATAAACATTAAAGTGTTAATTAGCAAAAAGTGTATTGTTTTTATGTTACCTGTTGTAATTGTTATGTCTTTTAATACTTTGTTAAGTATCTTTCAATATCAAGAAAACCACTGATAAATAAAATAAGTTATTATTATCATTAGTAAAACAGATGTGGCTTCATTTAACTAGGAGGTTTGTAATTTACGCTTTGTGTTTTCAACACCCAAAACCAATGGAATACAAATAATAAAATGTTTCTTCTGGAACAAATCAAATCTCAAATTTCACTGATATTGCATAACTTTTTTTCAAAGTAATGTTTTTGCAAATGAACTTGAAATGAAATCTTAACTCCTTAATGAAAACAAAAATATTTTGTCCCCAATTATAAATCCTTTTTTTTTTTTACTCTAATCCCATTTACATGTTTGCACAGCCCTAAACAAATTGCCCATTTCCTGCTCCCTAATCTCATCCCAAACTCTTACTGCGTGAACCAGCAGCACCCATAATTGTTGTTACGTAATAGAAGCTCATATCTGGGTGGCCTGGCATCAGAGGGTGGAGGGGCTGATCAGAGTGGCATGGCTGCAGAGGAGGAATGTCGAGAATTTTCCCTGTAAACACTTTGTGCTCATGCTCGGATGCTCACCACACTCTTATCTCAACCCTATGATCACTTTGATGGGTGCCTGGTTATCTGGCCAAAGCTCAGGGCCTTAGGGTGACACTGAAGGAAGTATGGGTTGCTTGGGTGGCTCTCATTGGATTTATATTGCAAAAAGGGGAATGTGTGTATTACAGATCATATTTTAAGCCTGTCATAATAATTATTGAATTGACTTATCGTTCAGTTTATGGGAGCTGGAACAATATATTTTGGGGCTCAATATTTATCGTGAGTACTATTTCATTGCATTAGTAGGGAGATTTTAGGCATTTCCATGTAATAAGATATGAGCTGTAGAAGTTTGAATAAATATCTTCTATGGTTAATTATTGCTTCATTCTGATATGTATTTGTTGCAGCTCAGGCCTTTTAATGATGCTGTCTGTTTTAAAACTGGTTTCTGGCTTTGTTTAAATTTCATCGTTTATCGCAATTTTTCTCTGTAGCAATATGTTGGGCTTCAAAATTTGTTATTGTGACAGGCCTACCATATTTTATTTTGACAACATGATAAGAATTTGCATAAGTTTAATTAGCATGCATTTGGGAACACTATATTTGCTGTACCATAATCATTGCTGTACAATCTGTGTCATGGTGGAGAAATACTTTATTAACCTGTATGTGAATGTTACAAATTGTACATTACAGATAGATTTTAATTATTTATTATTTTATTAACAGCAAATTATACTTGTACAAGGCTGTACAAGGTTAATATTGAGAGCATGTTGTTGGTATTGGTGGTTTCCAGACATAATGTCATATTCCCAGATGGAGAGCAAGAGCCAGATTTTCTTATTGATAACATTGTACTTGCCATGAAATATCCAAAAGGTAAATTCACAAAATGTTCAACCCAATAATTTCTGTAAGTGACTAAACCCTAGAATGCGCTAATTACAACAAAAATCAGCATTTTAACAATATAAATTTTAGCTAGAATTGTCAAAAGTATTGCGAATCAAATACTAATCGATATTGAAACTAATATTGAAGCTAGATGCTCATTTGAGGAAGTATCAATACAGCAAAAAATCACACAGGACAAATTTGAGCTTTCCTGCACAGTTTTAAAATGCCTTTGAACTTTATTAGAACGAATATAAGACCTCACAGTAACATTATTTTGGGATGAAATTAAATTATTTTGTGTTGAAAATTACAGTATATTAAGTAAAAAGTATAATCTTTCATCTTCATTCTGCTATCGAAATCTAGTATTGAGTCATTTCCTTAATATCAAAATGTTTGTATCGTGACAACCCAAATTTTCGCAGCCCTGCACCTGTATTAAATCATTTTTCCCTATGGAATGTCGTGATCTCATATGAAACGCAGCAGTATTCAAAATTTCACTTGAAGTTCAAATATCATTAAGTGCCACATATTTTGCATGTATTTTCTTATGTATTTCTCTTCTTGGTTCACTAGCTTGCTCTTAATTGTGTAAAACTCCTACTGTGAGTCCTGCATATGTGCCCGATACCAAATGAAATGTTCCTTGTGCCTTGGTTAACACACTGTGGCATTTATAAAAACACAGGAAGACAAGTGTAGCTGTACTCTTCCTTTAGCCTGAACCCAAATCCTGTGGCTGTTTGGACAGACTGCTGTCAGGGGGCAAAGTCTGTTCTACATGGATGTATTTGGGGCAGAGAACAAAAAGCTACGAGCAAATAGAGAGGTAAATTAATGAACTGTAACTAAATGAAAGATATTCTAAAATAAATAAAAATTTTCTCAAACTAAGATCATGATTTTGATGAGGTAACTACAACTGTTTTCTTCTGGGAGGTTACATTTCACTGTGATTGGTTACATTCACCTGCCACTGAATCACAATTTGAAAATATCACCAAAAACAATATTGTCAAAGGGATTTTTATCGCCATTACCCCCCAAGAAAATTCTCTTTTTGGGTGGCTACACATATCCATGGGTTTCAGAATGATGAGAATCTGAAAATGCCCTCAAAATGTTGCATATAACAGGAAGCTGAAATCTTGCAATGGTAAAGAGATAGTACTCAATGCCCAGACCAGTAACTAAAAATTCCTGGAGAACCCAATCATAAACATTAATTTAAATAAATAAATAAATAACTAAACTTGAAATAAAAAGTATAATTCTATATTTGTCAAAGCACTCATTGACATTTACAAGCCAATGGCGTGATGAAGGGGTTACTTCCATCACTACTATGTACCACTCTGCACCAGTCATGGGGACATTTCATTCTGGGGTCACTGTCCAGTCTACTGTGTCTACAATATTTTCCCTTGGAAATTCCTGGTGCTGGGAAAGCAGAGATTTTCCGAGCAGTTTTCAGTGTTCCGTGTGGACTTTTCCTGACAGTGATAAGGGATGTGTCTGCAGTGTAGTGGTGGAGAATTGCTAAAAAAAAAAAAAGAAAAGAAAAAGTGTTGTTGACATAAGATAGTATAGAGAGGTGTTCTAAAGGTTAGCTCAAGTGGAAGTTGAAACACTGGCGGTAAACTGATGAGAAAGCTCATAGAATCCCATTGTACAGGATTAAAAAAACAACTATAATTAATTGTTTTGCATGCATTAAGAGAGTATATATATGATATTCTAATACACAGGTGTCAAACTCAAGGCCCGGGGGCCAAATGCGGCCCGCCACGTCATTTTATGTGGCCCACGAGAAGATAAATTAAAAGGCATGACTGTCCTTTCAAAATTAGTCTATGCTGCTTTAATGTGTGCACTGACAATAAACTAATAAGATTTTACCAGCAAGTGGAACTGAGAAATATTTGCAAACAATCATCACAAAATCTTCATGAAGAGGAAAATTGTCGGCATGGAAGGACGTCAACATTTTGACACCAAACACGGAGCTAAGTATGCAAAAGTTAGTCTGCAAGAAAAATATCAAATTGTCCAATAATTAAAAGGCTGTTTTTGAAGCAAAGCTGAAGGTCTGTGAGAAAGTGTGTCCCGACCAGATACACACTTTAAAAATGTCAGTTATTTAACAAGTTAAAAAGTAATTACATTTATTTTACATGACATTCGGTTACATTTAGTGATATTTAAACTGTGACATCTGGCCCTTGATTTTGCTGATGTGGCCCTCGGTGAAAATGAGTTCGACACCCCTGTTCTAATATGAAACTAAGTGCAAACTATTTTGACAATTACAACACAAAACACCTAACCTGGCTCATGCCAGACTGATATGTGTCACACTCTGAACTGAGTTCTACACATTATCAATATGGGATGGCTCTTGCTGAAAATGAGCGGAAAACGCGGAGCGTCATGACGTTTTATGTTTGAATCTGATTGGTCAAAGTGGCACAACAGTGGAACAAACTAAATTATTTTTTACAACCAGTTGAGAGAAAAGCACAGAGGTCTTCTCTATCTTCAAATACATAAAGCACTTACCTTGTGCAAATAGTACATATTGTGAACTCATAAATATCATGAGAATCTACCTTGCTGTAAAAGCTTACAAAACTCCCATGCCTAAAAACCTGACAGCTTTTATGTCAATACAGCTAAAAATGCACAAATTTAAAATGCCCTATGTACTTGCTTGTCTCCATGGAGATATACTTGCTTTGCTGGGAATGTTCAACAGTATGGCATTAAACTTATAGCTCCATGGAAACAAGCTAATGACAGCACCCAGCCAAGTTACAGGTTGGATCAGTGGAGATGTTATCCCATCTACAGTAAGAATGCATGTTTTACAAGGTAATGTTTAAGATGAGATAAGCCTTTATTTGGCAATAAAACACTTGTAATTGAATAGATAACTTTAATGCCATACTGTGTAACATTGACATCTTTATTGAGACAAGCAGCCCCACCACAAAGGTTACATGGTGCATCCTTAACAGTAGGCAGATCTAATAATAATGACTAAGAGGGGTGATTCACATTATACGAGGAGACAGCAGTGTCGTTATTCATGCTGATTTGTCAACTGTACAGACTCAAAACTAGTTCAAGATATATTGAAGTTGTATTTTTGTTCAGTTGATTCTTGAAAATAAATGTAAACAATTTGTGAAATACCATCTTACATCAAGCACAGTCATCTTTATCCCAAATCTTGAAAAATGAACCATAATGTTTTATCTTTAGCCAGACCCATGTTATCACTGCCCTCTGAGCTGCTGCATGTTCGGTCACTGCCCTCACATGGACCCAAGAGTATATGTCCTTATTAGTGTTAAGTGCTTTTGTCATATGTTCCTAGTACCCATTCATGCCATCACAATGTGTCAGTTTGGACCCATGGAGGTTGTCAGCTCCACATGTCCCTGCCCCTTCTGACCCCTAGATACTCCCCCTGCCCCACTTTGCCCTCCACCCTACCAACAAGCACCTCAGCGCACCTCCCAAACAAAAGAGAGGGGGGGTTTGTGGGAGAGCTTTGCAACCAAACATTCCTATCACAATGGCAAGGTTCAATTAGTGCCTGCTTTACTATGTGCACCATACCATTCCAATGTTCTGCCAGACAAAGCCAGGGCTCTCTGCTGCAATGGGCACCCAATGAGATCCCAGTAGTGTCCTTGGTTTAAGAGAGAGCTTCTTCCACTATCTCCTTTGTCCATGCCATGTTGCCAATGGAGTGGACCACTTGAAGGGCATGCAGGGCAAAGCTGGAAGAGATTTATGTCTGTACCTGCGGGTGGACTATTCGCAAAGGTAAAATAAAAGTGGGTTTTGGAGAAGCAAACTGGCCTTCAAACAAGATTACATCCAAGCAATTTATGTCCACCATTCATCATCAAAGTGCCAAGAATGTCAGCAGGCTGTCAATAGTTTTAGGGCGATTCTCAGTCTAGCAGCCATATTAAGGAGGCAAACTGTCTAATCGTTTAGAAGCGAGGCTGTGCAATGTCATGATTTTATGGGGCTAGGGACTGGGTTGATAATAAAGTGGCATGTTATTAATTACATCGTTATAGCATACATTATTTTATGTTTTGTTAATGGGTAATAGCAGACAATTGAGACAATTACGCACGGATAACATTTATTTTTCCCAATACTAAAAGAAAAGCACATTTAGTTTTAAGGCTACTTATAAAGCCATATATAGACAAAATGATTGCACAAAGGCAGACCAATGCTTCAGGACATGCCTAGTAACAAGACGTCGTTAATGCATGTGACAATTGCACTAACGCTTGTTTTTATGAGGGCAATTCATTGGCAAAGAATCGCTCAAGCCGCTGCCAGTGCTGTTAACCTACAAAACGCATTGAAACAACACGGGAGCTGTCCAATCTAAAGTAGTCATAAACTACAGGACTTACCTAGTAGACACGGTGCGTCGTAACGTCGGGTACTTGCCAACCCGTTGTGGAGCACATGTTGGGATAATATGTCACATCCACAGCAGCCAGACCCTCTTGAAGAAGGGAGCCCCGGGAAGACGCGAGGACTGCGGGGAGCGGACAGTGCAAGGCGACACGGTGCGTCCAAGCGGTGGGCAAATGAGATGCACAGGACGAAACCTCCCCCCCTCCGCCGGACCTTTCGCTTCACGCACCTTCCTCGCTCCTTCCAGACGGTGTAAATGAGTGACACGTGAAGCGGGGTAGTGTCGGTGAGCGATGGGAGCCTTTTGTTAATGCGTGGTGCGTAATAATTAAGAGGCGCGCACGGAGGCGGGATGCACGGTGCCTCCCACTATAATATAACGGAGCAGTACGGACAGGGAATTCTAATGAGGGCTCTGCGGAGTTTCCCCTGCGATAAGATGCTGTCCCGAGTGGGGCGAGTAAAGTTAGCCCCGATTCTCAAACTAACAAGAGATGCTAACGGTGTCAACTGAAACTCGACGCTCGTTGGCCGTGTGCCAGACCGGGAGCGATACCTTGAGACACCTGTTGATTAAAACACCTAAACGCCACAAAATCCCGAGACAGACATTTATAGAACTGTACGAGGTTAAATTATGAATAATAAACGAGTTTCGCACTCACCAGACCTGGGCAGTTTATCTCCAAGCAGGAAAACGGATCCTCTTTAAAATACTCGTTAATGTATTTGGAAACCGTTCGACATTGAGTTATACACCTACTAACAAGTTAATTTGGTCATTTTAAAGGCAATTACGATAAAATGGCTTGTTTTTCATTTAAAGTAGATAAGGAATCTATTCATTTAAAGTTACAGACTTTGTGCCTCTCGATTTAAAATGAAGCGCTATACGTGGAAATATACTGCCCCCAACAGGCTATACCATGAATTGCAACTCATCACAAAACATGACTCAACAATTTTCTAAACTCAGGAGTCAGTTGTTTTAATTGTTTTTTACTTGAGTGAATGGCCATGTATGTTAGCAAACAGACATATAGAACATCCTCCCTTTTATTTTATTGTTCTTTCCCAATGTTTTGTATTATCTGTTTATCTATTTTTATTGACTTTTATGTGAAGCATTTTGGGCAGCTGCAGTTGTTTTTAAATGTGCTATATAAATAAAATTGAATTGAGAAGTACCCAAACCCCATTAAAAGGAAGGAGGTTAAAAAAAAATAAAATAATGGTCAAAAACATTTATTTACATTTTATCTTCTCAGAAATGCTTGAAAAATATTAAATATTATATGTCTGGTCAATAAAGGAATGCATATCATTCACATTCAGTTCAAACGGCTCTTTTTCAGCTTGGAGTGCTCTGCTGCATTTTTGCGTTTGCGAGAAGGAGTGCTTGGAGTTTCCTCAGAGGGAGCATCGGTCAGGACATACAGCGCAATAGGTGGTGCTGGATCCTATAGGAAAGATTAAATATTTACTAGATGTTTGGTGTGTATAAAATTCATAATATAAAAACAGAAAAAGACTGACTGACCTGCATGAGATAATCTGCGATGTACTCTGGCTTCAGACATGTTACCCCGTGAGCAGAGGCCTCAGATATGTCCACTCTGAAGTCTCCAGGCTTCAGGCGGCTGAAGTCTGCAAACAGATGGGTGGCCTCCTTGTACAAAGATGGAGAAGGACTGGGCAGCACCTGGAAGAAAAAAAAAAAAAAGGTTTATTTAATGAAATGTAAAAGTAGATATATAGTAAATAAAACTAGGATTGCTATCCCAAGTAAACATGAGCAAGCTCTCACCTTAGCCCCACCTGACTGGAGTAAGCGTCTAAAGCCAGTGTCTCTGCTCTGGTCAATGTTCAACATGACTGTCCAGCCACTGAAGGATCCCTGAAACACGAATATACAGTTATAAGTCAGCACACAAGCAGTTTATTAGCATGTCAGGGTGTACTCAGTACCTCCTGGTCAGAACGCCCCTGCAGAGCTTTCCGCCAGCGCATAGCAGCAAGCGCCAGCCTCTTCTGCTGGGACGTGATGGAGGGCAAAGCACTGAGAATGGAACTACTGCCCCACTCATAGTCCTCCTCCTGAAACAGATACAATAGCGTGTCTGGAATTGTCACGATGCATAAAAGAGATTAGCTGAATTCTCGAGTCTCACCTCAATAAAGTGTCCCACAGAGCGGCAAGCCTCCAGGTAGGAGCGGTGCAGGATCCACTTCCCAGAGGCCATTGCTGCCAGGTACTTCTCATTCCTCAGAGGGGTGCCTACGATTATGTGGGTGCAGCTGGGGTCGAATGACTGCTTATCCATTACCACACCCCCTGCAATAAAGATTATTGGTGTGTGTAAGCATAGCCACAGGCTGAGTTTATTTATTATTATTGATTACAGATTGTTGAGATGTCTAAATAGTTACATCTGTTATGAGTAATCTCATTTCTTTCTGATTCACAGCTGTGCAGGCCTTTGATAGGGAAAATTATGCAAAAAAAAGGGCAAACAAATGTTGCACAGTAAATTAGATGCAATAAATACACTGCCTGACCAAAAAAAAGGTCACACATTAATATTTCGTTGGATTGCCTTTAGCTTTGATTACGGCACGCATTCGTGTGGCATTGTTTTGATAAGCTTTTGCAATGTCACAAGATTTATTTCCATCCAGTGTTGCATAAATTTTTCACCAAGATTTTGCATTGCTGATGGTAGAGTCTGACCACTGCACAAAGCCTTCTCCAGCACATCCTAAAGATTCTCAATGGGGTTAAGGTCTGGAATCTGTGGTGGCCAATCCATGTGTGAAAATGATGTCTGATGTCTTTCACAATTTGAGCCCAATGAATCATGGCATTTTCATCTTGGAATATGCCTGTGCCATCAGGGAAGAGAAAATCCATAGATGGAATAACCTGGTCATTCAGTATATTCAGGTAGTCAGCTGACCTCATTCTTTGAGCACAGACTGTTGCTGAACCTAGACCTGTGCAACTGGAGGAGGCTCGTACCCATTTGCTTGGTTAAATCCAGGTGGCGACTTCTTTTGGCCAGGCAGTGTACAATGTCATTAAAGCTGCACAATACTAAAATAAATTAATTGCATAAATGTTAATGAATAATGATAAAAATAATGGTAAATGGTTGAGTAGTTTTGAAATGCCTGTAATTTTAAATCAACACCGTCTTACCCAGCTCCTCTATGAGGTGACTGTAATCTATCCGCTCTTGAGGACTGAGGGAGGACATCTGAAAACACGGTGGTGGTTTTTCCTTTTCCTGTAAACAAAATTCTTTATTCATTTGGCAAACTGTGACATGGGCCATATGAGTGCACGTGCATCTTAGTTGGCCCCATTTGATTTACCTGTGGCTCTGGTGCTACGGCTGGATTGGCGAGAGGGAAGGCAATGCTAGGGGTTTCTGGAGTGAGGAGATCATTTTGTGGCTGCTGACCTGGCGCTCTGACCCTTTGGCCGAGTTCTTGATCAATGACGTCAATGGCAGCTATGAATAAAACCAAAAATACTAAATTCAAATAAAGGCATTTAAATGATAGGTAGCATGCAACTTGACATACCCATTTCCACAAGCTCAGAGTCAGTCATAGAGTCCTTATACTGGGGTTCCTCTGTAACAGTGCGATGAGGAGCGGCTAAGGGCTCTGAATGCTGTGAAGGACTCCCAGGCCACTGAAGGTTATCAGCCAGCTTGGCCCTCTCCTCCCGGGCTGTGGGGTCATCCCAAACAATCTGCTCACTCTGGGAGGGCTCTGTGTTTATGTCCATAGCTGCTTCGCTGGAAAATCTGCAATGTTAAATGATAAATAATGAAACAGAATTACATCTTTTAATCTTTCCTATAGGATCAAGAGACTTCACAGTTATGTTTCTATTATTTAAAATGTGCTGTACCTGATTTTTTTACCCCCTTTTTTTTTTTCCCCGCAAAATTTGCCCCAGTACAGAGATAAGAAGCCCTCGAGGTCAAAATAAACTTACATATACTTTCTAAAGTATTTTACAAGCTTGTATTAGGGCTGAAATATATTGGAAAAATATTGTGATTAATAATGATACATAACAATATAGTCAGTCATGACACTCTTCACAAGATTTGTTTTTGAAAAGTTAGGTTCACATCCAGGAGTATTTAACAAAGAAGAATTAAATATGAACAGCTAAACTAAAACAAGAATGACAGGATATGTATTATGTTACTCAAATAAAACTTTGCTCATTGCAACCATTCATTGCGATTAATCTTTCAGGCCTGTCTGAATACCTGAGAGCTTCCAAAGTTCGTCTACTGCCGTTTCGACCTGGAGGCTGTGGTCCCGAGTCAGCCCCAAAAGAGCCATTCCTGATCAGTCTGACAGAGGCACGTCTGGCTGTTGTTAACTTGGTGGCAGACATGATCTCTTGCAGCTGCCTTTGCAAATGTTCTGTTATTTCCACAGTTTCACCATTATCTTTAAGAAACAAAGAAGCATACGTTTACTCAAGCCATCAATAGAATAATAAGGGGGAAAATATGGCTCAAGTTTAACACCACTTCTGGTAGAATCTTGGTCCTCCTGTTCCACACTGCCATCACTGACCCGGCGAGCTGTAGTGTTCTCTGTAGTGCTGTGGTCCACCTAATGAAACAAATGACAGTATTGTTTTTTGAAGTTTTCTCAATATTTCAATAACCAAAGCTTCATTGCACTTTCTGTACCTTGCTTTGTGGTTGTTGGTGATTGGATTTGACTGGTGACCTCTGTGTACTGCTAGGTATCTGACTTAGGTTTAGGCTCATCTTAGGGTTGAAGGTGAAAGGATAAAGAGACTCTGGGACATGCCTCTGCTCCTCTGCGCACTGAATATAAGAAAACAATTTATTTTTTCATAATACATCAATACATGTGTAGCATATTGGCTATAAAAAAACAAAAAAAAAGCTAAATTCAATAGAAGCTTGCATGTAAACCTACAGCTTGGAGCCAATGGTGGGAGACGATGTGCAGACCCCTCTCCTTCACAGCTCTGTATTCTCGAGTGTTGTCCCCGACTCGACCCTGATAAATGTAGTGTGTCACTGTGTCATCACAAGCCCACCTGCAAAAGGACAAAATTTACAATGTGTGTAAAAATACTTAAAATATAAGGTTTCTATTACTGATTAAAATATACCTGAAATCACCTCCTAGAGAGGCAGCCATGGCATTTAGTTCACTCTGCATTTTGCTCAACTTTTTGCCCACACAGATGACAACACCAGCAAGGGGACTAGTGTCTTTTTCCCGCATCTAGAATATAAACAGAAACAAAATCAACTTTACTAAAGCTAATATAATGTAAGATGTCTAATATTTAATAGGTATATAAATAGGACTTGTACCTCCCTAGCAGCAGCATGGTTTAGCTGGGGACTGGCAGACAGTTCCTGCTCTGTGCGAGAACTGTTGGCCAGAGCCACTTTAAGGTTCCTGTTGATGACATCAGTGAGGGGAGTCTCCGCTTTCTCTCCGGGGATAGGTTTTCCACCAGGTGTGTCTAGAGCTCCTAGTCCATCCTGAGTACAGAAATATTACAAATTAAATACTGTAAATTAACAAAGTAGACTTGATTTTATTTTGGTTCAGACCTTGACATTAAACGATGGCTTTGTTGTGACTCTGTTGAGAAAGCGAGATGGGGTGTCTAGTTGCAGAGAGGGCTCCTTCCCAAGTTGGTTTCTCCTGCTTGTCTCCTGGGCCTGGTTAGGGTTCTTCTCATTTTCCTTTTTTTTGGAGTCTTCTAAACCGGAGCGGAATATTCGACTCTGGAAACGTCCTAAGTCCAGAGGCGTAACTGCCTTCCCTGTCTGTGGGCCGAGTAGAGGGATTTCTGGAGAATTGCTGCGTAAAGGAGGAGGGGCCATGTCTATTCTCTGGGAACCAATGACAAAACTCTCCTCTTCCCTCGCTGTGGTGGAAGAAATATGGTATGTTACATAATGTTTTTAATGTAATGTATCTTTTCTGGAAACTTTTCTGGAAGAGGTCCATCCCAGGAAAAGGAAGAACATCACCATGGAGACAAGAAGCTGTTATACCGCCAAACAGAAAAGCTACACAGAGCACCTTTAAGCAAACATTAAAGTAAAGTTTTTTCCCACACCTGGAGAAGGAGGGCGATCCACAAAGTAGCGCTCCTCCTTTGCCTTCTGTCCTGTCCGAGCTGACTCCAGGATCCAGTGCATCGTAACTGCAGGGAGACCCCACTTCTGTGCAGCCTGGTACTTGGTGCCGTCTGGGGTTTGCAGCACCAGGTGAGTGCTGGCCTGCATGCCCTTCTTCAGATTAGCCAGACGCACAAAGTAATCCTGGACACTACAAGAATAAATAATAGGTCCATACTGTAATGTTTTAAGCAAATCAACTTTAAAGAGCTTTCAACCATAATAAATGTTCCATCATCATCAGAATACCAATTTTATTTCAGTTGATTCATACATGTTTGAGTATTCCTGTGTTGTCCTACATCTGAGGCTTGAGTGCTAGTCTGAGTTTTCATCTACCGCCTTTCTGCGCCCATTTCCATATAACTTGTTTATTGAAAAAAAGTGTAGACTCTGTACATGTAGTGTTCAAAAATGTTGTGTAGCCACTGCTTGCTCGGTGAAATGCGATCAATTCGAGCTTATGCATTTTGGTCTCATATCAACTCTCATATTCTTAATCCCATAACAAAGTTGCAATACACTGAATCTCTAGAAGTCTTACGTTGCTCCGAGATGTTTAGCCAGCTCCACCAAGGATTCACGCTCTGCTCCTGTGAACTGGCTGACTGAAAGAACACAGTTTTTCAGAGGCAAACGTCCTTCCATTACAGGCACAGGAGTAAAGAGAGGATTCAAGAAAATATCCAAGAGACACTCCTTTTCCACACACATGGCCTGAACAAAAATAAAAGTACTTTGGTCAAAACTCCTAATTCATTTATTTAACAGTACAAGTATAAAATCTATCTTACCAGCCATGTATCAGTGACCACCTCATCCACGGTGGCCTCCACAGAGCACCCCAGCAGAGGCACCAGGGCGTACTCCGCCACCCCCCGCGTCCGCCCGGTCAGCACTTTGCCTCCATTTTCTGTCACGAGCTGAGAGAGCTGCGCCTCGGCCTCTGATCCAAAACCCACCAGGAGGAACAGAGCCCCTCCAAACAGCCCCGCCTCTGCAGCCTCTGTGGCTTCGTGCACGGTGGAGTTGGGCCCTCTTGTGCTGTGGTTCTGGACCCAAGGCTCCCTCTGCAGGCCAAGTGTGCTCACAGACCTCCTGCTGGTGTCTGGCTCTGGAGGAGGCATGTCAACTATATAAAAAGAAAAAATGATCAGATTTCTTTAACTTTGTATTTAATTGTTCAACCTAAAAACCTAGATTAAAAGGTGTACTCTAACTTTTCTGCTGGAGGATCCGCCACCTGCTTGTGTCCATGGAGATGCTATTACCGGTACTTTGCTGAAATGTTTCCTTCTATTATTATATTATATCATTATAGTAATTATTGTGACAGACCTGCTACAGGTGATCATCACTTTTTTCTGTTTTTATTCTGCACTCTTCTCTTTTAATGTTAATTTTATGATGATTATTTGTGATTATTTATGTTTTGATTTGTGTGATTTTAATGTCTTTCTTATTCTGTAAAGCACTTTGAATTACCTTGTGTACGAATTGTGCTATACAAATAAACTTGCCTTGCCTTGCCTTGCCACTTATGGTGGTCAATCAGTCTATGATACGTACCTACAGTAGGATCATCATCCATATACTGTGAAAGCAGGTCCTCGTCTACCGTCTTCTGTCTGGGAGTGGCAGGACTGGCCACAGGTGAGGCCAGATTGAACCGTGGTGGAGGGGTGAGGCGTTTGACAGCAGGAGGGGCAGGGGGGAGGCATTCAGGGTGCATGTAGTCTGTTTCTGGGAGCAGGCTACCTTTAGTCAAACTGTCCAGAAGCCATTGCACTGTTACAACATGGGGCCTGTGGAGATGCAATCATTTGTATATCAGTTATACATTATGTACTCTGGTGACCTCCCTAAAGTAAATTCCAGACCTGTGAGAGGCTTTAGAGACAAAACTCTTCAGGTCGGCGTCCAGCTCACCCATGACCACATGTGTGAGCTCCTCACTGGGCTGGTTGAACCGCAGACCTCCAGCAAAATTCACAAGACGTCGCAGTTTTTCTAATTTCTTTCCAGGCAGGCCACACAGATAGAGCTAAAAGAGAAATTCATATAATAAAAAAATACATGAATGTCTTTTGATTTAATTGAATTGTTTATATGCCTAATATAATAAAAGGATTTTTAACAAGTAACAAATTTATGGCTTGTCTCATGACTTTATTTCCAGTGTCACCTTCTAAACTCAGCTTGTGACAACAATTACTTATATGGTGTAAGTATATTGGCATTAGTGTTAATGTTATGATGATTATGTTTTGATTTGTTTGTATTGTGATTTTAATGTCTTTCTTATTCTGTAAACCACTTTGAATTACATAATTTTTTTTGTACTTTTCTGGACTTTTGAATTAACAACGCATCTACCTTACAGCCGTCCAGTATGTCATCGCCCGGACACGCAGTGAGGTCGAAGCTGTCGATGGGGTTTGGAGCCTCCAGGCGACTCGTGGTCCCGTTTGAGACATTTGTGAGGGCAGTGTCATTTATCGTCATGCTTGCGTTGACCGAGATGTGACTCAGCCCGAGTAACGACGGGCCCTCTGGAAATGAAAAACGAAGTCCATTCAATCAAAACATTATTTAAAAGATCCTATATTGCGCAAAATTTACTCTTGTGAGCTTTAAGCCATGTTAGAATTTTTTACCTCATCAAAAACATACCCACAATTGTGTTTTGTTTCACACATTTGAGTAATCCTTTATTATTAGTCTGTCTACATCTAAAGTGCTCAAAATGCGCTGTTCCACCTTGTGATGTCATGAAAAGGTAGTTTTCAAGTTAAAAGCTACCTTATACATTTTGTTCAGCATAGATTGGATAATTTTAGCCTTGGACTTGCCAAATGATTCTAGTGAAGGTGTATAGAGTTTCAGTACACATTGGAGCACTTCCTGTCTAGCCCATAGTGCAATATGGGCCCTTTAATAGTTATACTGGTGAATATGTGGATAGTGGCTGACCTGGTTTCTTGTTGCTGCCTGTAGGAGTCGAAGTGTGTGGGCGCGTGGCCTTTGCTGCATTGCGTTCCACTGTGTACCGACTCTCATCTTGACAATAGCCCTTCTCTATGCTGTCAAACAACCAGTGCAGGGACACGCAATACACGTTCCATTTCCTCGCACACTCATATTTCTGACCTAAAAAAACACAGAAAACTGAGTTTAAAAACATGGGAAGAAAAGTTATGTCTTATTGAGATGGCTCCTACCTGATGGCTCGCTGACGATGAGGTGGGTGCACTCATTCATCTTGAGCTGGCCTGTGTAATTGGCTCCGTGCTGCTCACACAAACGCTGCACCTCTTTGCGCTCAGTGCTGGAGAGACCCGTGACACATACAGTACAGCCCTGCAGCACCGGGCATAGGTACTCATCTGTGGACAGGTCTGTGTACCTGAAGAGACTGGACACACTAGGATGTTAGTCACACAGTACAGTAGAGCGAACTAGAACACATGTACTGTATGTAGAGACCTGTCCTGTGACTTCTCCCAGCAGGCTTTCACCCACTTGGGCAGAAGGATGGGTTTTCCAAGGCTCGCAGCTACTAGGTATTTTTTAGACCCAACTTCTCCTGCGATGAGATGTGTCACAGAGACATTTAGGTCAAGGTACACTCTTCCGCCCATGAGCTGTACCAAGTCCATAACCTCTTTCTGTGGAGCAAAAGAAAAGGTATCAGTAGTTGGCCAGTTTAATACACATCATATTATTGGCACAAAAATGGTAGGTAATGAAAAGTGAACCAGAAATTTTAAGTGATATTATAATAGTGTTGATGAACCTACCCGTGTTGCTTTTTCCAGACTGGTGCATGAAATGGTGACATCTGCCATGGCCATGTTGTAGACAGGAATTTCTGCCTTGGGGACACAGCGCTGCTGCTGCAGGCAGTACAGCACCACCAGCGGACTCACTACTCGGCATCCCAGCTACATATTAACAGTCAGTGCTGAAGTTAATCAATAAAGGCATTGCACTGGGTTACAGATCACAAATGTACATACCCTTTTGCAGTGTAAAAACGCAGGGGAGGAGAAACTGCTGAAGACAAATAAAGACCTGTCCTTCTGGTCCATCTGTAAAACTTCATTTTCATCAATGACTTTCAAGTGCTTTTCAGACTGCAGCTCTAAAATGGCCTGAAACACCAGATAATCCAAAGATCAGAGGCTGACACTACACAAACTATGAGGCAGTTTGTGTAGTGTCAGTCTGTCATAGATCCATTTACCTCATAGGCCTTAGCAGCAAACTCAGTTTTTACTCCGTTACTCTCCACAAACTTCACTATGAAGGATTCGCCATTTGACTTAGACATGGTTTTCCTAAAATGTCACACAACGAAAAAACTAATAATTAGTGGCTCGTAGATTTTATGCCGGAAACAAGAAAATACCATACCTTCTTAATGTGACATTCAAAAGCTAAAGGTAGAGTTGTTGGACCACATTTGGGGCTATATGCCAGTGAAGAATTTTTGCCTGTTAAATCATTCCATTAGTCCAGCTCTCATTCCAGCACTTTAGCAGCCGGGTTTGCAAATTAGCCAAGAAAAACTACATTTCCATCCCGTTTAAAATATTGTAAAAGCGTCTGGGTGCTCCGAAATGACTAAGCTAATGGTTACGTGACTCTAATAAACTTCAAAGGGCAAATTAACATGTTGTAAAGCTGTAAAAAATTAAACAAATGTAGCGACAGCTTGTTATTATTCGCGCCAACGCCGTAACTTCCGGTGTGTCCATGAAATGTGACCGTGTAGAAAATGCAGCCGTCCAAGTTTACTCTATCCTTCAGGTCAAATAGAAATGACGTTTACAACAGCATTGGACAATTTTAAATTCTGTAATGCAATCAACTTGTGTACATATTAGACCAATAGTAAACCACTGTATTTCTATCCAATAGTAAACCCACAGGTATATTAATAAATCAGTAGGCCTATATTCTGTGTATAGAGTGCTCATGGAAAGTGATGTACAGCCTAGCATTTAAATTTGAGTTAATATATTTGCAACTTGGACTCAAATAGTAAACTACACTGGGATTAGATTAAGTTTATATACAATTAATAATCATGCAGATACAAAAGTCCAAAAAATAACAACACTGTGAGTTCCCTTTTATTCTTAAAATTTTATGTACAGGTGCGTTTGATTTATTTTTTTAATGTACATTCATATAGAAAGTATATATACGCAATATTACATTGAACACAAATTGCACTAGTCTTTCACATGGATTCATAATCAGAGTCAACATCATTTGTCTTGTATCAGCAGAAGCATTTCTGTTGATAAAATGTTATTATTAATCACTTAAATATTCTAGTGCTTTTTGCATTATTGGGAGAGGAAAGTCATTTTAAAAGTGAGGCAGGAAGATAGCCTTCAAAGAGAGCAGAGAATGATTTAATTTAAAAAGCTAAACATTTGGTGGACTGACCAAGACATGAGCCACACAACCAAGGGTTCAAGGTCCTTAGAGGAACAGGGCACATTTCCTTCTTCAACTTCCACTCAATTTTCTAGACTATTTATACTGTTAGCAGATATGTCCGATGCACAGATGTGAGGCGAAGTCCATACAGTTAGGAGAAAGATTTGCTAATTGATCATTCTTCTCCTCCCAAAAAATGTTTTTTAATGGAAAAAGAATCTAGAGTAAAAAATATATTGATACAAAAAAGTAAACTCTTCTGTGTGTCAAACAAGAAAATAAAATTAAAGAAAGACAACTGGTCATCAGTTAAAAGAATTTGTTTTGAAGACTTGAGTGCCATTTGGAAAGGCAGAGAGGAGCGGGACAACAGAGGAGGTTGTCACAGTAATCCAAGTCCTGCTCTCCTCTGGTTCTGTCCCCACCTCCTCATGGTGGAGTCCTCAGTCCCTGGGGCTTTGGCGGGGAGGCAGTCTGGTGCCTGAGCAAGTTCCACTGGGACGTGTCCATCAGCCTTGGTCTGCGATGTCGTTGTCCACAGGGGGAGGGACGCTGGACATTACTGTGGAGCCAGTGCCAGCTGTGAGATAGCCTGCTACACCAGGACCTAAGTGAGGACATAAAGTAGACATGTAAGAGGCTTCACAGACGTTGCAATGAGAGCCATATGGACATAGAAATACATGATGGGATGATGTAGAAACAGTCTATATAATGTCTAAATTAGTCTGTTATTTGTGGACAAACTCTTATAGTTGAATAGGGAGACATTATACTATACTAGATGACATTTAGTATAATTTTGTGATAAAATTAGAAGATTTCTTTATAAGTTAAATGTTAGTGTTATTCATTCCAAGTATATTTATTTATTTTTTAACAATGTAAAAGGCTGAAAATATGAAATGATGATTACACTGGCAGATGAGAAGCTCATGGAATATGGAAATGAATGGCAGTTAGATTGTCATTGATGTCTACCTGCATCAAAGCAAGACAGAGGTGGGCTATGAGCCCAGCAGAGGAGTCTAGAGCCCACCTCGCAGTGGGCTGCTGGCAGCCAGGAGAGAAGGAGTGGACACCCCTGAGGAGGAGGAGAGGTGGAGGACATAGAGGAGGAGACAGCAGAGCCAGGAGGTTACAGAACAAGCTGAGAACTTGGACTAAGCACAAGTGAGGTGTGAGCCACAAAGGTGATTTAGGAAAAGGCAAAGGTAAGGCTTTAGTAAAGGCTTACACAGGAAAACTTCGGACTTACCTTTACATTTGTATTTAATATGTTACAGTAATGTAAATAAGTATCACACAATGACAGAAAAAAACATTATAATACCTGTGAGGTATCCAGCAGTTTGAGAATCTGAGATAAAGAGATCATGTTTCTGGTCTTTGAAGGCACTCCAAACAGAGGATTTTGCAAGAATCTCATTGACCTGAAAAAGTCCATATGGATTATTTGTCACAACAGAAATCCTAAGCTTACTCATGTTGGAGATAGTTTTTTTTTTAACCTGTTCTCCATACTGCAGACTACGGGTCATGGACTTGAGTGCCTTTACAATCTGGGCTTTTGTCGCTGAGGGGTTATCTAATGTCTCCAAACCAATTCCTTCCAACAACTTCAGAAGGTACGGCACCAAGTCCACTCGTAGAGCCTGTTTAAGACACAATGCAGTTCAATAGCCCAAAAAGGCTTTGAAAAAAAACTAATTTAAACAGTCAAATCTTTTTTTTTTTGTTTTACCTGAGCCACAAGTTCAGTCTGTTCTTTTTGAAACATGCGGTTTAGAGCTTCACATGCCAATCCAGCCATATCTGCCCTGGACTTCATACCAGCCATTAATGGTCCAATAGTCTCCAGGGCCGACATAGAGCGTACACAGAGCTGTGAAAAAATTAATTAAAGTTAAATCAAGTTGTCAAGTGTGCTACTCCAAGAACTATTTACAGACTCAAGACAGCTCTTTCGTTTTCACCTCATTGTCTGATAGCACGTGAATGAGGCGGATGGAGCTCTTGGGCACTGCGTTGTTCTTGTGTTTAAGTGCTGCCAGAATGCGAGGGAGGTGGCCCAGAGGAGGCACCTGATCAGCCAGCTGGGTCTGTGTGCTAAAAAGGCAAACAGCTGCTGTGGTGATGGTCTCCAATGCTTCACCCTGAGAAATGAGATGGGATGAAATTGGAAGTTAAATACATAAATGTCAATTATAATAAATGTGGATTTTATGAGAAGCTTACATTAGGGTTATTTTTCTCCAGCAGCTCTGTTAGAGTCTCCAGGAGGGACACAAGGAACTCGCGAGGCTTACGTAAGACCCAGCCCGGCTGAGCTATGAAGATACGCAGGAACACACCACCGACCTCAAGTTCTCCTTGTCCTGCCCCGTATGGCACAGTGAAATCCTCTGGTAACTAAAAGAAATTGAAAGAAAAAAAGACATTAGGATTAAAGTTGCTAAAACACCTTATTTTGTGTAGTATAAGTATAATAATGGTATTCACTTACTCTCCAGTTCACATCAGGGTTATCCTTTTGCTGTTTGAAATGTCTATAAAAAAAAAGAGCAAAAAATGCTTGTTTATCTCTTGTTTCTAAAGAACTCATGTCAGATTCACACTTAAGATGGGTGAGGTGCAGCTGAGCACCCATAAACTATTTAAATGTTGGTGCTGATAATAAGTAGAAAATGAATGCTGTCTTACTCAAGCATCATTTCTCTGACAGTGGTAGACACAGTCTCCCTGGAGCTGTCATTCCAGATGAGCTCAGGGTTCTCATGTGTACCCTCAAATATGTGCACCGCAGCCTCGGCATTGTCCCGCATAGCGTCCATGAAGACGCCGGGAAGAAAGCGCATGAGGGTTAGACGAACCTGCATGTAAAGATGACAATATTTAGAGAAGATGAAATTTGGTAGAATAAATTCACACATTTCTAGAATTTTTCAAACACACTTTAGGTCCAACAAGCTTGTCAGAGGTCATCTTGGAGAATAATTCTGCAGTCTGTGTGCGGACCTGGGGGTGAGTGCAGTTACAGAAGAGATCTAACAGGTAGATCAAAGCACCTGGAATATAAACAAACATAATAAGCACAATAGCCATATAATACAGGAGCATCATTGTTAAAAAGGAGATTAAACTAGATTAACCTTTGGCCATAGCCTCTTTGACAATCTTTGTGTTTGAAGTAAGTGCATAAAGAGTTTCCAGCACCATTTGCCTACCTAGAAGTTAGAGAGAAATGGACATTATATGCTGTACTATTTAATTAAGTGTAATTCTATCGAGAAGCTTGAGTTTGAAATCTCACTGGAAGGTAATGAGTGTAGCAGCAATAGAAGGTTGGACAACACAAGAGACTCGGCAATGTTGGTCACACATTCTTGATTTGAAGTTACTGTATTTACAACCTAGACAAGAAAGAACCAGTTCTATTAACCAACTTTTATAAATTAAATAATGACATTAAGAATAAAGCAGACATACCTCCAAAACAAGCTGCTGGACCCTGCCAGCTCCATGAACTCGCAGGAGAGAGAAGAGCAGCTTGAAATGCCCAATGCACTCAGTTTCTGATCCTGTTAATGGCAGAATAAGTGAGATTGATAAATAACACATCAGCCAACAAATCTCTGCACTCTTTTCCTGTCTCACCTGGGTTGTTCTTGATGACGTTGCGGAGCGCCTCTAAGGCCATTTCAGCAAAGCGCAGCCTCTCGGCATGCTGCTGGGATTCCACTTTGTTGCTCTGGCTCATTGCCAATAGAGTGTGCAGATACTGGGCTTGAGAGCCCACATAGTCCAGGAGGCTGGCTGCAAATGCTTTAGGGTACTAGAAGACCAGGTTTGAAAAGTTTAAAAATAAACAATGATCATTACTAGGTTTCTTTTGCATTTTGGTTTCTTCTACTCACTTCAAGGGGGAATGTTGGTTGTTCATTATAAACCCGCACAAAAATCTCCCCCACAATCAACTCTTTACTGTGGTCACCAAACACAAAGTCTGCCCCAAAGTGTTTATCATTTTCTCCCTTTAAAACATCAAAGAGAATGTTCTCAATACAACAATATGGATTAGCTTTAATATTAAAAAAGGTGTCTGAACCAAGTGCATTATTACCCTCTTGATGTTCCCCTCCTGCTGAGACTCCAGGAACTCCAGTAGTTCAGCTCGGGTGCAATTGTTCCAAATCAGGTAGGGGTTTTCTGAGTTACTGTTGAGAAGCTTCAAGACCTAAAACAATCAGCATAATACAAGATATTTCATTCATACATTGTAAATTGCTTAATTGTACAAACGCTGCTTCATTCTTCCCACCACCAACCTCAGCGGGAGTGCCTGTCCCCAACTTCCTGGAGATATACGGTGTGAGCATAGCAGCTAAACTCTTGCGTATGGTTGGGTTTTCTGGAGGTGTGCCCTCAATGCCGTTGGTCTCTGGGACAGGATTATTGCCGTCTGGGCTGTGGGCTATGGGGTTGTAGCCCCCCAGACGGCTCAGTGCGATCAGACTGAGCTTGGCGAGGCTGTTGGCTACTTCCTGTTGGTTAGTGTCCTGACTGGCCTGTACGCCACTCTCCTCCAGAGTGTAGTCATAGTTGAAGAGATTGACCAACAGATGCCATAGTACACCTGCATGGTACAGATGGGTCTGTAGGAAGAAGTCCACTGCAAAAGAGCTGACACACTGAACTGCCAAGTTGGCCGTTTTAGGAAGACCCTAACAAGAGAGAATAAAAAAAGTTATAAACTTTTTATATCATAAAAGTTAAACATAATTCAAAATGGACGACATACCTTCCCATGGTAGAGAATGTGGCAGATGTCCCTGATGATGTTGGGTTGTTCAATGATCTTCTCCCTGCACTCCTCAAACTGAGCTGCTACACTGTAGCACTTACAGATGTGCCCGCACACCTGAGCAACAGCATTACGTTTAATACTGTGCATGTGCACTGACTAAAAGCAATAAAATCTAAGTACCTGTACTGCCATGTCATCGGGCTTGCTGGATGCGGTCAGAACAGCAACACAACGGGACAAAGCTTCTAATAAAATCTGTTCCATGGAAATAAAAACGTAGGTAAAATAATTTTGCACCAAATGACAGTTTGACAGACAAAACAATGTTTTAATATACAGTTGTCTCTCAATATAATGCGGCTCACCTTATGCGGCCTTGCTGTTTCGCTTTTTTTCGTGTGCAATTTTGCATGCTTTTTAACAGCGTATGAACGCGCATTGTGTTCTGTGTCCTGATTGGCTAAGGGACTTAGACAATTGTCAATCAATCTCCTCCATGTTGTGTCTCTTGTACTGTAAAGAAGGCGTTCAGCTTGCCATATTTACATAAATGTTCAATCGCTAACAGTGTTACTCTGAAGTGATGTATGAAATGTCAATGAGATTTTCTGCACCGACAAAGCACCTACAAAGGTTTGAACTTTTAGAGTGTTTAAACAAGAGAGAAATGTGAGAAAATGTTAATGCCTGTCTGAGAAAAGTGTACCAAGTGTGTGGAGAGGGGTTTTACGGCTTTAAAATATATATAATAATTGTTTTTAGAATGTAATCCCCGAGGGACCACTGTACCTCAATGCCATTCTCCCGCCTAAGCTCCTCTGCGTTCAGTGCTGAGCAGTTGACTGTGTGGAAGGCCAGTTCAGCTGCAGCCGGGAGCAGAGGGGAGGTCTTAGAGAAGAGCTGCTCATCGTCAGTCTCCATTTTGATGGTTTTGATAAGCATGGGGTAACCCGCATATTTATATGGCTCCAGTTCTGTTGGCATAAAATATGGTCAATTATCTACATCTTAGTAATTTCAAAAAGAAACACAGAAAACAGTAAGAAACTGACCTTGTTTGTGGTGATTGAAAAGGATGCTCTGTGTTTTAAGAATGAGAATGATGTTTTCTGGGTCTGGTCCATCGATCACTCGTGCAGATTTTGTACAAAGGAACTCATAGGCTTTGTTAACCTTCTCAAACATGTCCTGCAATAACAACATCACAGAGATCACATAACCTTGTTCTTTGTTTACCAGAAGACTCAACCAAATCTTAACATACCCTTCCCTCTGGATTCTTGTCTGGATGGTATTTCTGTGCCAGTCTGAAGTAGGCTTTCCTGATTTTACTCTCTTCATGCCTGCACATGGAAAATGGCATCATTTAAATGTAATGAAACCATCAAGGTGTATTCTGCAGAAGCACTAGAGACAGAATGGCACTCACTGTCCCTGTCCTTTGGGGAGATTGAGGACCTCATAGGCATCATCTACAGACATGGAGGGAGGTTTTTTCTCCACTTCTTTCTTCCAGGCTTCAAGCGTATCTTTAAGCAGTTTCACCTGGACGTATAGGACAACAACTCTTGTTTATGAGCGGGTTCAAGTACATCCTGATTGTTTTATGAAACTAAACGTACAGCATTGCGAATCGGCCAGTTGGGGAAGCGGGTTGTGTCACACAGATGTCTGAGGTAGTAGATGTTACAGAACAGCTCATTGTCCAGCTGAGGGAAGCTGATGACTGGAATAGGACAATACTGGTATAGGGCTCGAGTGTTGCTCTGCAGTCTGGGACTGAAGTCAGCCACATGAGCAGCAATCTTCTCTATCATCATACGCCTGAAAAAAAAAATAGTAATAATAATATGTACATTGTAAATCTGTACATTTCTGCAGCAGCATTCAAACACAATAGCGTTAGAATTCTGGAATCTGTTTTACCGTACCTCATCTCACTGCTCCAAATGGCCTCAGGCGTATCAAACTCTCCAAGAAAGATCTCAGAGAAGCGCTCAGCCTCATAGTTTTCCAGGTAGCAAACCATGGCTTCAGGAAGGATGGACCCCAGCACACTGCGCTGAACTATATCCTGACCTTTGGCCTAAGAAGACATTTCAAGGAGTTATTTTATGCAAATAAGCATATGCAATGCACTGGTCAAATCAGTCTCTACCTCTTCTGATCTGAAAGCTTGCTTCAGGTGAGTGTATTTCAGGAATCTATAAAAGTAAGAAAACATCATCTAATATTCCAATTATGTTCACAGCTGTTCGATGTTTTTTTGCAGATGTTGAAACTTTAAACTTATTTTTTATAACATTATCAATATGGTAGTACCTTGCAACTGGTAGAACATTTGAGCCTGTGTACATCATAATAAAGAAGAAAATTCCAGTCAAATACAGACGCTGCAGATTGGGATTGTCCTGCATCACCAGATACAAGACATTGGCAACTTTCTCCACCAAAATCGGGTCAAAGGTCAACAAAAGCTAGAGAGAATCAAGGGCGATGAGAAAAAGGTCAGGGTAAGAGTGTAAATGTTGGTGAGGGTTATTTGTATTAAATTAATGTAACAAAAGAAAATACCTGAACAATATGGGGCAGACAAGCATTGTCACTAATCAACCTCTTAATTTTTGGTAAAGGGCGGATAATTGCATTATCTTGGTCTCTGTGGAGCCAATACACAGTAAGAAACAGAAACAAAACAATCTTTTTATAGGCAGACTTCTCTATCCATACGTTTCTGAGTCATGAAAATCTAGCATCATAAAAAGAAACTATTCATTCAATGGGCAAAAGTCCTCACAATATTACCTATAAAACAGGAAAGTGAAACCCATGAATATAGATTTCTCCATAGTACTGATTAAGTCTAACCTGCTGGGGTAGTAGGAGCACATAGTTATGAGCATGTTCAGGATGAGTGTGGCTAGATCAGACTCATTCATCACAGCCTGTCCAGAGGCCAGCAGACACCACTTCAGCTGAGGAATGGCCTGCAGGGGGCGCCACCCGTCCATCCCCTGGGCCCAGCAGCGTGTTTTTGCAGTGAGAACACCTGTGTTCCAAAACTCCTGCATCTGAACAGTGAAGAATGAAATGGCATTTAGTTTATGAGTTTATGTTTAAATAGTAAACAAGAATAATCAGGTAAAAGTTTTTTTTTCAAATGGTTTACTTCTTCAAAACCAAAAGGTCCTCTTCGTTCTTTGTCAGCATTACCAAAGTACCACTCTTTTTCACTGTCCCTTCTCATGTCAGGGGAAGCTTCCAAAACGTTACTCTGCAATTATTTTCACCAATCAGCTCATCAATATCAACAATAATTTTAGAAAGAGTTTAGTTTGTATGTCACACCTGCAGGGGGACGGTTGCTCGACTCGTGTGAAGATGAGCCAGAGTCAGCAGATCCACCAAAATGCGCACTCCATTTGAGTCCATCACCTCTTTCACATTTTTCTAAACAATATATGATTTATATTTCTACACCAAACAACAATTTCATCCAATGTTAACTGATGTTTGATAGACCTACCTTGTTCAGAATTAGCTTGTTGAGAAAGAGGATGAGTCTGTCTCTTTCCAGTTTGTCAGTACACTGTATTAACACAAGTGAATGAATATAGATGTTCAGAACTGCACTTAAATTTAGTTGTAATACTCACTCGATCCAGCATCCCCACAATATATTTAGTGTCAGTGAATGGACCAATCTCTTCATAGCATTTTCCATAAACTATTGCAAGAGCCTGCAGGCAAAGGCACTTCATTGTGACTTTGGGCGTGAGTAGAAAGCGATGGTAGAGTTCATTGAAAAACTCATATCTAGAACAGAGGAAGAATCTTTTAGAATAAAAAGGATACACTGAAACAAGATTGATGATTTTAGCTACACTCACGATCTCTTGATGGCACTTGTTTCTTCATTTTCATCTTCCTCCAAAAGCAGTCGCAGATAATAGTCTCCAATCTTGATCTCATCCGAAAGGCAGTCATATTTTACCTGGCAAATAATACAAGAAATTGGTTTAATACTGTTGTGTCTGCTTACTTCCACATCCTAATTTTACTCATAATAGCAGTACCTCAAACTCCTGGTGGTTCCAGGAAATGACAGTGGCACTGCCGAGCTCCCGGTCCACCCCAAAAGCTCGCATCTCTCCCTCCAGAGCCTCCCGCAGCTCCTCTCGGGTCTTAAGGTTCCAGATGAGGTTGGAGCGCGCATGGTCAAGTTGAAATCTAAGCAGACATTAGAAATAATTGATAAACAAATTCCAGGAATACTACTTTCTAAAATTACATTACATGAAGTGTAACAAAAAGCAGTACCTGTAGTAAAACAACTCCCAGTTTGATTCTATTTTTATTCGCTGTCTTCTCTTTCTTAGGATCACTGGTTTCTGGTTGGGGTTCTATAATAAAAACATAGAAAATACTACATTTTAACTGTACAGAAAAATACTGTTCATATGCAGTTGCTATGTAATTAAATGGCATGAGGTTGAAATGGTAAGAACATAAAAAGCTTATGCACATCAGAAGTGAAACATGTGAAAATGCCTTTTGAAAGGTTAAAAGTGAAGAAAAAACAAACAAACATTTAAATAATGTCATCTTTGAACCAAAAAGAAAACAGAATGGGATCCCAAAAATGGGTGCATTCTGTTTTTGTTGTTATGGAAACGTAATCCTTCTGCATCTGAAAAATAGCCTTTTTTTACTGCACAATTGATTTTTCCAAAAGGTTGAGGCACTGTGTGAAAATAATTAGTATTTGTCATGGTCAGTTTTGATATTTTCTGGAAAGGTTATAACTATTCACTACCATTTTCTTGACTCACATCAGTAAATAAAAACAACACATGTGTAACTTGGCTAACAATACATTTGAAAGTGGAAAAACATTGTCTGACAGAGTTACTGTCAGGATTTAGAACCCAAACACTTTAAAGGTCAGACAGATTTAAGCTGTGGTTTCCATAATGCAAACTCAAAACACACCCACTTTAGCACACATAGATGGAGAATGCCTGATGGACAGAAGAATGCTTTAAATACTAGATCCCATTGGCCGCTCGAACTTACCAGGTTATTTCTGTCCTGCTGCATAGTTTGACAAAAGAAAAACACAATGAGGGGATGAGGCAGAGACAACACAGAGAGATTATTGTTTTTTGATAAAACAGATGAATTGCAACAAAACACAGCTGGTACAAAGGTGGGTGTACATTATTGATTGCTTTTACATTTGTATAGCTTGTTAAAATACAGCGGCAAAACAGCAATGAGCATGAAGGCAACAGGCACAATCAGACGGGCTTTGTTGCAAATGATCTAAAACATTAGTTATGCCAAGTATAGCCTAGGACTGAAAGAACTAATGATGTCTAGTAACTCTAATAACTGCTTTAGTAATGTAGGAATTGTAGAAAGAACAGAAACAGCTTCCAATATTGAGTTAAGAGAACATTAAAAAAAAAAAAAAAAAACAGCCATAAAATACCTAAACAAAAAAGCTCCTTTCTTGTGCATGCAACATTTCAATAATGGTGTGTTGAGCAGTTCAGCAGCACCTGATGCAGAAGCAGTAGTGCAATAATACATATGCCTCACCTCCTTCTGAGCGATGCCCATCTTATCTCTCCAGTGCATCAGCACAATATCTGCCTTCTCCTTGGCAAACTTTTCTACCTCTTTGGCTGCTTTTCCTGCTATCCGCTGCCACTCGGGCACCTTGTTACGATTTAGCTGATCCTATGATAAAACAAAATATTTTTTTCTGTAAAGTAATAACACTAGTTAACCACTGAATAACTTGTAGTAGAATACCGTGGCAAGTTTCAAGTTGTCTCGAATGTGCATTCTATCAACATCTTTTTCTGGGACAGTATCAGCACTGTCTAGGTAAGCCAGTAACCCCGTTGGCTGGAAGAAAGAAAGCAGAAGATAAGTTCAAATAAAAATAAGAACTAGCTGATATCCAGTAGTGTGCCAACCATTATATCAAAATGTTTTGGAGCAGGATCAAACATTATTGAAATTATTGAGGCACAATCTTTTCCATGACATAAAGGCACTGGATTTAATACTGATAAGACTTACAAGTATTCTTTTCAACAGGTTCATTGCAACAGGGTTTTCCGCTGTCCATAAACCAACTAAGTGCCGACTCAGCTGCCTGAAGGGAAAAAGACAGTCATTTGTTGGACAGAAGGAAAAAGGAAACAAACAAGCCATAGCGACATCCACTTGGCAGTTTTCGCAAAACTATACTATAAAAACAATATTTTCTTATAGTTAATCTACTTCTCAAGACCTAATACAATACAATACAATAACAAGATTTGACAATTGACCTGTTTGTAAGCATTCTCTGGTCCGCGCTGACAGTAAACAGTGATGTGTGCAAATGCCTGGGCAGAGCTCCTTCACTCAGAGCCAGCTCTTGCATCTTGGTGGCGATTTCTTTGTCCCCTTCCTGTATCAAAAATAAAGACATGAGTGTACCTTGCATGTACAAGTATGTGTATCTGAGAATCTATTGGCAGACCTACTTCAATAATGGCCTTCATTACCAGGCCTGCTCCTTTCACTATTGCCATAGAGGGATGCTGAAAATGAAGTACACATCAGTATACACAAGAAGAAATACTAAATGTAACATACGAACAGCAAACTTTGCACTATCAAACTTTGCACCTGAAAAAGTTTAAATAAGGTGCGTCCATTGGAGGCGACCATCTCAAGCAGCATGTCAAACTGCTGTCCTTCAGTGGTTTCACTGTAAGGTGCGCAGAGGGCAAAGGTCAGGAAGTCAAGCAAAGAACTGATGACCAAAGCTCCTGTTCCATGGTCCTGGAAAGCAAAGCACATCATGTCTTGTAATAACTGCATAAAGTGTATTTTACAAGATCAGCGACTGAAACTAAAAAGCTTTACTAGATCATTTATAGTGGACTAAATGTTTCAAATGTACCACATTGGTGATGAATTTTTCCAGAAGATTTTCCAGGAACTTCTTTGAAGACAGGAGGGAAGCTTTGTTTAGCTGTTCTTGCCTCAGGTCATAGTCATCATGCATTGGCTGAAGTGATAAGTGACAAGAGTCATTTTACCATGTAGTGTTAATCAGCTGTATGCACCACATGTGCACTCATAAGATCGTACTTACACACATAAGTGCACAGAGCATGTCAATAGCAGCATGGGTCACACCATTGTTGTTCCTTTTTAAAGCTTTTACTGTCTTTACTCCGAGTTTTTCCCTAAATCTGCAAAACACGCACACATTAAAAAGGCTGCTATGCATATAATAATAGAATACATCCAATATCACTTCAACAACACATAACTGGGAAGTTGTCTGCAGAGGTCTGGGAATGAATATGCAGAGACTTTATTGCTCCTGAAGGGACTTTTGTTTCTTTTGCTCACCAACAATAACAACATTAAAACTACAGAAAACTACAGGATTAAAGTGCTTTTCTGATCTAATGATCTAAAATATCTTAAGCTGTAGGCATCTTGTGGTAATAAGAGAAACAGCCAAGTGCCCAGCAATAAATCTTACAGGAATCCTAATTAGGGTACAGGAGCAAAGAATCAACAGTAAATACAGTTCCTCTCATACATCTCAGTGACCCAATGAAGGACAATGTTTGTTTGTTTACTAAATAACACAAATAGAAACTAATGTAATATGTCTATTTTTTTAGAAAGTAAAAAACTCAAGCATGAGATGGTGGATCAAGGCCATAAAGATAACATGCCTTTCAGAAAACAAGGGTGAAAGAAAAACACAGCAGAAGGTAATAGTCCTTTTCACAACAGCCAGGCTGCTAGTGGTGGGGGATTCAGTTATATTTTGCATAAAAATGTCCTTGTAATAAACGGAGAAGGACATTCTACTCAACTATATTCAGCATAAAAAATGATGACCAACACATAATTAAATAATAACAATTGTTTAGTTATAATAAAATGGCTTAGCATGTTCATATAGTTATATTTCATGGCTATAGTTTCTTCATCTGCTCTTGATTCCATTCGATTTCTTAAGGTTTACCCCGTTAAATGACCAAGAACAGCCATGGATAATAAATGAATCTTTTAAACCTAACTATTTTCTGTGACAATCCTTACTGACTTCTAGTTGAATCTGAAGAGCCTGGTTGATGCAAAAGGAATAGAACAATCCAAATAAGCAAACAGAGGGTGCACTGAGTTGCATGGATTCATATTTACGTTCCATCTGAGAGTCCAGACCCTTGACCAGACCTTGGAATGACAGAGCATGCCGGTTAACAGCAGCTCACATTCATTTGCATTCAAAGTATAAGCTATGAGAGGTGGTGGTGAATAAGCTGCATTCATACTTCGGGAGCTGAGTGAATGCCTGGAACCCGGCTTTAGAGGCCACCAGGCGTCGGATGGCCTGGAAGTGGCTCTCCAGCTCACTGTTGATAGCAGGTAACTCTGCCTCTTGAGACAGAAGGGCCAGGATGGCATTGTTTATGAGCTTCTCTTTGTTCTCAGAGAACAGGCCCTGAGGGAGAACATAGACAGACAACATTAGAACATATTTGGGGAAAGGAATAAATCAAACCAAATGCTTACATCTTGTGTCACAGCATGTAAAACTCCACTGTATGATATATTCGCATTGAAACGAAACACAGCATCAGCAAAGTTGCCATCTGAAAAGCAAAGAAAGGTTTTTCTTGGGTGCAGACAACACACTCCACATAATAATGGAGACCACGGGCCTTGACTCACTGGGTGGTGCTGCCAGGAACCTAAGATGTAAGCTCTCCACCTCCTCGTCCACAGGCATGCTCAGGAGCCCCCATCTCTGCCCTCGTTGGGTTGGGGCCATCTTGACACAGACATCCCTGTTGCCTGAGGCACGTACTCCATCAAGCAAGCTGGCTAATAAGGAGTCCCTGAAAAACAACCAGCATTTTCATTTGACACCAGATACATTTGTATTGGATGTGATTCCTGATGCATACCTTTCTGTGGAGGAGAACCTCCTAATCTGTCCTCTAATAAATTCAACTGTAAAAACCTGAGGGTTGTCAACATCGCAAATAAGTGCAAATACCTGAGGGGAGAAGAAACAAAAAAAGTCATACATACACAGTGGAGTGCAGTATTAAGGGTGATTTTCTATAGAGTGTATACTCAGCATAACACAGTTTGCGTTCAAATCTAAAACATCTAACAAAAACAAGTCTTCAGATCATAATCAGCAGAAACAATAGCAGATTTCTATGAATTCAATAATCAACTCTCTATGAGGCCTGTAAACTTAAACACAACAGCAAAAATCCATCTGAATACCTTAATTAAACAAAGAGCATAGTGTGAATAAGTGAGTGTACACAAATGTGCAGTGAATACCTCTCCAAAGGGTTTAACTGTAACTATGTTATAAGATGCAGGGTCTCGCTCCACTAAACATGTTTCTGTTAGAGCCAGGATACGTTTCACAGGCTCCTGAGGAAACAGAACATTTCAAAATCGTTAATCTGACTTTTCTGTACTCAAAGTTGAAGTAGATATGTTACTGACTGGATGGCGTGGAGTGATCTTCTGAACTACAAACTCTGCCAAAGATGTGATGCTTTCGTCTGAGCTGTACTTCCCCAGTCTGTCAGTCAGAAAGTCTTCAAAGGTCAGGGACTCCTTCCTCAGACGGAGCGTGATGCCGATAAAATTCCCTGCATGTTCTATGGCGCTGCGGATGATGTCATCTCTATGCTCCGAGGCAAACAGATGCTACCAGAGCGGACAACCAATATATAACCAAGGTTAACAACACTTTTCAACCAACAAGTGATTACATATTACTTACCAGCCTGCTGAAGCCTCCATGAAGGATGCAGAACCCTCCTTGGTAATCTGACACCTCCACAAAACCCTCGATATTGCGGTAATCATAGGAGCAGACCACCCTGTTGGTCTGAGGGTCGATCTGGTCAATGCCTCCTGGTGTTACTTCTAAATTCACAGACTTTCGTGTGTCGCTCCAGTGATGTTTGTAGCAGTTGTATCGCTGTTGGGATTCAAGGCAAAGAACATTATACAAGTTACAAGATACAATATTAGAATATATACAATATAGAATATTAATTAAAATGTATAAAGCCCTTACCCTGCCTGTTATTTTTCCTTCTGAAAATTCTGTTCTGAATCGCTGTAAAAGACAAGTTATTCATATGTCATCAAAAGTTGAAACATTCTGAGCAGCTCTTAGAGTCATCTAATTAAAGCACTTTTATTGTCTGCGAACCCAGAAGTAATGCTGTGCTGCAAGCATCTTAGTTGTTATTAGCATTAATGTGCCTCCACAAACTCCACATCTGAAAGTTGTGAAAACTCCTCATGGCGGATAACTGGACCACTGCAAACCATTTCTGCTAGAACTAGTTGTTCAGGATGTTTTGCACTTTTAATAACTCAATTGAAAGTGACTTAGCCAGTAATTCACTAGCCATTATATAAAATAGATTCATATTTAGTGTTTTGGAGCATGATATACAAACTTCCCCTTCACAATATTAGGTATGTGTGCTGTTAGCCCCTTGTAGTCCGGCTCACCAGTGCTTCTGTGAGCAGCTCTGTCCGGTGCTCTGTGGAGAACTTAAGCGTCTCGGACTTCTTGCTTGTGCCTTTTCGGAATGTGAGGTTGAACTCTGTCCCTTGTCCCTTCCCCACAGGACAGATGCCACAGATGTCCCCATAAGGCCACTGAAAAGACATCAAACATGCAGAGGTAAGTGGAAAACTACATTACACAATTACATTATACATCACAACTCGCTAACCTGATTCGTTACTTCTAATGTTGTAGGATTGTAAGTTGTAATGCCATGGGTGCCCACGGAGAATACTCTCTTGTACCTACAATACAAAGGCAGGATTAGTCATAATACCACAAGCAAATAACAATGAGTGTGGGAGAAAATGGTGAGTAGTGTCATCAATTGAAAGTACAATTCAAACATTTAAACAAAACAATGCGATTATTTCAATTCCAAAACAAGTCCACGCATGACAGCATTTTACAGCCAGTAGCTTGATGATGTCACCTCATATCCAGCTTTATTGTGTCTGAGTCAGCACACATATTTTATTCTGTTTTATTGTTGTAACATTTCAAGGTACAGGAATGGTCACATGTTGAAGGGGATGGTCTTTCTCTCAGCTTTCTGCTTATAGGCAACATTTTGTTTTTTGACCATTCAAAAGAAGAAATATTTGATTTGGAACTGTAATTGCTATGGCAACAGTGCTAATTTTTCATCACTCTGAAATCTATGGATAATAAGCAGCTCCTAATCGAGTTACTGCCAAATGTCTGGAGATATGAATAATGCTACTCAGCAACTACCAGCTGCATTTTGATTAGATTTACTGTTTACTACTGTATAATGCAGATAAATCTATTATAAATACTGTGATAAAATAATTGAATCCACATTGCAATGTTCTTATCTTAGCTTAGAAGTACAAAAACTGAAAAAAATGATAATCTCCAAAAATCATTTGTTCCTCCCGATCCAATTAAGGGTGCATTGCGTAACTTCTTGGGTGGAAGATGAAATGTTGCACAGTATGGCATTAAACCTACCTATCATATTCAGTTACAGGTGTTAACCATACTGTAAAAAAAAAAAAAAAAAAAAACCTTGAAAAACATGAATTCTTACTGTGAGCAAACTCGTCTCTCCAGATCTGATCTGTTACTTGGCCTGATAGAGTCACCTGCTTGTTTCCATGAATATAGATTAGTTTAATGCCATTCTGGGGAACATTCCAGGCAAAGCAATAATATTTCTATGGACACAAGCAGGTGACAGACTCTCCACCAGAAAAGTTACATAGGGCAGTTCTTGAGTTATAAAAAAAACTCTTTATTTAGACAATAGAATGTGATTTTAAAGATTAAATCATAGTACTTTCTTTTATATTACCATGTGGTCTTATATCTATGTAGACCTTCAGTCGTCCAGGTAGGTTCCACAGTGACCCATGAGTTTATATTAGTCTATGTAGTTTTATACTTACTCTGATGCAGCTCAAGATAATTCTTAAGCTATTAAGGAAAGATTCATTTCTGTCCTGTTAATGTGATTTTTTTAGTAAGTAATTTGCTCAAATGAATATCTAGTTTCGATGATAGTTTTAGTATTGATTAGTATCTGATTTTCGATACATTTGACAACCAAAACCAATACACTATACCAGAGAATGCACAAGCTCATAAAGTACATATAAAAATGATGTTATCAAAATTCCTGGTTTACACACGTCATCTTGTGTCATGTCTAGTTTATAAATGGCCTTATTCTCCATGTCTCAACCTTGGTGCTCAGAGCAGAAGGCATTACAGAGAGTCAGCACAAGCCTTGTTAATTATTCATTGTCCGTGGGCTGCCTTTTTCCTCTCCATTCTATATTAGTACACTGCCCAGTACCCACCCCACCTGCAGCTACTGGAACATATTTTTATACAATCAAACTTATGGCCACTTATTAGCCATTATCATTCTCAATTAGCTTGTGTTTGTGGATTGCATAAACAGAAATGTAAAGTAAATCCATTTTCATGTTTACAATAGTTAACTTGGAATGAAAATTAAAGGGCCGGTATTATGCAGTTTTCTGATCTGTTATAATGTTGCTTCCTCATTAAAAACATACCCGGAGTTGTGTTTTGTTTAATACTTCAGACATGTTTAACACAGAAATCCTGCTTTCTTCTCTAAAACAGAAAACACTCTGTTCCAAGTTGTGATGTCATGTAGAAGTATTTACAGGAAGTACTCCATTGTGTTCCATATACTATCACTACAATCATTTGGTATTGCCAATCTCTACTGAACTAAAAGGTAAAAGTTAGCTGTTAACTTGAAAACTACCACTTCATGAGATCACATAGTGGAACGGATCATTTTCAGCTTTGAAGATGTAGACAGACTAATAATAAAGGGTTACTCAAAAATGTGTGAATGAAACAGAACACAGCTCCAGGTGTGTTTTTGATGAGGTAACAACATTAAAACATGTCTTAAAGCTCACAAGAGTCAATTTTGTGCAATATAGGACCTTTAAATATATTTTATATGTGAAATGAAATAGGTTAGATGTGAAAGACTGAGGTACAGGGGTAAATATAACTCTGGTTATTTCTTTCAAACAGTAAATCTCCCAAATGTATAATCCATAAATATTGAACCTTATCTGTCAAGGACTGACTTCACAAATGTATATTAATCAGATGGCTTTAGCTTCGTTCAAGTGACATTTATCACGTCTTTGTGGTTGAATAATGACACCACTTCCTGACAAAATAATTTCATTTTTGTTTTCTTTAGACTGGTTAGTGCGGACAGGCCCAGTAATGACACAGATATTAACTATAAAACAAGTCAACAAACCTGCAAACTGGCAGTTCAAACAGCACATTCTACCACAGAATTCTGACGTGTCCTCCAGCTTAATTTTAAAACTAGGAATTCTTGAACGTTTTGATGTCACATGAATGCAGCCTATTAGCTTGTGTCTATATGCATAACAGTAAAAATTTTTGTGTGAAATTAAAGCATATGCATGTGAAAAGAAACTGTAACAGATGTAGGTTGCAATTTGTGGATTTATGCTGATAGGAGGCATTGGACTTTGTGTCAATTTGTTTCACATGGATATGCCCAGTAATTACATAAAGAATTAACCATAAAATAGGCCTGTCACAATAATTTTGAAGTGCGATATATTGCTGGAGTAAATATATAAACGGTAATATTGAAAGTAATTTATGCCACTGACGGGATAACCTTAAATCTTATTGTACAGCCAAAAAGATCACCAAACATTTGTCATACTGCAAAGAAAAGGCACACACAATAAATACTAACAACAAAAAATATTGTTTGAGCTTTCATATAAGGAACGGTAAGTGTATATAGTAATTATTGTGGCAGTCCCAACATAAACCAGGTCAAAACACCTGCAATGTCAAAGCAAATTTGATTGTAGTATTTTGACCTGCCTTACAGCTTGTACAACACCCTGTTCTACAGAACATTTCATAATGCGTGTAATTTGGCAACTTCCTGGATCTGACTAAATCTCTTGACCAGTACATCTCCTACTTCCATCTCTTAGAGTGGCAGAGTGTTAGCCATCACGTACACTGTTGCCTTGGAGAGAGAAAAATATTATTGTATGCAAAGGAGATTCAAAGGAGTCATGCATTTGCATCTGTGAAAGTGGAGGAGCTATTGCACTAAACTATCAATTATATAGATAACCTAGTGCCCTTCATTATAAAGACAACCTGGTGCCCCTAGAAGACACACACAGACTAATCTAATACTCTGCACTAGTCACAAGGTTGTAATTAAACAGGAGTGAAATGAGAGCAGGATGGTAAAAGGATGGCTCTTTGACTACAAAATATTGCAGTTAAACCCTCTCATCTGTGCACCAGTATTACATAGTATGTCCAAGTATTGTGGAGCCTAGAACATGCATTATCCAAACGACGCTCTGTCGATGCTGGCAGCCCTGCTTGAGTTACATGGGTTCAGGCCTGTGCTAATGGGAAGGTACATTTAGAAAGCAGGTATTGGTAATATGATCTCCCGGTCTCACTTGGACTAGTTCATTCTTCTCAGCAGAGCATCATGTCACAGCTAATTTGAGGTCAAATGCAACAATTAAAACGACATGATAATATTCACTCTATAAAATTTAAATTTTTGAAACATTAGATAATAATGTAGTTTCATGACAATGAAAATGTCATAAATTATTTTAAGCAAATCACTTAAAATTGAAGGTAATCTATTTAAAATATTAGGTTAGGTTTATTGTGCAATTGAGCTAAGCAACTTATCTCGTGGATCAATACATTTTAATGATCTAATGGTGAAATCACCCCTTTTTGCACTAATCCAAATACGTCAGAAAGGAGTTCCATCTGTGCCCGTAACAGTTGACTTTAATGGGAATTCTGTGGTTCAGAGGAATCCCACACACAAACCACTTGAGTGACAACTTGTGTGACTTTTACACTACAAACTGTTTTCATACTTTCTATAGCGGCTGTTATCTATTCACAATACTTATCCTCTTTCCATATTATGTTAAAAATAACACTCCGCTCTCACTGCTGCCACTGTCTGACAAATATTCACTGCACATCTTGCACAGATAAGTAAGTGGAATCCCCTCCTCTACGGTTAAGCAAAGAATACCCAATATTGTTGAGAAAGCTGACACACAGATGATTTGCAATAGGCAGTAAGACCAGACCTGATATCATATCTGAATTATTATTATGAGATACTAGAGTGTCTCTTACTTTCCTCTCCAGGAGTGTTTGGTGGTGTAGAAACAGGCCAGATCTTTGTTGTCCTTGACGACATTCATCTTTTCACAGGACCTAGAAGACAAAACAATTGATGGTAGTCAGTATAGAAATAAATAGCAACAAAATAAAACAATGTTTGATGCAGAATCCCAGTTGTTGTTGTGTCCTCGAGCAAGACACCTCTTCTAGTTGTATAGGTATGAGTCAGGTATGAGAGTGATTAGTGATGGTCAGAAGGGCTGACACAGTCACTCTAGGCAGCTGTGACTATGGACAGTGAATAATACATGAAATTGTAATACAACTTTGAGCATATAATTATTAATACAGGTCAGTATTCACTTAATAGTAAATAGGATTGGTCAGTGGTCACATATAGTATTTTCCTGCATCCACTGGGAACTCAAAGCATTACGTAAAGGCTCCATAAACAAAATGCTCTGCCAACAGAGCCATATGGATGTTTGTGGTCAAACCTCCTGTTAAAGCCTTATCTCATCAGATCTCAAGCTAAGGAGGGCTGGGCATGGTTAGTACTTGAATGGGAGACTGCTAGGAATGCCAGATCTGTGCCATAGTGGAGTGCTAGTGTCATTGTGTCCTTAGGCAACACACTTCACATTACCATTCCCTCATATGAATGTGGTGTGTGAGTGTTGGTGGTGGTCAGAGTGGCTGATGGCACAGATTGGCAGCCTCACTTCCATCAGTCTACCCCAGGGCAGCTCTGGATACCTTACCACCAAGTGAGGAGTGAATTAATAGCAAAAGACAAAATTTTAATCTGTCAACTGGACAAAATATTGTCCAGTTTGTCCAGTTCACAGATTAAAATTTCGTTTTCTGCTATGGATCAGACCTGGGCGACTGAGGGATTACACAGACAAGTGAATTAATTATGCACGAAATTATCTGGAAAAGCACTATAAGAAAAATTTATTATTATAACTTTTGTGGGGGCAGCTAATTATTTATTGAATATTTCCATAATACAAAAAATTTGGTTAATTAAAAAGCACTAAAAGTATCTTCTCTGCCCCCTGTCCCTTTCACGTGTCATCAGGCTCAGGTTTATGTAATGCACCTTTTAATGTACAGCCACACACTTCACATACACACTCTACATACTGCGTCTCAAAGGTAAAGTCTCACAGGCTCCCAACAACCCGTGACGGAGCAATTCTACAGCATGTCTTTATTATAACCATAGAAGATTCTGACAGACTAAATAACATATGATCCATCCTCCTCACATGTACCATATCTATATTAAACAGACATGCCTGTTGGGAGAGGAAAAACAACCTACTGTTTAGAGCCTGAGGGAAGGACCATCAAACAGCTGATGACTGATCGATATACTGCTGCAGAGCCTGTGTGTGTGTGCGTGGGCGTGTGTATGTGTGGCCTTGATCACTTTGATAAACCACATGAGAAAACATAGTGCGAGTCAGAAAAAAAAGACGATTTTTATTTAGTTTTATCTTGTCAAATTTTTAAAGAGTAATTAAGCTTTTTCAAATCACTCTTTTGTCTAGACTCTCAGATTAGAACTTTATTCTACTGACAATCAAAATAACAATAGTTGCCTACATTCTGACAGCTCCATATCAGGGCTGCCAGATACACTACTATTGGCACAAACTGCTGTGACAACAAATTTGTCAGTGGCACATAAATCTCTCTACCACTATATATCTATATATCTATATCTATATATATCTATATATCTATATCTATATATATCTATATCTATATATCTATATCTATATCTATATATCTATATATATATATATATATATATATATATATATATATATATATTTATAAACTATTTTGTAATAGGTCTTTATAAAGTGTATTTTTCAATTTAAATACCCTGATTGAGTCTATGGCAGGAAATCAATCCAATTTAAGGGCACTGTGGTACTTGACTTGAATATTATTGTTACCGACCCACACTTTTCAACATAGTGGCTAGTGAATGAACACAACACCACACTTAAAAGATATGTAGGCTGTAAGCATGAACAAAAACTAGGCTACTTCTGCTGTGAAGGGAAGAAGATCTGTTTCTATACAAGCAACTTAACATCGTAACTACATAAAAAGCAACAATGACAAGCTAATAAAGTAATGTGTGAATAAGCGCTCAGGTTTAATCCTCAGTGCAGTTATTGCTAACAGCTGCACTGATGAGGACCTGTGTCAGCATTCTGTCAGGATCTGGGAAAACTCACACCACTTTTCCTTCCTCTCCATCGTTGAGCACAAATAAGCAAGATACAGAGGACACAAATCCAACCATAATAAGCTCTGCACTGTGGACACAACATGAACATATGGCTCTGCTTATGTCTCGACAGTTTGACAGTAATCCTTTACAGTTGCACACAATGACTGTTTTGTTGGTAGAATAAGGAGGTGGAATTGTAAAGTGAAGGAAACATGGTTGACACAGTGTACAAAAGGAGATGTTAACAACAAGCAGTGCACAGCTAGCCCCATGCTGCTGCTGGAGGCCACTTTGATTATATTACTGTGTGGGGAGTGCAAAAAGAACTGAGGCAGACTTCTGTGGAGTCATGTGACCAGCCCTCCTTGTACTTCCTTCCTGCGTGCAGATCAATAGCAAGTTACTCAGAGACTCTGAAGCAAATATAAGGGAATCATTTCTGTACTTAAATAATTTGGCAGGCCTATTCTTAAACCAAACCAATTTATTTGTTTTAGTAAGACGAAATACAAGTGATATCTCTAAAATACTTATGCAGCCCTTGTGTTTTTACATCAGCTGTTTTGTTTTGATATCACCTCTTTTGTTGGACTGTACTGATTAATCTGAATATTCATGGTTGAAAATTCCCCAAAATATTAAACAATTTGTGAAAAATGCATGAAGACAAAATAAAAAATATAAAATGCTAACTAGCTGACTACTAAAATAATTGTTAAGATGCTGCTCTAGTGTTTTCAATAGCCTAATTCATCCCCACTCAACACCAACAACATCCTATCTAGAAACAGTTATCAGTGCGTCATAACAATAATCCATATTTATTGTAAAATAGAAAATAGTTAAAGGATCTCCAGGTTCAAAGGTCGAACTGTCATGTGCTGTGACATCACTTGGCAGCAGTAATAATACGTTTTAATTTGCACTAGTTAACCAATATCGGAAATAAACTACATTGCATGAGTGAGGGGAAGATAAGGCTCCCACAAGTAGACCCTAATACTAGTAATACATTTTCATTGCAATACACTGAACTGAAACGAATGCATTTCCTTCTTTAAACTGCAAGTAAACGTGCAGGAAGTTACTGTACGTGAGTTAATTTAGGAAGTAGACCAATAGACCCTCACTTAACCGTTTTATAATAATGCACTGCTCTGATTTCTGTATTGAAAACTCATGGATGGCTTTAAAATGATTTGCCAGTGGCCGAGTCCTCCCTGGCTCGTCTTGTTCTTCTGTCAAGTAAATCCATGATCAAGATGAGCATTAACGCTACCTGCCTCCTAAACTCTCCTTCATTGCAACAGGCCTGCGCGGTCCAATTGTAATCAAAATACACGGCGACATTCCTGTTTTTACGCAATGGGGCCATCGCTGCAGTTTACTCCAGTGCAGGACTTATTGGACAACTGTTTACGACCGTTTGTTTGTTAAATGCAGATAAGGGGTTGTGGCAGAGACAGGCGGTTGCTACTTACTTATGCTAGGCTAACCAAAGCTAGCTCCCATATTCAGGTTTCCAGGCAGAAGAGCTAGTTAGCATTAGCAGAAGCAGCGTTCAGTCAGTCAAACAAACATTGAGAAGATAGCTAAAGGCGCAAGTGGCAAGTAACGGAGGATGTGTTTACCTGCAAAATAGCTAAGGGGTGTTCAGCGTAGCGGTCCCTCAGCCCCCCACCCTCCTCTCTGGGTGTAGCTGGTGCTTTTCAGTTTTCCCAGTCTGATGCTTGCTGTCTGAAGGTGCTCAATTACGCCGTATTCCCCCCGACAACGCTCAGGACGCTGCCATGTTCCTGATAGCGCAGGAACACGGAGTGCGCATGCGCCTGGGCTGGCTGTCATGCGGCGGTCAGCTGATTGGTTTGTCTCCGCACTGACTGGCTGAACAGGCCATGGATCATCCATGGAGGAATCTATTGATGGGTTTTCCTGCTGTTTATGTATGGCGCTTTTAATGCAATCACTTTACCAGACGCAAAAGAAGAGTTTTCTAAACTAATGCTACTTCTTTCTGAATTAAAATGCATGCTCACATTGCGTTGCAGTCAAAGAGGTAAAAAGTAAGCTGATTGTGCCCTCTAGGGGTATTACTATGCACTGACAAGCCTAGACCAGCAAGCTTACTATGGGCTACGGTAGGCCATTGATTGGGTTACTTTAAGGCACCTGTAGTGTAGCACTTAAATTCGCGCTTGTGAAAAGTAAATTATTACTCTCAAGTAGCCCATACAGCAACATCGGCATCCACTGAAACTAAATTACTGAACATTATACCCACTATGCAACACAATAAAATACCATCATAAAATCTGGATATAGATGATAAGTTTATTTTTTCTTAAAGTCAAAGATTGATGGCAAATAACAATTAAAGCAAATTTCTAATAAAAAGATAAGCCTTTCAGATATGTGACAGTTAGGAGGTCACTATCTACCAACATCAATACAAAAGCAGCTAATAAAAAAAATCCCCCGGGCGTAGCTATAAATCACATGACGTTAGAGTAAAATACTCTTTAGAGTACTCACCGGGATTGAAGGTAAAGGGGAAACATTTTGTCTGTTGTCACGTCCGGCACTTGTACAGTGAATTGGAGCAAGACTGCACAGAGTGGTCACGTTATAAGGCATCTGATTAGGGGACTAACCATGCGCTGCCCGTTAGTCTAATTCAATTAGAGCTTGAGAGACATAAGAAAAATGTCTCTCTTTTTAAGTTGGCATTCATAAGAATGTTGGCTTACAATATGACATTATGACATAAGTATGCAAAGGAATGTTTTGTCATGCTTACTTAAATAGCTTTCTTATAAACCATAGCATGAAAATCAGACTAAATTCACAGTTTGAATTCTGTGAATAACACAAAAGTTCAAAGAGGTCAATTAATGTCAGATGCAGGACCCAATCCCAAGAATGAATCGTTGCCTCACTATGGGCCTTCTCAGAGAGAAGTCAGGATAGATTTGAATCAACGTCGTTACAGAAAAACAAAAAAATGCATATTGGCATTCTTGAGGTGAGGCATATTTTTCATCAAAAAAGTTTTGTGTCCATTATCAACATAATAACTGAGATCCCCCACTGACATCTTCTACAGGCATTATCTTTGTAGTAAACAGACTTAATGGTAGTTGGCCTGTTAACAGGCAGGTTTTGTGCATGGAACTGTACAGTAGCCAATCACCACAAGGTGTCGTACTTGTTTAAAGTTCTGCTGTTATCTGCTGCTGCAGACTCAGCCAAGCAAGTCAATGAGATGTAAAGAAACTCTGACTAACTATGGAAATAAAAGAGATTTTTTTGTAGTTAGTGAAAATCTGAATAAATACAAATTAATAAAATTATTGGTATTTTTTAACAGTAAAAAGTCCAAACTCTAGCCTATCAAAACTTGGTTGAAAGAACTTCTGTTTTCAGAGTCTATATAGGCTACATGTTTGTGGTTATAATAAAGACAAGCATATGGGACCTGCCCAACTAACACAACCTGTCTTTTTTAAAAGTCTGGAAAAAAACATCTTTATTTACTTGATAGAAGCCTTTTTGAAGCCTGAAAAAAGTGCAAGCAACAGGCCAATACAGGTTTATATATTGTTATATTGGGTAGTAATATGCTTCTGTATAAGCCATGTTGGTCTAATTGTGTAGAAATGGTTGTACTAATTGTAGTTTGGTGTTTGTCATTTTATTGTTGATAGGGTGGCTGTATGAAGCGTGTCATGGACATAGCATTTTTTGTATTACATTAAGCTATACAATAATACTTACTACTATGACCCTGATACTAATCACAAAGTAGTCAATATCTTACCGGTGTTTTCCAATTCTAAGATTAACACATAACTGCACTGGCTGAAAAGTTCTGTTTAAATATTTTAACAGTGTTCTGCAGGAACACTGACCTCGGCCTATTTCAGAGAACACCCCGTCACTACATACAGAACATTTAACGGAGTGATAGAGACTGAAACCTGCCCTTTTCAGACTCCTTTCGCCCTTTCTAACTTCAGCGCATCCTAAAGTTAAATGGTTAACTTGCAGACGAACGTACGTCGTGACGTCAGACGCGCTGTCCACTCGGGCCGTTGCTTGAACAATTTTGCCAAAGTAGCCTTTCCATCTCACAGCACCACATCAGCAACAAGACAAATTATTCTCAAAATGGGAAACTGTCAAGTGAGTACTAGTTTTAATATTTTGTTAACTAAACTGGCACGATTTTCCACAAATATGATCAAGTTACGCACTTTTACGCACCGCTTTGTTGTCCGACATGCTCAGATTTATGTCAATCTAGCTACTATGGCAAACACGTCCAATACTAACTCGAGTACGTCAGTCGGTTTAAATTTTACTCAGCCAATGCTTATTTCGTTTTTCTGCATTGAAATTCTAGGTACGTCTACACGGTGTGCGCAATTGTGCAGCGTGCCCCTTTAAAAAAAAGACCATAGTGTACGTGAATCTCGGGTTTTCAAACTAAATGCTATCTATTAAATGACATAGTATTAACAACACGATTGTTTGGGCATTTCAACGCACAGATACGATTTCTGCGCGATTCACTGACCATCGTGTAGAGCTCAGTGTTACTTTTACGCAGAAGAAAACAGCCACTCCCCTGCGGAATTCTCCACAGCTCCGTTAGATGTGAATGAGTAGCCTTTTGCTTGGAGTGGAGAGTGGATTGAACGGTGCACGATGGGGGAGGTGTTCAAAATGTTTCACTTTCACTGACCTTACTTATCACCAATGACAAAAGTATATGGAAATAGCTTAGAAATGTGGAAGTGACTTAAGGTGTAACCACTTACATAAGGTTCTGTAAAATAAATGTATCTTGACATATTCCTGACAAATGTAAACTGTCATAGGACCTACTGTTATTATTACTGCGTCATTATGTAAGTGCAGCTATGGTCCTCCTTATACGTCCACTAGCATGTAGCCTACACATGGCCCCATCAAGTTTGTTTAAAGATTCTAGCCCTGAATTCCACAGTGCATTGTGTCACATGCCCTTCCCCCTCTGTCAGCTGCTGTTGGATTACTATCATCACTATCCCACCAAGATTGCTTTACCCACACAATTATCTGTTTCATTCACAATATAATCAAAACATTCATCTTCTGTCTTCAGCCTACCATTGTGCCCTATGAGGACTTTGATGTTGTGGCAGACATCAAGGCTATCCGAAAAGCCTGCAAAGGGCTGGGTAAGTTGGACATAGCAATTAAAGGTAGTTAGCTGTGAAAAAAGATGACTAAAGATTATTTTTGTCTGTCATTTTTAGGCACAGATGAGCAGGCTATCATTGACATCCTGGCATACCGCAGCTCGGCTCAGAGGCAGCAAATTAAACAGGCCTACTATGATAAATATGACGATGTAAGTTACTGTACACATACACACAGTAATTATTGTTTATTTAGCAATATTATGTCCGTATCAACAAAACAGTAAATCTAGTAATATCAAACGTCTTACTAAATATACAGTGAATTTATCCATTATCACATTTCATACTCCTTGATTTAAAATGTACTATTTCATTTTGCTAGAATAAAAAAGCAAAGGACACTATGCATGACATGATTCTCTGATCATTTCCAGTGCAACCTACATGAAATATTTATTACTAGGCTTCTAAATAAGATGATAATGATCGCACTAAAGGTTTGACAAGGCTTTTTCCTAAAACATTACATTTGCCGGCGAGTGTCAAACCAAGCTATCACAATGAATAGAGCACAGCAGTGGCAAATATGATATTGTAACATGTCGATACTATTACAGTCATATTATTTAATTATTGTCAAGTGAAAAAAAGCATCAGATATTCTAACCACATATATTGGTATGATAGTCACGATGTCCTAGTTAGTTATTGCATGTTGCTTGTCTATCTGTAGGAGCTGGTGGATGTGTTGAAGAAAGAGCTGTCTGGAAACTTTGAGAAGGCCATCTTGGCGATGTTGGACCCACCTGTCATCTACGCTGTGAAGGAGCTCCGCAAGGCCATGAAGGGGGCCGGCACAGATGAGGACGTCCTGGTGGAGATCCTCTGTACTGCCACCAACGATGTCAGTCTCTAATGTTCTTAAAATACTTTCTCTATAAATTATTCTTGTCTATATAATCTAATCTATAATATAAATATTGTCTATAATCAGCTGTGGTGATGTATGCATTAAAATCATTTGTTTGTTTTGTTCTTATAGGACATTGCCATGTTCAAGGAATGCTACTTCCAAGGTAGGTCTAGAGCTGCCTGCCTACAAACACAAGGAATTATCATGCCACTCAATGTTACCATCTCCACATTAGTTATGAGCTACTCTGAATGTATTTTGGATAAAATACAACTATTAGAATTTCAAATGCAGTAGCATTAACTGCCACTGGACAAACATAAAAATATGTATGTATATATGTATTCAACTTCTCATTGTAGCAACATTTCTGAAGTTATCTGTGTTTTTACTAGATTTGCCCCCACAATAATTTAAGGTTATATATTAATTTAGTAATACACCATTGCTACAATATTTGAAAATACATCTGAGCCTATCATGTAATGGTTTTAGCCAACATAGTTTATTTTGTCCTGCCAAATGGCTGTTTTCCTGTTAACCTTTCTTAGATCTTTGATATGTTTGTTGTATGCAACAACATCATCAGTCATGATTAGGAAACAGTTGGCTTTTGAAGGAAGTTTCTATTGTATTGTTAACATCCTTTTGGAAACACATCTTGGTGGATAAGCTTTGAACACATAACCAAAATATTCTCTTCCATGCAAAATTGGTGTGGTCCATTTCAATTTTAGTATAGAAAAGTTTAGATTCTGGCTAAAGATCCACTTCCGCTATTTTCGTAAGATGGTTAATGTTTTACATGGTACATGAGTCAGTTAATCATGATTCATGACTTCATCATGATTTCATTTCCATGTGAATCCCTGGTGAAGTCATGTGTTAATGGTTGATCTGTTAATGTAATGTCAAAATCATAATGAAATTATAGCTGAATCATGATGAACTAATACATTAACGCATGTACCATTATTGTAAATTGTAAGATAAGATATAGTGAAGAGAAGTGCAGATCGTGCAGATACTACTAATCAATGCACAGAACGTTTAAACTTTTTCTCCACTCTGTATTATTTAGTCCATGAACGTGATCTGGAGGCTGACATTGAGGGAGATACTAGCGGCGACGTTCGTAACCTGCTCATGGCACTACTGCAGGTGAGTGGCCTTGAGTTTCTCCTGCAGCATTGTAACTATATCCCAACATTTGGCTGGCTGACTGAAATAGAGCTCTCACTCTCCCTGTGCTCTATAAACGCATGCTCAAGCTGGAAACACACCAAACTCTCTCTCTCATTACCAAATCAGACTCCAGATTGAATTCCCGCACCCAAACAGAAGGCCCTATGTCTCACAGCAAAACACTTCTTTCAGGGAAACCGAGATGAAACGTATGAGGTGGATGAGGAGCTAGCGGAACAAGATGCTACAGCACTTTTTGAGGTGCTACTTCATATTTGAATGTTGTATTAAGTATTTATAGATTCATACCTAACATGCAAAATCTGATCTAGGCTGGTGAGGAGCGTTTTGGGACAGATGAGTCCACTTTCAGCTATGTTCTAGCCATGAGAAACTACCTCCAGCTCCAGGCCACATTTAAAATATATGAGCAGGTATGTGGGAAAAGCATTTCAAATATTTATATAGTGTATCATGATATGCAAGATCTGAATGTAGCTCTTCAGTCAAAATAAGTAGACTCTGGATTACTTATTAACATTTTATTTGATCTTTAGCTGTCTGGGACTGAGATTTTGGACACCATTGAGAATGAAACTTCTGGGACTCTGAAAAAATGCTATAAAGCCCTTGGTTTGTACTAGTTGTACTTCTATGTTATAGGCATATTTATTACTGTATATTGTTATGTTTATTTTAAATATGTTCAATATTGGCAATTATCATAACTCAAACCGCATTTATATAAAATTATGCACGGGGGTTCATACACATGCTTTAATGATTAAAATTGAATGAAATTGTACTTTTATACTCGTCAGTTGATATTTTACAGGCACATTTTACTGTGCTATTATTGGACTATATCTGTGTGAAGTCCAACGTTTCCTGTTTACAGTGAGAGTTGCCAAGAACCCACAGCTGTACTTTGCGAGACGACTGCATGACGCCATGAAAGGAGCAGGCACAGATGAAGACACACTTATCCGCATCATTGTGACTCGGTCTGAGGTAATGCACAATAAAAATAGTACAAATTTTGTATTATTATGTTTGTGATTGTGTAATAAATAATGGTTACCTCTTGGTTATTCTTGGTGATAACAGTATGACCTGGAGACCGTCAAAGACATGTATCTGGAGAAGTATGATGTGTCTCTGAAGGATGCCCTAAAGGATGAGTGCAGTGGTGACTTTAAACGCCTCCTACTGGCCATCTGTCACTGACCGTGTAACACCCTATACAATATGGTTCAAGTGAGATTCAAAATACTTGTGTAACAGTAGGAAAGTGTAGGGCTGATTAATGTCATAATTGTCTATTTTAACTGTATTGTCTTTTTATTTTTACTTTTTATGACAAATCCACCTCAATCTGGTCACCCATTGCCTTCTTCGGGGCTCAGATTTTTAACCTTTTTAACAACTTTATGTTATTTTTTAAATGAAGGATTTTTAACAATGTCAGCACTACTAATGATGCAAGTACATGTGAACAGGTGATTTACTTTGGCCACCCTGTCAGCAGTCAACAACATTTTGACTATGTTGATTCAGTAATCACATATTTAATGCTTATTTATAATATTTAATACTTCACTGTATACCATAGGCCATTTTCTTTTACAATCCAGCAAATATAGAGTATTGTCTCTGTACAACTAATGCAATCACTCCATAAGGCTTGAATACTATATGAGATGATGAAAGTAGATAGCACGTTATATGAAGAAAGATGTTTGGAATGGTAAAAGTAATGAAATGTTATGCAAATTGTTGCCTCACAGTTGCACTTGGAAGATTATATATTTAGTTAAATGAAGTCTACAACAAAAATATGTATTGACTCACTATATTTTTCTTATACTTTTACTACTATTATACTTCTACATAGCCTATGTTTTAATGATACTAATATACAACTGTGTTATTGTTAATGCTCAGAGTGTAACTATCTGTTGTATGTTAATTGACATTGGCATTATAATTTTCCCCATGCTTGTGCTGGTAATGTCAATCAGCTGAGACATTAAATTTACCACTTTTGCAAATTCTGTCAATGATGAATGGCATTGAACATTAAAACTTGAACTTTGTTGCCTCTGTAGCCAAAGATTTTAGAATAGCTGCTAATAAAGTCTATTGTAACAGCTGAATAGTTCCATTATTTTATTTAATGTCTTGAATTTTATGTTTCATAGGACATGTATTAATGTTTTTAGGCTTTACATGTGAAAATGGTAAATAATAAATTGTAAATTGACGTGCACCCTTTGCTGCCTTTCTATACCGTAAGATATTTGACGACTCGAGAATAAAACGAATGAATGATCTTACTATATCTAATATATCTTCGAAAAGAAAAAAAATTTAGCGTCACCAATACATCGTACCACGTAATGTGAATATCATAAAACCAGGTATCAAGACCTCATTAAAAATATTATCATCTGGCGGTAACATTCTGGTTGTAGTCTTGGTAGTATTTCCGAAATCCGACCAAACTTAAACACAGCAGAGTCTTTGGCCCCGCCCATTGCCAGACGTGCGGCTCTTGTGTTCCGCGTTCTGTATATTTGATAATTTCGAGCACTGTTTTGATTTCTGAACAAGCTGGTGGTGTAAAAACCCAAAGTGGGAGTGGAGCGTCTTTTCAGCCCATTGGATTCCGTGTAAGGTCGGTTTGTTTTTACGCATTCCTTGGTCTTTTCTAGCCGCGTTTTCTCCTCTCTGCCTAGTTAATTACAGCTTCCATCTTAGGGGGAGTAATTAAACCGCTGCGGGGAAAAATGGCTGAGCTTCAATACAATAAGATTCTTATAACATAGCGTCACTGAGGCCACAACCATTTCATGGATTATCTACAGTCGGTCGATAAAAGTGGCCCGAATATGATTTGAGATGGATTACTACAGCAACCTTCTGTTGGTTTGAAATTTCAAGGGGACTCTGGCTCCATATAATCCAAGGATAAAGTTATGTCAAGATTTGAGGAATATTTTACAATTGGCTAAAGGTTTGACAAAGCAGTGACCAACAGGTAAGTGCAATTTTAGGGCTGTGTTCAAAACTACAGGAGTCCTCATCATTATTTATCATCTAAAAAGTAACCTATTATCAAAATACACCGATACACTCACAAAACAGCTTACTCTAATTGCCCAATCTGTACCTCACAAATGGATACATTTATTTTACAGAGTGCTGTCATGTCGTCAGTGTGGCAGCAGGAGGCGTCAGCGTACTCTCCCTGTTTGGAGATTGACTCCAGCTCTGTGAGAAGCAAAGACAGGCTAAACTCCACAGCATGGATGAAGCAGGAGCAGGATGACCTGCGCATCATCAAGTTTGAGAACTTCCAGATGGGACCCTCGGATGTGGTCCAGGACAACACCCCCAGCAGCGCCATGTCCAGTATGAAGCATTGTATTTACTTAACCGTTCCTCAAAACATTTTCACTTTTTGTAAAAAAAAGTATCTACTCTGTTTTTAGATGTGTCATTGACAGAGGGGCTTCCCCCAAGGGTGCTGCTGACCATCACTAAGCTCCAGTGCATGCTGGAGAGCAAACAGGAGCGCATCGCTGCCCTGGAGATGCAGGTGGAGGATCTGATGCAGGACCGACAGTTCCTCAGGAATCAGATCGAGAACCTCACCAGCAACCGCTCCTTACAGACATTTGCAGCACCTAATCCAATGTCTGAAGGTCTGTCTGCCATTATTATGCATTCAAGTTCAGCATTAGAAAGGGATATAAGATTGCAGTTGTATCACATTATTAGCTATGAAGAAGAGTCTCATTCCTTTCTAGGCTATTTGTGAAATAACTCACTTATATTAAACCATTTTAATTTCATTTGATAATTCAATACATTATTCATTTATTATTAATATAATTTCTTATCTCCACTTTTAAGTTCCCAGGCCAAGCAAAACCCATAGTTCAGATATTAAATCTCGCAAAAGAGAGCGGGGGTTTTCCAGCTCCTCATCCAGTAGCAACAGTGACTGTGAAGGTTCAGACGGCTCAGAGGTGTCGGCCGCCTCCAGTGAACAGAGAAAGAGGAAGCATCACAAAGACAAGAAGAAGTCCAAGAAGACAAAGGACTACAGCCGGAAAAGAGGTACTATCAATATACTGTGTGATTAACTCTAAGTGTATTTCATATATTTGTCTATCTTCCCTAGCTACTGGAATCCAATATGTCATCCACCGCTACAAACAAGTCTTGTCTGCCTTTAACAAGAAAAAGAACATGAGCGAAGCCTTCCGCCATCATGGGATTGACAGGAACACAATTGCTAACACGGCCTCTATAGCAGAGGTACAGCTGGCAGGCAAAGACCTGACCCGTTTGGTGGGCACGTTCCGCCAAGGAGAGGAGACTCTGGTGTCCTATGCCCAGAAGTGCACAATGGTCATTGACACTGATCCAGAACTCGCCCGAAAAATCGACCAGATGAAAGCCAATGGGGAGCTACTGCCCATCTCCGGGAAAAGATCAAGGCTAATGATGCATGGTCATCTTCCACCACTAGGTGGTGCGCCTGACAGTATTTTAATAGGATGAAGCCTATAGGACTTTAGGCTTATTTCTCATTGTAGGGATATATCTTATACTTATACTAACAGACATTCATCGGAGCTACGATTAATTTTAAATGTATAATATGCATTGGACTGACCTTATTCTAAATATTTAACTTAAATGACGCATTTTTACTTTTCATCAGATTTTGGTATATTTAAAGCATTTTGTATCTCATTATCTGTCAATACTTTGTGAAAAGTTTACTTACTGAAAATCTATTGTATGTAGTTTTAGAAACAGCCACAGGATGGCAGTACTGTCTTTTGTTGTGATCAGGGGTTTTCATAGTATTTGATTTACACCAAAATGGTGGCTGTATAATCAGATTTTTTATGCACCAATTCACTCTGTAGCTTTTCTTACAGTCATGTTCCTTCCCTGGTATTCTTATTGTTCCTCTCTTTATACCACCAACATATAGGTCTGTAGACTGAGCATACGCACCTTAGTTTCTCATATAGTGTGCACTGTGTTCAGTTTTACAATAAACACATGTGGTAAAATGCTGCTACACCATGAGTCACATCACTCCGAGCCAGTACTCTGTCATGTGGATTACAGACTACTACGAGCCTGCTGACCAGAACAGTGGGCACCAGTTGTGCGGGCAGATGGGGGCTTGTGCTTAGACACCCTTGGGCGATGGTAAGTGTGAGTGCAGAGTGTTGCCATAGCCTCTCCTGCTGTTTGCGTTTCACATGAGGTGTCTGTGTAAGCCCACAGTTGTCTAGGTATGATCCATAGCAAAAGAAAAATCCAATCTAACTACACTGAAACTAACAGACCTATCTCATTACAGTTGCTGTTTGTGAGCTAGTAGGTCTATTGAACTGCAGTAAGTGTGAACTGTGCCTGAGCCATATTTTGCATTATTGTTCAGGCCCCTATTGGGTACTCTCACATCTGTTAGCATATTGGGTATCACTGTTGTTTTTCTTGTTTTGATTTAGATTTGAGGATGGAGTTATAAATAGGAGATAAATAATGTCTTAGCCCCCCAGCAGAGAGGGATTTCTGCACGGCCTTCTTTCACTTCTCCCTCGTGCTTGTAGTAACCACTTGAGCCCTGTGCTGCAATGTTTGAGTTCAATTTGAAAAAGTGAAAAGAAAAGTCAAGAGCAACACATGCAGAAAGCCCTCTCTACTTGTGGAAATCCAAATTGGGCCTTCAATAGAACTAATAGAGCTAAAAAAAAAATAAAATAAAAAAAAAACAGGACAAAAGAGAATCAGAATCTAGGAGAAAGAAAGCTATGTGGTCTACTATATTCAGTGTAATGAAGACTGCAATGAACATTATATTAGAGGAGTAAGAAAGTCACTCCATAAGAGAATGTACCAACACCGTGGGGAGAGCAGCTTGGGACCCCAATCTGCTATACAAAACTACTAACCACTCCTTTGAAGATAGTGAGGTACAGATCTTAGCCAAAGAAAAGAAATGGCTTGAGAGGAGAGTTAAAGAGTTTTTGTTATTGTTGTTGTTGTTTTTGTTTAGAAAGACATCCATCCATCTTTGAACTGGAATGGGAGGCTTAAACATAATTTATCTCCTATTTATAACTTCATCCTCAGACCTAAATCAAAACAAGAGGAACAATAGTCATAGCCTGTATGCTAATAGGCATTAGAACACCCATTAGGGGTCTGAACAATTATAAAAAATATGACTCATGCACAGTTCACTTTTAGTGTAGTTGAATAGACCCAGTTAACAAACAGAAACTGTAAACAAATAGGTGTGTTATTTTCAGTGAAGTTAGCTTCTTCCTTCACATAGATATTAAAGCAGTGTCCACCAGCAATCTGACCAGAACTGAAGAAGCCGCTTGGATGAGCTGCGAAACGCCTTCACTCTAAAACTTTTGCCCAGTTGACAGAATTTAATTTTTCTTTTGCCATTTCACATGAGGTGTCATATCATGCGTGCAAAGCCATTACAGAGGCTGCACTAGGGCTGCTGTTTATCTTTGCATGGGGCTCTGTCACTGTCACTATTCTCACTGTGACTATCTGCTTATCTTTCATTCTCCTAAAGCACAAGCCCCACCCCCACACTCACCCTGCATCCTCATGAACCCATTCAGTCATTTCACATCCATCTCCTCTTACGCTATTCATCACATTTTAGGAAATGTTTAAGAAATGTTCTGACATACCGCAATAAAGTCCATCATGAAAAAAATGCATCTACAGTCATATTTCATCATTACAACCTGAAATAAATAATGCTCAAGCTATAAACCAGTGTATCCGTGGGTTTGAGAATAATGACAAATTTGTACCATTGCCATAGATGTTAAAAATGAACACAAACTGTGATATCTTTGAATGGTGAAAAGCCATATTAATAATTAAGAATAGAATCATTATGAATCAATTACACAAAATAATATGTCCTCTGTACTTTTAATAATATATGGCAGAAATATAAGAAGGAAGGATGTGATTTAGGCGTTTCCTTCATTTAGAGCCCTAAGTTTGATATCACTTCACAGTAGTGTATAAAGCTAACATCCAATTGTCTTATAATCTTATTGGACACCTTGTAGCTTCAGGAGACAGCAGTTTTACTCCTGGCCAGTGCCCTTGCATCGACAGCCAGCCTCCACCTGCCCATGCTCATACTCAGAGTGGCAGCTGTGAATTCCCTCCTAATGACAGAGGGAGATGGAGCTGAGAGCCAGGGGGGAGAGGCCTAATCGAGCCTGAAGTCTCTTCTCCTCTTCCTCCTCTGCTTCCCTTCTCATCTCCTCTTCTTCTCCTTCTTCTGTCTTCTTGTCTTCCTCCTCTGACTCTCCTACTCCTCTGTTCCCACTTCTCTTCACTCCTCCTCTGCCCCCTTTCTTATCTCCTTTCTCTTCTCCTGATCTGTCACCCCTTCTCTCCTCTCCTATCCTCTCCTCTTCCTCCTTTGCCTCTCCCTTCACTCTCCGTTATATCTTCTGTCTCTCTTCCTCTCCTCTTCCTCCTCTCCCTCTCCCAGCTCCCATTTCACGTCAGTACCGGTCAGAGGCACCGCGTCATTGCGTGATTGTGTGGGCTCCACCGATTGCCCCATAGTAGTACGCCAACTATTCCAACACACCCCCCCCCCCCCCCCCCCTTCCCCCTTACACCTTTGATCTTGACCTTGACAAAAGCAGCAGCTGGACGTTCTCACAGAGGAGCATGTAATAACCACCAATCAGGCCTTTAATGGTCCAAGTGTAAATGTGTTTGAACTGAGCGCTTCTAATGGAGGCCCAGGTTATGTTTTGGTGTTGCACCGGACCAGCGTTAACCTGCTGTAATAAAACTGCAGTCAGATACATTGCATAAGGGATTAAGAGACTTTGGATGGTGGGAGAAATTTAAGCAACCAATATGATGTTTTGCTATTTATATAAATCAACTATATGACAAGAATATAGGCCTGGAATAGGTTAAGCATATACTCCTCATTGCAATAATAGGCTAATACATTTTTGGGATTATAAAGTACAAAATTATATCACACATGCTATTATTACTTTCAGTATTAATTCATCATTTTATTAGACACCACAAGCTATGAGAAGCTATGTGAAAAAACTGTTTTGTAAATACATGACATTTTAAATGATTCTACTTTATAATATTTTGTTTATTTGCTAAATCACCGGGTTAAAGACCAGAGTCAGGAAAACTTGTCACTGTTGCCATGGTAATAACAATTCAGAAGAAAAAATCTTTTAAACAGTAAGAACTGCTCAAAATGGTACAGATTTATAAGAAAAGTAGATATGATGGTTGGGTTTCTGATTGTGATGTTGCATAGAACAACATTTTAATTTCAATGTCAACGTCAAGCTTTTGCTCCCTTTTTGGGATGGATGTATTTTTTGTGCATTTTTCTGTACTATCATATAAAAATAAACAGATTTTATAAAAAAAAAAAAAAAAAAAAATCACTACAATAATTGATATCACTTTGTCAAGCTGATAAACCTAATAGTAATTAAAGAAAAATCCCTCCATATATTCAGGCCTATATGAAGGTTGGGGCCCTGAGTCTGCATAGAGCCAAAGTGGCCCTAACAGCTTTTCTTCTCCCGCTCTGCAGTGACACATGACATGACTGCACCCAGCTCTTATTGTGAATGGACCAGTGAAAAGCCTTGTCCTTCACAGTGACCCTTTCAAAGCACAAAATACAGAAAAACACAACAGCAAGAAAGTACTGTAATGGTGAGAAATCCATAGCTGTAATAGTAATATAGTAATACAGTTGCTGAAGATAAGCTAAGATAAGATAAAATTAGATTATACAATTAACTGCTGATATGTATATATTTATTTATCTATTTATTTAAAGCTGAAAAAGTAAAAAAAAACAACAACAAAAAAACAAACTTTTGTGGTGGTTAATTTTTTTGTCCATTCACAATTTGGGCAATTCTTAAACCTCAACCAAGGCATTTTGCCATATTTCTGACAGATTGCAATAACATTAATATCAGGATAATGCAAGAAAATATGAAGGTAAAGCTGCACTATGTAACTTTTTTAGTGGAGGGTTCGACACCTACATTATCTATTGAGATGTTACTGTTTTGTGTTGCTATGTTTTTCAAGGTAAGCAATAAAACACCTGAAATTTAATAAATACAAGATAAACTACTTCGATGCCATACTGTGGAACATTCCAGGCAGCACAACAACATCTCCAGACAGACAAGCAGATGCTGAACTACTCTCCACCTGAAAAGCTACATAATGCACCTTTAATTTCTGTCAGTATTGCCCACAAATACAATTGTATTTAAAAACAAAAAAACAAAAACACTTTTCTAGCTGTGTCTTGAATTTGTTCAATTAAATGCATTCCCCAGTCAATTATAGATCTTCTTTGACAAATAAAAAAAAAGGGAAGCGAGATGTGAATTTCAGATCCTACCCTGCTCCTCAGTGACAGATGTCTGAGAATGCAGCCATGTGCCCTCCATCTGTGTGCTGCTGATAAGAACTTAGGCGCCCCCCCAGCCCCACTGAACATGTGCTGGGGGCATGATGTATTCGGGTAAATCTGAGCACCTTACGTGAGCTCAAATTTAGTAGCACCGCAGTTGTAAGTCGCTCAAGGTGTGCGCTTTATGTAATTCATGAAGAAACAAGATGGCGACACTCAGCTGTGTCATCTTCAGAAAGTCTATTCAGCACCATACACTAAAAATAAAGGAAACATTGATGATAAATTGTTACCTTTTCTAATTTTTCCTAGATTTTAGTAAGATAATTTTACATTAAAAAAAAATCATTTTAAAATCTAAATCCCAAAATAATGTGAAATTATTGTCAGAGCAAAATAACCTAATATGAAAATTTAAAAAAATAATAAAAATAAAGGCAATGTGATGATGGAACAATTTTTGGCTTTACAGAAGTTACAATTAAATGTGTTGTGGCTTAAAATACTGAAGAAGAGGATTGCACAATTAATTGATAACATGAAAGCTTATAGCTAAATACACCTTCATAACTGTATCAGCAGCATAAATGCAACAAATTTTCTTTTTGACAACACAGATTGCTTTTTGGCTATCTTTAAAATATATTCTAGTAAGGGTAATTGATATGCAAACTCCACTTTCACAAACTGAAAGCAAATAATGATTATGTTTATTCTTTGGCACAGACATGTAAAGTTGATTTAACCTCTATTTTAGGGGTCAAATGCTTAGATATTTTGTACCCCCTAAGGTGCCCTAAGGCTGACAGGGCCTCTTGGCTCTTGGGATGTGAGCTGACACTAAAATGATAAATGCGCTGTTGTGAAGGTTGTGTTGTGTACCTATAGAATCACTCCAAAAAAGCTGTATACTCCCACCACTTCTAAATTTGGGCACATTTGGCACAGAGGGCAGGATGAGTGACGCACACCGCATACGCACAGTGACAGCGTGAAGGATCCCCAACCTCACCTTCGGATCCGATTGGCTGTCTCCGTGGTGACGCCGTAGACCAGCACCGTGACAGGAAATCATAAGGAGCAGACAAGTCATGCTGGAATTTTTAGTTACATCTAGAGCCGGTTTCAAATTCATTTATCCACCACTGTGTTTTATTGTGTACATAGTTTGCCTGTTTGTATTGTATTCTGGTAACACTTTACAATGACTACACTGTTATTAGCCTTAATGAAGCATGAATAATATGAACTCATGTTTTTAATTTATTAATTTAGTTTTTGGGTTGGAAAACTGTTTAAGTACCGGTAATAGTTGTGTAGTGCTGCAATGTTGATGATAAAGAAAATATAAAGTAAAGAAGATTAAACATGGTTTGTATTCATTAAAGTTCAAATTGGGGGCTGTCAAATTATCTGGAAACAGAAACTAATGAAAGCCATATACCCATGGGTTTGAAAATGATGAAAAATTAGGACAGATTTAAAACAATATGTCCTATCTTTCAAATGGGAAAAAGTCCACAAAATTTTGCAACCGACGAATTGGGGTATGAATTATGGTGGTGGGGTTATGTACATGTGAAATACATACTATGTGCAAAGTAGCAGAGTGGTTAGACTATTGTTGCTTTGTGACATCAACATTGAGTGTTGCACTCTGGCCTAGGAGTTTGGTTGCAGCACGTATGCTATAAGAAAGTCTTGTGAGATGGATTCAGATTAATTCTAAGCTCTGACAAATAGATGAATGTCTCTCCCCACCCTAAGTAAAGCCAATGATAATAATATGAACAAATAAATACTAGAAATGCATGCATTTAAAGGAGATGTACCTTTTATTAGTTTTTTAAAACGGTTTGCAGTGTGGTCAAAAGTTATTCCTCACTTACCATATGCAATTTGAGCATCCAAATTATTCAGCGCAATGAATTTATAAACCCTTTTCACAACTCTCAGAGAGTTGTAAAAAGGGCTTGTAGTTAGCATGCTAACTACAAACATTCTGATGCTTTATAATTAGACATCAACCAGCAGACATATTTTGACCTCAAGAGCTGCTTATACAATATATCTGTACTGGTAGGACAAATGTTGCTCACATACATAGGAAAGTCGGCCTATGTGATAGCAGTGCAACAGTTTTCTTGTTGCAAAGTTTAATTCTTGGTCCGTATAGTCAACAACCACCACAGAAAATGATAAACAGGTCTAAGTGTATGAAATTACTACAAGATTTACATAAGCACCTTCCGACCACCTTTTTTTTTTGGCTAACTTTGTCCTAGAGTTAAAAAGGATTTGACTGCATTATGGGATGCTGGGCGTCTCTGTCCTATTTGACCTCCATTATAGCAGCAGATGCTAATTACACAGTGCTGGCTTTCCCATTGACGCTCGGCTAGCTCACAGATTGCAGGCTTTCCCCCGCTGTTTTTACACAATAACCTCAAATGTACAATACACTGCATGCTGTCGGTGCTACCCTCGCTATTTCTGACGTCAGTAGTAGCTTAAAAATAAGCGTTGTAAATGTTGACTCCCAGAAAAGTTACTAATTGGTTATTATAGTTCTTGATTAATATAAACTCTAGAAATTAAGCTTGAGTTATCTAATAAAAATTGCTTAATTAAATATTGCCTCTAACACATTGTTATTTTGGCAGTCATTTCATGAACTGCTCCAACATCTAATAATAATTTGATTGTGTCCTGATTATTAATTTGTCAAAACACAATCATATGAAAGCTGGGAGGAGGAGGAGAAGCAACTCTGAAAAAGCCCCTAAAGTCAATTCATTCATAGGAAGAGAGGAAGACCCATGTTCAAGTAGTCTACATCACTCTTCCACTCTTCAAGTTGCTAGTGTCATTTAATGTAATTTTTTTTTCCATAATTCTTTGGTTATGGGGGATAAAACCTCACTTGTGTGGACTGGGTGATATCTAAAAGGCCTGTAAAGAATTTATTCCATGTATATGAGCAAGTAGTACAAATATATTGTATAAGTAGTTCTTGAGGTCAAAATAAGTCAGCTCTTTACTGTCTTTGTCTAGTTATAAAGCATTTTATTGTTCGGGAATCAGGAAGTGTGAGCTTAGTGTGCTAGCTGTTGTTCGCAGTTGTGACAGCAAATGTCGCTCTGGCTTCTTAAAGTTGTGAAAAATGGTTAAATAATTAGGTTTAGAATGCATAAGGAAAGTGAGGAATACCTGTGGACCACTACAAACCGTTTAAAATGAACTAGTTCTGTTCTAATGTTTTTAAGACAGTAATAATCAGGTATAGTGCCTATAAGTAATAACCAGCCCTCCAAATTAAATCTCAAGACCATAGTGATATGAACTTGTACCCACTGTCTACCCATTAAGCTGCAAAATCATTAGTGCTACATTTGACTTCCTCTTGTGGCTGGAATTAATATATTTTCCCCTATCTTGCAATAATGCTATACTTTATATGCTTTCACTTGCCCATTTTATGTTCAGAAATGCAATTGTTAATTATGAAGATCTAAGAAAGAATGCCTTTTTCACATCAAAGGTTACCATAAATAAATATATCTCCCCGCTTTCATGTTCCCATAACGAATCACTCCTCCACACACTATAGGCACTGAATGTAGCCTATATCGTGACACATAGAGTAGTTATTTAACATAATTCATTTGTAAACTGTCATGTAAAAATTGACCTTAGGATCTGATAATAAATACAGTATAGATTAGTATAAAGTGAATGCCAATGCTATACAGTGTAATAGTCACCTTTATTAGAGAAGCAGTAAGAAACAATAGAGGGGTAGATACAGTTATATAACTCTTATTTAATATTCTTCACAAGCAATTGCAGGCTATGTGACTGCTTCAATCCACTTTCCTGCACATCTCTAACTGGTCACGCTTTTATACAAGGCTTTTCCACGTTGTATTTTCAAGGCACTCAAAGCACTTTACATGAAGGAACCACTCATCATTCACGGACACATATTCATACACCAGGTGGGTTAAGTGTCTTGCCCAAGACACATCAACAGTATTCATGTGTGAGAGCTGGATTCACACCGCCAGCCTGTGGGTCAGTGAACAAACACTCTACAAAATGAGCTACTCTTACACACACTGAGTTCTTGTCATCTAAAAATATTATCACAGAAAAGAAAAAACTAAATTCTCCTTTCTGCATGGAGATCTGGGCAAAATTGACAAAAAAGATCATAATTATTACTTTACACCACAGCTACATTGAATACACAGCTACATCAGCTCATTGTGCAGCCATCTTAAATACTTCTAACTACCATTGCGATTAAATTTGCAATTTATGTTTTAATAATAGGATTTTGGTCAAAGTTTACAATTTAATCAAAGGCAGAAGAACTGACAAAAATATTGAAATATTACCTGACAAATTAACTCAAGAATCACATGTATTTAAAAAAAAAAAAGTTTTTACAGATCTAGAGTACATGTTTAGCATTTTTATGCAGAATATTAAGACAGGATATTTTGTTATTTGTGGAGGAAATTATGGTTTGTAAAAATTGCAGTCTATGCGATTTGCTCATTGCGTCCATTAAAATAGCAATTTCAATACGGGTGCGAATAATCTTGCAGCCCAAACCCCCAAAACAAAGATGGCGACATTAACCATTTTTTGATATACCAGCCATCTCTATCTGTATGAAACCTACTTTACAAAAACATGACCTTTCCCTCATATGGAATCAGGTGTATAAAGCCCGCACAACAAAGAGCCAAATGAACCATCACCCTTACATACACCAGCCAATGATAGCCTAATGATCTTTCTTTCACGTGCACAATGCTAATAGTGATTTAAGATGCTCGTGATGGACTATATGGACCCACAGCTGGGGAGGACACGGACCAGTGCTTCCTCACAAAGGCGGCCATGACAGTTGGGCTTGGGCTTCTTCGTCCATTCCAACCACGTCTCGGCTGCCACCACAATAGCCTCATCAGTGGCTTCATTCAATCACAAGGACGGACTGACCAAAGCTCATCTGCATCGCAACAGCGTCAACAATCAGAGCATCCCCCCTTCAAATCTCCTTCAAGGCATCACTGACTAAGAACAATGCCATTTCACCATTCAGAGCTATCAATGGGAGCTATATAAAGTACAGGAAACATATATGACCTCTGACATTGCCAGTTTACCACCACAGTGACATTTTACGTATATTATAATGCTTGTCACGCCCATAAACTTGAAATTTGTTTGATACAATGACAGACTGTAATGTAGAGGTGCAATTATTACTTAGAATGTCAGAGACTAGTCGACTATTAAAATAAACAAAATTGTATGTTTAAATGTCTGCACTCTATGGGTCCTATTTATTTGAGGGAGTTGCTGGCTGTTCCCAAAGCCAGGCTCAAGATCAGCCTTTTCTGTGTCAGCGCCCAGATTATGGAACAGCCTCCCTCTGCTTGTCAGATTCTCAGTCTTTAATGCCTTTAAGACTAGACTGTAAACCCACCTCTTCTCCCAAACATTTAATTCTAGCTAGACAGGATATCTTGTTGTATAATTGCCATTTAATTCTTTATTGTAGATTTTATGTGAACTTTGGGCAGCAGAAGTTATATTTGAATGTGCTATATAAATAAAATGTATTGATATGATGGATAAAAACAATACTAAGGAATAAACTTACAACTATTTTGGGTATTATTTGTCGATATAAAATTAATTTACTAAATATTTGCTCTTTGTAAGATTATTTCAGCAATAGCTTACCTCAACAATAAACAATAACAATAATTTCAACAACATTAGTCCCAAATTTGCTACAGAATAAACCACTATCAACTATAGACAACATCTATATATGAACGGAGCAGGCCAATAAGCTTAGAATAAAACATCCAGAATTGGTTTGGACATGCAATAAAAGCACAGTTTTTGTGAGGTGTGTGAAATTACCCTTGTGTGCGGCAGGCTGGTCCAGTGAGTGAGCAGTGGATGGTGATCTATGGCTCTCATTGATTCCCACTATTCACACATAAAGAGAGTGCAGCACAGTTAAATCAATGGTCTTATCAATCAGCCAATCAACCTTCATGAATGGATACTTGTCCTTCACACCATTGTATGTTTGGCCTAAGGGACTGTATATAAGCCAATCTGCAATAGAAACAAGTTTTGAGAAAATACATAAAACAAAGTGAAAAAGTCAGCATCGTTGAAAAGATTCATTTCATTTTTGTATTGATTTAACAGTAATGGGCGTATTGGGTAACACAATTAGCTAACTGTTTTGATTTCATTAGGACATAATAGTGTCAGGTATTAATGAGTGGAGTGAGAAGCAAGTCCCTTCATTTTAAACTTAAAAAATGTACTCACGTTCTGATTAGGGCATATTAGCAGATATAGACTATTCTTAGCTAGCTTTTAGGTACATTGCTTTCCCCAGCTTTGGTTTTGTAGACAAGGGCAACAAAGCAATTAACCAAAATATTTTACATGGATACCATAGAAAATTATTATCTAAGATCCAGCCAAAAACATCTTAGATTCTACGATGTTTTAGGCTAGATTTACATTGGTCAGCCCATGGAAACAACAGAAAGTAGTTATCACTTACAATCGAAACGTTGGTGGTTGGATTGCAGCTCCTGTTATTATGTCCTTGGGCAAGACACTTCACCCAACTTGCTGTGTGAGTTGGTGATTGGTGGTGATGATCGGAGATGCCATTTGGTGCATATTGTCAGGCACTTATCTGTCAGTCACCCTCTTGGCAGCTGTGGCTACATTACGACAAATAGTTTTACATATTAAAATGGCCGATAAGGTTTGATTTTAACTTATCAAACAGTAATGATTATTCAAGTTTTCCCTTAAACAAAACAAGCTTTACGTAACATAATATTGAGTCAACTGTAATATTCCCACAGAGACTGAAATAAGCCCTGTGCATATAGAGATTTCTGAGATCATAAAGACTCTCTTAAGATATGAGTCATGTGTCACCAGAGGATTCTCCACGCTGCTGGAGCTTAGCTATGAGCAGTGGTTGCAATCCAGCAGCATATGTAGGCTACCTGTTATTCTTATGTAGCTTGTCACGTGTTTTATGCCACCAATTTGCAACCAATATGGAATAGGTTACATTAGACAGTTGAATAGTACAATAATAACAGTAATAACTGGAACCAAGTTTTATATAGATATGATAAGAGCAATAAACTGAAAAATATGAAAAAATAGCAAAATATGTATATAATATGTGCTATTTCATAAGCCTAAATTTTGACCCAATATTGTGTCTTTCATGTTGTGTGATTTCGATATCCAGTCCACCCCTAGCAAAAATGTTAAAAGTGCATTGAGAAATAACTGTCACATTATAGTACTCTGACCTACTTCACGACTATTTCAAAAACAAAATTTGGCCAGGAAAGCTTTAGCGATCACTCGAGTTATACTGAAACACAATGATACTAAAAATGTACCTTGAGAATAAGCTGCCTCATTATCAGGATTTAAATACAAAGGTTAGTGAAAGTGTTTCTCTGTTCAAACAGTGATTTTGGCTGTGAGGACTGCACTGCTCTGGACCTCTGCCCAGTCTAATCATAAGGCTATTATAACCATCACCGCATCTCCATCCTCAGAGCAGGGCTGCTTCCAGGACCCATTTGTAAAGCAGCCGAGCAGGAAATGAGGTGAGGCCTTCGCAGACGCCAGGGCCCGCGGGACCAGCTTCGGGGGGCCACACTGACGTCGTTGATCATTTAGGGGCCTGTCCCACACACAGACACTGTGGGGGGTCAACAGTGGGAGGGGCCACACAATGGGCTTTCAATGAGCGTGAAATAGACAGAGACATCAGTGGGACTCGCATTTATAAATGGCTCAGAGGCAACTAAAACACATGGGCTACACTTTAAACCTTTTCATTTCAAACATCAACATGGCCAGTATCTCTCACTCTCTCTCTCTGGGATGATATCTATGTATTTTTTATACAGAGGGATATCAATCTGGTCAATACATCCTCTGTCACATCTTGAGCCAGAACTAAACATGATGCTGTGCAGATTTGTTTATTTCAATGGCGCATGTGAAATGAAAAAGCTCATTGGTCACCTATCATTTAGAAACAAAATTACATTTTCCTCACCTCATTAACAGATTAGTACTTCGCTCATTGATTCTGCAGGCATCTGTGATATTTTTCAGTCCCTGTCATATTTTTTCCTTTCTTTTTTCCTCATAAGCAACCCTGTTTGGCTAATCCACCTGTCAATCACGGCCATCTGAAAACGTGAACATTCACAGGTGACCAAACTCACATCTTCATAATGTACTAAAGAAGCTTGGTTGCTGGAACCCAGGCCTCCCCGGAGCTACACTGCTGCACAGTGTAATGAAATGCACCAAAGGCAGATGAAGAAAGTGTACTGACTTGAACAATTCCTCAGAATATGAAGCCTTTCACACAGTGTTATACATACATCCATCTTGTAATGTGCTGTCGTGGAGGTAGACATGGCTTTGGATGTTCAAGGGAACCAAACAGCAGCCATCTGTTTGGAGAAATGATAAATTAATAGCTTCACTGCTACAGCAATTAGATAGTGACAGTTTTGAGCAGAATCAATAATTTGCCATCATAGCTGCGTGAAATCTCACTTTTCCACCACATGAAGAGGTTACTTATGAATGTAATTGAACCAAAATAAGACAAATATTTTAATCATGTAAACAAACAAGATGATCCTGTGAAAGAATGCTAATGCCATTCAGCACAAATTAAAATTTTATAATTCTACATTTCATACATCTGTGTATCATGTCCCTGAATAGTAACAAATTGTAGAAATATTAACCATAAACCTGAAATAACATATAACACACAACAGATTTTGAGAACAAGAAATCCTACAATAGAAGCTTTAACTATGCTTGACTTAAATTATATATTGTAATGATCTGATATTTTGTGTTTAGTTCAGAGTTGACACCTTTTGTTGTTCTTATAAATGTTTGTGTTGCTGTTAATGTAACTGCTCTTGTATGTAGCACTTGGCTGCTATGTCAACAAGTTGATGTGAAGGTTCTATTTGTCAGGTACAGTTCATCTGTTTTGGAGACTGGTTCTAATGAGTGCAGACTGCTGTTTTGTTCTCGTTTTGGCGTGGATTACAGCATACAGTAGCCCTCGTGTTTAGAAAACAATCATAGGAAATCTGCTGTGCTTTACACCAGAACAAAATGATAGGCTATGTTATGACACCATGGCATTTTTACCTCTAAATCAATCACATCTAAAGCTAATCATATACTTTCTGCTACTACATGTGAACACCCTCCCCCAACCCATCTCCATCACAGCAGCAGAACCTCTGGTCTCCTCGGCTTCTCATTCTTCTGTAGTGGCTTAGACCAGCGTCTAAGCCACTATAGTTTACAGGTATTTTCCCTAATAAGTCTATCATTCGTTTCAATACATTCTCAAAATTTAGTCTGTCATGCTGTGTTCATGTAACATCATATTGTAAAATCCCTATATTTTAAACTTCATCTGGAGGACAGGTCAGAACTCTATGGTAGAATTTGCTGTTTAACTGTTAGATTGCAGATTTGTTGTCCTGATTTATGGTTACTATATCTTGCCATAATTACTATGGCAGGGTCAGTATTTGTGGATGATAAGTCTGGAGGTTTCTTTCAAAAAACTGGCATTGACTTATAAGTGTCTCCTAATGATCTATATGTCCATGTTTTGTCTTCACCAATTCCCTGAAGTGAACTCTATGAGGCAGAGTCCAGTGTAATGTAATGGGACACTTATGAACCCAGAGCGGAGTCACACCTGAGTCGATCCATGCTCCCCTCCACGCACCTCTCTTTGTTACCACTGTTGGCATTGGCGGCATGTGTTCTCTCAACTTGTTTTATGGCGTTATTGGTCTTACAGGTGCCTACACATCTTCATGGTAGATGGATATAACTTATTATGTCTGATCATGTTTTTTGTAATCAATGTATAATATATTAGAGAGGAGACGGACTGGGGCAGCAACCGGCATCCACCTACAACATGTCAACACAAGTAAGTATAGACTTTTTGCTTTTTCATTTAGTTTTCCTGTAACTTAAACCTGCACTGGTGCTCAAAGTAAATAGATCCTCATGATTTGGATATCTTATTTGCAACTTTAGGAGTGGCTAAGAAGGAGACTAATGTTTACTTTGCTCAGACATGGTGGTGTATATATGGAACATATGGATAAGGAGAAGTCTGTACCACTGCAGTGATATCCTCACATAGTGCTTGATCAAGATCCATCAGAGGTCAGTGTAATTATTATATTTTATGTGCAATAGTGCTTGATTTTTACGTTTTGTTGTCTTGTCCCTTATGTCATAGGTTCTATCACTACATTTATAAAATTAGGTCTTGCACAAACAGTCAGAACCGGGCATATTATTATTTATATTTTAAAAGTGTAAGTGCTTGCTGTTGAATTTGCAGTGATGACCACAAATGTAGAACATATATAAGATTTACACATACAGAAGTACAACTGTATCCTATAACCTATACTCAGAGAGTATTGTCTAAGTAAAAAAAAAGTTGCTTACTGTGCATATTTCAGAACTAGCAAGTAGGTACTTTTAGAATTACGTTTAATACGCAAAAGTTATAACTAGAACACCTATTTTATTAAACTGAACTAATAAAATAGTTTTAGTTTTAACTAATAAAATAGTTTACTATTTTATTAATTATTACTAACTATAAAATATGTATATCACACAATGTCACATTGCTAGTATATGTATGTATGTATGTTGTAATCCAAAACAAGTCATCAGTCGGAGAACTAAGTCTTGTTGGATGACTTGTGAAAGTAAGTGTAATTTTAATTTTTACAAACTTTACTGGCCCCAGTGTTTCTACTTATAAAGTGAAAGTATGATGTGTGTGGTGGTCAGTGTTCCAGATTATGTTGGGTTGTAATCCAGACGCTTGCTCATGCCAAGGTCAAGTTGAAACTTAACCTACTCATTGGACACACAGATTTGCCCAGGTCGGTGTCCTCTTTGGCCAAAATGTTCTTCTATTTCTTCTCCTTGCTTCGAATAGCCAAACCTCTCTGAAAGCAAATCAAAATACATTTACACTTCAACTCATTAACCTCATTTAAACTTTTACATTTTAGAGCACGCATGTTCACATTAGCAACCCTATAGGCTATACTTAGAGGGTCACTTCATTATTTGTGTACTGTTACCGAGACTGATGCTTTACTAACTAACACTGACAGGCTACCAGTGCTTGAGGACAGCTCAGTTAGATAACCCCATGCCCAAACACTGTCTCTCTCCATGGCTTCTGCTCCCAGAGAGGTGTCCCCTGGGTGCTTAGGTTTCACCCTCTCCTCTCAAGTGTCTCTGTATTGGCACATATAGAGGAGGGATGCATTATTCAACATGTCTGCTGTTAGTTAGGCTCTGTACATTAGTCTTACAAGAGCACAATTAACCGGAAGGAGAAGCATGTACAGGGCGCTAATTGCCCTGCATACACAATGTGACACTAATGATAATACAGTGTCAGAGATGAAGTAGTTTACAGTTACGTGGTAGGCTAGTGCTGCTAACTTACTACTAAAGAAAATAAATTAATGAATAAATAAAAACACTTACTAGGCTATTACGTGAAACTATAGCCTAAGGTAAAATGAATAAAATATAGCCTGGCTGGTAATAACAACTAAAAACAGGCAAAAAAATAAAAAATAAAATAAAAAAAAATAAATCTCTTTAGCATGTTATAAGCCTATTATTAGACTATCAACTCTAGTACACACGTTGCACTATAGTGTAAACACATATATAAAGAGTGACCTATTGCATCGGTTTGCACTGAGGGCCCAAACCTGCCCTCTGTGTGAATGGGCGTCTATATGAGGAAAGGCTCACGCTGCCACGGCTAAATCCCGCTAATCCCGTCGTTTCCCCGGTCACTCAGAGTCAGTCTCCACTGGTTTCCCCGCGGTCCGAGCTGTGCCACTGAGATTAGCCGCGTTAGCTCCTCCTCTCAGGTTTATGCACCCTCCGCCAGGTTAGCAACACTCTGCTTTTTATGCTAACCTTTTGCACAGTAATGGATATAAACATGTCCTTTGCCTTATTAAAACAATGTAAGTAGCTTTTATCTTTTACTAAGGGTCTTAACTTTGTGTTAATTTCAACAGGTGTAAATGATACAGGATGAGAACACACAGGTGTGTCACTGGTGGTGGTGGGGATCTGCTCTAGTGATGCTTGTAGTAGTAGCCTCGCCTGCACTGTTAATCTACAAGAGGCTTTTGTACTAGCCTAGTAAAAAGTAACCTAGAAGCTTGTAACGGGTGGAATAATTAAATAACTTAACTCATTATAAGTTAACTCGTGCATAACAATGTTGTGAGCCTCTAAACTAAGAGGCATTTAGGCAGGTAGATTAGTAATACCCTTTCATTGGTGTTGAGGTTATTTGTAGTCTACTCCTTTCTTTTTTAAGATATAGTACTCAATATCACAGTAACAGAAAGCTGTGTGATAAGCTGTTTTCAGTCTGCATATAACCACTAGCTCAGTAGGTCACTTACTAGACCTACTACCTGTCATTATATATAGGCTAATGTGTACTTTCTCTTCTCAGGAGAACGCTCCTGAAGATGTTTCCTCGATCAGGGAAATCCATTGTGTTCGCCAATTTTCCAGACCCCTCGGACACATGGGAAATCATCGAGACCATTGGAAAAGGCACCTATGGAAAAGTCTACAAAGTGCTCAACAGAAATGATGGAAGCAAGGCAGCTGTCAAAATACTGGACCCCATCCATGTAAATGAGTTTGAGTAAACACACATGACACAACATGAGATGTTTACAAAATATCACATTGAAAATACAATACTATCTTACTATACCATATGTTCTAAATTAGGTTGGGAACTTGTTGTCAATGTTGTTTATGCTCCTGGGGTGATGTGAGGTGAATTTGTTCCTGACTTGTGGTGCTAAACCTGCCAAGATGGGAAACAAACAGGCAGACACAATCAGACAAATCCTCCTTTGTTCTGTAATCACACACATTTCTCTTTTCTCGTGGAATAGTTTCTGTCAGTATTTTTCCAATTCAGGGCAACGGCTTTAACTCACTCCTGTATTATAAAGAAACACTCTTGTTTAAAGGTACACTAACATCTCACGTGGAGAGTGCCACCTGCTTGCCTGCATGGAGATGTTATTGCTTTGCTTGGAATCTTCCACAGTATGACGTTCAGTCTCCATTAAGACAAACAGATGACGCCAGCAAACCAAGTTACCTGTCAGATTTGTGGAGAGGTGATAATACATGTTTGTCAATTATGAGCTACAAAAACACCTGTAATGAATTAAATGCAAGAGAAATAACTTTAATTTCATACTGTCGAACATTCCAGGCAAAGCAATCGCAATGGAGACAAGCAAGTGCCAGATCCTCCACCAGAAAAAAAAAACATTGTGCACCTTTAATTGTAAAATTGAGAATTATGTTTAATAGTAGATTACTCAGAACAATTTTATCTTTTAGAACAGTCTTTTCAGCTTATCTGCATGGCTTATTTACTAAACCTTTTTCTTTATCAAACCAAGGCTTTAGTCTCATTAGTCTTTTGTGAGTTTGTTAGTGTTTCCCATTATTGAAAATGATTATCTGCGGACCACTAGTCTGCACAGACCATCATTATCATCATTTTAATCACTGTCTCATTATTTTGTGTTCAGCTGCCAAATCTCGGCCTCTATTAGAAAAGCAGGTCAGACTTTGTATAGTATTTATGTATTTGTCATTTATTCATTTAATCAGTCGACCAAAGTTTACTTGTAGTGTAGTTTGTAACAACACAAAGAAGACCAAAGTGCTTCACATTAAGAACATATGTAGATCTCTCAATAGACCAATATTGTTTAAAGTAAGGTATATTGCTACAGAAAATGTCACAATAAAAAAAAAAAAAAATTGAAACTAATGACTCAAGATACAAAAATTCATTCACTCAATTTTGATACAAAGGAATGGATATTCATACTCAATACTGATTCCAATACTATGATGATAGTAAAAATCATTACTTATTTAGTAAATATTGTATCATTTTCAACATTAAATCGTAATACTTATTTTTATAGTACCACCGGTCATAGTGGTCCAAGGGCACTTGCTAGTCTATGTTGTCTTACACTTGTTCTGATACAGATCAAGATCATGTAGATCATAAGATAATCTTATCATACTACATAGTGCAAAGAAAACATACACATGACCTGATAAATATTTAGCCCCAAAATATGTTGTTCCAATAAGTGAACAAAAGTTAATAGTAATTATTGTGGCAGGCCTTAATATAAGAATACATTTAAAAACATCCCTTTCATCAAAGAAACAGCATGCATAGTTTTTACAGTAGGGGTTTTTACATTTACAGTAGGGGTCACCTTCTCTTTACTTTTGACTAGGAAATTAAAGTAGAAAATTTGACTCACAAATAATGAAATGCAAATATAAGAAGTTTATGATCTTTTAGTGAGGGATCATTACCTTTTTGAGTACTTTTTGCCTTTTGTAAGTAAACCATCAAAAATCTAACCAAGCCTTGGCATGCACAAAAAACAATACTTTAAAAAAAAAAAAAAAAAAAAAAAAAAAAAAAAATTCATTCATTTAAAAAAGTATAATTTATTTCTGTTTTGCAGGATATTGATGAGGAAATTGAAGCAGAATACAACATCCTCAAAGCCCTTTCAGACCACTCCAACGTTGTCAAATTCTTCGGCATGTACTACAAGAAGGACCTGAAGTGTGGCGACCAGCTATGGCTAGTCTTGGAGGTATGTTCTTATTTGTCTAATGACTGACACAAGTAGTTCACCTCTGCCATGGCCCTTGCATTTGCCTAAATTAGCAATAGCCCAATGATCCGGTCCTGGCGTGTAGACATCAAGCAAGTCTGGCTGGGTAGTGTGCAGGCAAAAGTGGCCAGGGATTACGTAACAGGTTAATCTAGCATGGGCATTCGTGGGGTTTACCTTTAGGCCACCTGGGGGATTTTCTGCAGGGCGGTTTGCCTCGTGGTGTTGGTGTTAGCAATGGTGTTGGAGGGGGGGTTAGCTAGCTCTGGTGCTGACTGAAGCAGAGTGGGGATTTGAGCATGCACGGGGCCGTCAAACTGAATTAGTTTACACACCTGGCAGATTGGAGCAAATGTCCCTCTCCACTGGTGCTCTGCTGCAGTAAATAGAACTGGGAAATCATGCTGAAGTCGCAGGAAGGAGATGTGTATTTAAATTGCCTGTTACTTCTTGATGTGAAAAGACCAATGCTCTGCTGCTGGATCTCTGTTGGATTAGATCATTAATAATTTATAGAACAGTGACTGCTGTGGTGGAAAGTAATGAAGTACAAAAGTAAAAGTACACATTTTTTACTTTTACTTCACTACATTTGAGAGCAGGTATTTTTACTTTATACCCCACTATATATCCCACGGACTAGAAAGAAGTATAGTTTCTTATAGTTTGAGAAGCTGAGGGGTTTATTTTTAGCATGTGCATAGTTTGAGCTAAAGAAATATACAAATAAGTACAGCTAGAAAAAAACTTCAAATGTTTTTGTTGAACAAAACTCATCAGAAATCTTCATCAAGATCTGTTCAAAATACTTTTTACTCTAGGTACTCCAGTACTATTACTTTAGTATGTATTTGCTCCTGTATCTGTTCTTTTGAGTACTTCCTCCACCACTGCATATAATCCCCCAATTGTACATGTAGTACCAGGAACTGTATAGGAAGTCTGAAAACCCCTAATGTTTCAAAACAAAGGCAGTGTTGTGCATGTACTTAAAAAAAATACCTGCCCCAGAGCAGGCGCCCTATAGCCTCGTGTTTGTGCTCTGTGTTAAAGTGTGTCAAAAAAGTACCAGGAAATGCAAAAGGTTCCTACAGTGTGAAAACTTTTAAAAGCAAATATGCTATGTTATAAAATATCATAAAACAAAGGAAAAAGTTGTTAATCATTTCTTTATTTTAATTATTCTGTATGACCAGAAGTAAATCATTATCATTGCTTTTACTTAAAAAGCATCCTGGCCTCACAGCAGTGTGTACATTTTCCAAAGCCTTTGCCTGTAGCCTCCTCCTCAGCGATACATATTTGTTAAATTGTCTTTCAAATGCCAGGCTGCAGACATACACGTAGTGGAGGTCAGCTTCAGACGGCTGCATGCGGACTTTCTTCTCGTTTGTCACTTTGGGAGCCCGTGGTTGTAGCTGTGGTGCTGGTCCAGACAGGACCTGGAGACAGATCTGTTAACATGGGCAGCAGTCCTGAAAGACTTTGATAAGACCAGACGCAGAGCAAGTGTCGGGAAAGTGGCTTAAAGCAGGCTTTGAGAATTGTTGTAAAACCAAGAATCACATTTTTTTAGTGTTGTATATATTTAATATTTACAATATATTTGGAAAGTATTGGTTTGATTTCTAAGTAAAATAGATGGGCTTTATTTTGTCCCATATTCATGTTTTGGTAAGATATGCATTTAACTACTATGATTTCAAAGGCCAGAGGAAACATCCAAGGATTGTAAATGTTCTTATTCGTAATGAAGACAGGCACTGAATGAATAATTTTAATGATCAAAATTGAATCTACTTAAAGGGTCCATTGTACATGTAGTACCAGAAAACAGCATATTATGCTGTTTTCTGATCTATGTTATAATGTTGTTTCCTCACCGAAAACATACCCGGAGTTGAGTTTTTTTTAATTCACAAATGTTTAATGCACAAATCCTGTATATTTAGGCTGTGTTCTTCTCTCAAACAGAAACACTCTGTTATATAATATACATAATATAGAAAGTGCTCTACTGTGTTTTTACACTCCATACACCTTCACTGTAATTATTTGGATGATTTCAGCCTTGGAGTTGCTCATCTCTACTGAACAAAAAGTAAAAGTTGGCCGTTAAGGTGAAAACTACCACTACATGACATGACAAGCTGAAGCATACTAACAGTAAAGGATTAGTCCAATGTGTCAATGAAAAGACTGCAGGTGCGACTGCAGGTATGTTTTTGATCAGCTAAAACATTCTTATGGCTTAAAGCTGACGAGTCAATTTTGTGTTATGAAGAACCTTTTAAAAAATGCATGCATTTCTCAAGGAATTGTGATCACTTTTGGACAGCAACATGCATTGCTCATCATACAGTAATTATGCACGAAATCACTGCTGTTCTGCTTCCCATTACAGACGGTATCAGCTGGCCCAGTGTCCATATTTGTGCAATGTAAGCTTATAGTTTAACCTCAGCTCTGATATGCTAATCCTGCAGATAGTTTTCACCTGTGAGGTTGTGTTTCTTTCCTTTTCATCACAAGCCTTTCCCCTGACCTCTGTAAAGGACCCTTCAGTTACTTGGAGCTGGTATCAAGACACTGTTGGACAGGACCTCACGGCAGAGCACAGTCTGTTCTCCTGCACCCCTCTGGAGGTTTGCTGCTGTCTTTGGTTGTTAGGTCTGGTCAGGGGGAGGATTACTTTGTTTTAACATTCTTCAGCTCCTGACAATTTACAATTTTACATAATTTACATTTCACTAAACACTTTCTGACGTGGTCAGAACATTACATTTGCCTGTAATGGTTAATAGAGGTAGGGGCAGGTAAATGAATATTGTTAATATGTTGATTTTTGTTGCATTACAAAGAGTTCAAGTAATAATAATAACAACATAATAACAAATAATCACCTTCAACATTTGTGGATTCTCCCTTGGGACACTTCAAGTAAAAAAATGTGAAAGCGACCAATATAGTACCCAGATATGGACTTGAATAGAGATGCACTCAGTCCTTATACAATCTTGATATCTTGGATTTAGGTATCTGCCAATGCCCGTACAACAAACTGGTCCAAATGTGTGACGCGACTGGTCTTTATACTTCAGGTAAATTCAGAGCAGATTTTCAATTAAAAACATTAGTCTTACTCTGTCAGTTTATGAGCCTAACCTTAGCTAAATCGATGGAATACCTGGCCCAGCAAGTTCCAGCGCACCCTAGATTTTAAAGGGGTTCCCCAATTCAGGCATAAATGCTTTGTCTATTGAGTCACAAAGTCCTTATAAATAGTATATCATAGTAACAGTTGTATTTTCCTTACAAAAATCTTCATTCCAAAATGTCTAAACTAGCTGCACATGGCTCTGCTGACAAGGATGGGAGCTAGCCATTCACCATGGTTACTGTCCCTCCTCTCTAAGCTGTCATTTCCCATCCCTCCTCAGCTGAGAGGGCTCTTTCTTTGCCCTTCCCCATCCACCGACCACTCGTAATGAACCAGATTCATCCAAATTGCATCCTGTACTTTGTTAGCCTCTCGGAGCGGCACCCGGGCTCCTCTTTATGATGGCAGATGTGGGCCGAGATGAGCGTGCTTTCATGTATGACGTCCCTAATTTTACTGCCAGTACCCAGCTTTCAAAATACTTCAAAGATGGGAGTGACTTTTATTCTCTAATTCCAAATAAAAGCCTGGGATGTGCGTTTCATTTGTGGGGCTGGCGGTGGGAAGAGCACTGATTTGTCCGGCCTTTATAGCTTGTACTTAAGAGATACACTTCTGCTGCCATTTAGTCAGTGTGGGCTGCAGCCAAATTGATATGGCTTTTTCAGCTCTAATTTAGCTGCAGCAGCCTTATAGCAAAATAATCCAGGGATAATTTCACTACTATTACTGTTATGACTGTAGTTTTTATTGTACAATCTCAAAGACAACCTGAATGTGTTCTGTTTTTTGCCAATTTGACAAAACCAAAATAAATCAGTGGTTTGAGAAGCTGCATGAAATGGTTGCTGCTATGCCCCAAGCCAGTATTTTACAGTATAGCCTCTGTACACACTGTATAACTAGCAGTACACTGTCTTGTTATCTTGACTCCTTCACCTGTGTTTTTAATATACACACACACACACATACAATTTTAATATTGTCATATTATACTCTCCACTTTTCACGACTTCTCAAAGTCATCATTCAACTACTGCACCTCACATTTATTACCTTTTCCTGTGCAAACAGGAAAATAATCTCATGTAAAGATACTTTCATATGAGCTTACGTTTGGCTCAGACAAAAAAAAAGTGTTAAATGCTGGTGAGTTCAAAATTCAGTGCAATAGTTCTATACTGACAGCAAAACATTGTGAACTGAACCGCACAATAGAGTATATTTATGATAAATTATGTCAAAAGCTCACCCCACCCCTTTTATTTGATCATATACTTCAAAATGTTCGGTACTTTTCATCAAACTAGGGCAGTAAGTGGACACCCGGGCATCTGTGTCCAGGGTAACTGATCAGGCCACAAATGAAAGTCTCTCTTGAACTGCTTCCAACCCGTCTCACCTGTGCGTAGACTGCATTGAACCCAGACGGTGAGAGCGGTGGACTATACTACTACTATACAGATTTACATTGAGGGCACATGAGAGCTAGCTAACACACTGTGGCTTCTCATTGTGGAAGAAAACCTGTTTCATCCATTGATTTGTTTGATCCACTTCTTCTGCTCTTCTTTGATGGACTGCCTTCATTAACACTACTGAACAGGCACCTGAACTCATTTGTGATGCCAAATACTCAATAGATTCGGTCTATTCTCAGCAAACTCACTTGGAACCGGATGTACTTCCTTGTCATGAATCAGAATGCAAATTTTAACTGCCTTGTTTCTCAAGCCGATTATGAATATTGGAGTTTGATTATATTTAAACAAAAGTGTGTTGTTTTGACAAGTGCCATAAAAGACTAACACTATAGATAAATAAATAGTAGAAATTCATTGTGACTCTATCATTCATGCTCATTATCATATAGCCCTAGGCAGTTACCATAGGCAGTTACCAACTTTTAGGTAATTAAAAGAAAGCAAGTGCTTTATTGTACCAATCAGTGAAATACACTGCTTGGCCAAAAAAAGTCGCAACCTGGATTTAACTAAGCAAATGATCTGGGGTTGCTGCAGTTGGTCAGGTCTAGGTTCAGCAACAGTCTGTGCTCAAAGAACGAGGTCAGCTAACTACCTGAATATGTTGAATGACCAGGTTATTCCATCAATGTTTTTTTTTCCTCCCTGATGGCACGAGCATATTCCAAGATGACAATGCCAGGATTCATCGGGCTCAAATTGAGAAAGAGTGGTTCAGCGAGCATGAGACATCATTTTCACATGGATTGGCCACCACAGAGTCCAGACCTCAACCCCGTTGAGAATCTTTGGGATGTGCTGGAGAAGGCTTTGTGCAGCGGTTGGACATTACCATCATCAATGCAAGATCTTGGTGAAAAATTAATGCAACACTGGATGGAAATAAATCTTGTGATATTGCAGAAGCTAATCGAAATAATGACACAGAGAATGCGTGCCATAATCAAAGCTAAATGTGGTCCATTGAAATATTAGAGTGTGTGATCTTTTTTTTTTGGCCAGGCAGTGTATTTGGAGGATTTTAATGCAGAAAATGATAATCACAGATAAGCATTTGATATTAGCATTTGTGATTAGTTCTTATATTGATAACTAGCCCCTCTAGGATACAGTAGATACAGTATGGTACTGACTACACTGAGCGACTCAAATAGGTTAGAGTTAGGATTATACGAGTCCATAGCAAATATCTAACTGACTTCTAAAACTGTTAATGAAGTATTGATCACGTACTCTGCAATTACAGTCATTAAGTGTTACTTAAGGGATTAGAGTTTAGTTCTGTGCATATTGCGACCAAAGAGTATTTGAAGTAGTAGTGATCTTGTCCACTTTGACCATGACTAACCATAGTGTCTAATATAATTACAGATGATAATCCATGTACCGGAGGTGGAGAGCTAACTTTGCAAATATGCTCTGCAAATATGAGACACCAGCACACCTCTCATGAATATGGATCTGAGACCAGTCTGCTCTCTGTAATTTAATGATGACAGGTGATATGGGCACCGTGATATGGAGTGACGTTGGGCACGGCTCATTGTGCCCGAGTCTCTGTGGTGTTCGCCGCTCTAGTGCAGTTTGTCTGATGGCACGGAGGTGATTTAAGCCCTGTGTGGCAGCTACGATACACACCATCCATCCACGCTGCAGCCCCCGGCCCCTGATGGATGGCCAGATTGATAGGCACACACAACACTCCAAAAGCTTATGTCACCATTTAGTCAAGGTCAAAAACTTTCATATTATACAGACTGTGAATGTAAATCCAGTCTGTCAAGTCTAACTGTAACGGGTATAGCAGGACCTGCAACAGTGTCTTTATTATTACAAGCTAAATGTGTTGTTTCACTCTTTATTAGACACAATGAAACATGCGTGCTAATGACTTCCTGTGGATCGCTCAGTTTGCTCCGCACACACCTGGCAATCAGTGTCTGTGGGTGGAATTAGAATCCACAACAAAATGAGACTGTTTGCAGGTCTGTTTTACAATTACTAAGACATGCTTTTGTAATAGGGTTATACTTCATGTCATTATACTTCCTGTCATGTGTTCTAATACATTTTTTGATTACATTACTCATATAGTTTGACTTTTCAGTTTAGTGTTCAGTTGACCTTAGGTAAAGCCCTTTTGGGGTTTTCAAATGTGCTTTTTGAACGGATGCATTGAGAGAATCATAAAGAATGGCTGCTTGAATCCAAGTTCTTTGCTTTGAAATTTTCAGATGAATTAGACAGACCATAGGCAATATTTGTTAATAGTAATCTAATATGATGGTGATTCAAATCAGCAGTCTGACTGTAAGGCATCACGGTGCTCATAGAATATCAAAAACATTGTCTTCTTCGTTTACACTATAGATTAATAAAATTATCAATGAGAAGGAATCTCATATGGCCACAAATGTATCACACTGTACATACTGCATTCACATATTATATTCATACATTACTGAAGTAAAAGTGAAAAAATATAATGCACAATTTGCATTTACTTGAGCTCCCAGCCGAGTGATTGACATCTCAGAGCTTTTTATTTTCCCATACCTCTGGCATCTGACAAAGAAGGGCTTAAATTAAGGGCTATTATTGTTGCCAAGGCAACCCACTGGGTAATTTTCTGTAATTTTCCGAAGAGGGATTGCTATTGATGGTAGAGTCCATATCGAGCAGGAGTATAGCACAAGAAAACACAGAGATGACATGTTTGCAGCCCTGAAAATGGTCTATGTGTGCTGTGTCCTGGTAAGATCGCAGTGCAGACACAGATGTGCATGTAGTGTATCTGAGGAGGATTTGTTGTGTCTTAAATACTCAGGCTGCTTAGTCATCATTGTGCTGAATAGACCCAGAATTTACATTTGTCTGTGGGCACACCTCCCACTAAGCTGCTTCCTAAAGATAAGCCTCTGCAGATTGACAGATTTTTTCAGCTGAAATCTCACATTTTCCCTCTACTGTTTCTCTGTGAAATTCCCATTATCTTTGATGCCCCACTTTAGCAGATTGTATAAGGCCCACTGTAGCTGCTGACTCATTGTTCTGTGCTTTTGTGTGTTTTCTGTTGCAGCTTTGCAATGGTGGCTCTGTGACAGATCTGGCCAAAGGCATGCTAAAGAGAGGAGACAGAATGGATGAAGCAATTATTGCCTACATCTTGCACGAAGCACTCATGGTAAGTTTGTCATTTTCAAGTGTGCCACACTACACAGCTCAATACACCTTCTTCACAATAAATGATTTCAATAAAAGGGAAATGGGCTAATTTGAGGCAGGTGCTTTTTGGTAAATTCACATTTGCTTTTTTTCCTCCAGGGCCTGCAACACTTGCACATCAATAAAACCATCCACCGAGATATCAAAGGCAACAACATTTTGCTGACCACACAGGGAGGCATTAAACTGGTGGACTTTGGTATGTCTCCTCTTCTGACCATACTCAGACTGTTGTCCACATGCACACTGGCTGTGGGATATACAAATAGATAGGATTTCATTGTGAGCAGGTTATTCTGTAGACCTAATTTATTTGCATTGATGTGTTCTCTGCAGAAGAAGTGGATCAAGTCCTTTTAGACATGAAAAGACATCATATTTCAGCCAACAAGAATGCAGAGAAGCACTGATTCTCTCTTGAATGATTGTAATAATATCCCATTATAGATTTTGCCTACATTTACATGATCTCTTTTAGCATCAGACTACAATCCAAGTTGCGATTGACCAAACAATACATGGATTCTATACACATCCTAATGCACAATCTATAAAGCAACTTATTTATACTATTTTAAGTATCTCAAATCTTGGACATATTCTTGTTAAGAAGCACATCCTTCCTTTATCGCTCTATTTAAAAGTGCCTGATTCTTGGGTCAAACCCATTACCTTTAGCTGCTTTTACTTAAATTGTGCCAGTAATTAGTTTTGTTGAAGAGTTTGAATTAGAGTTAAACTGGCTGACAGGTTGGCAGCGCGTACCACCCGTCCTCCATTTATGGGTATCTCTTACTCTTTCCAAACAGTAGCGGACATTGTTGCCATTCATCCCGTGCTAGCACTGATTTCCTAGTTGGTTTTCTTAACCAAATGAGGTTTGAGATTGAATGCTCTGAATAGGCAAAGTGCTTATGACTACATCTCAGAGATGACGCACTGGTTTTCTTCAGGGCCCTATAACCAGCTGCCTGTTTCATTGGAAGTACAAATGCACACTTAATACTGTATATGTGTGTGAGTGCAGGGCTAATTGTGCTGCTCTTAAAAGCCCTTCCAATGCATGTAAACAAATGAACATCGCACACTGCAGGATTAATGCAGTCACTTAGGACTGTGTAGAGGGAGGTCGTGCTGCCCTCTTCAGCAGCTTTTACCCACCACTCAAAAGCACAGTCTGAACAGAAATTGTCCTGGTTAATTGAAAAATATGGCATTTGCTGTGGTTGTGTTGGACAATATGAATGAACACTTGTGGCAGTGCAGGTAATGTTTCTGTGGATACTTAGTTCCTCTTTGTAAGTCAAGGAGAAAAGCAAATGGGTGTCCGTAAGTGCTCGCCTTGCGATTAATTGGTGATTGACAAACTTAATATTAAGGTTTATTAATTATACATTGTTAAATTTGTAAGTATTTTTTTCCTCTGCATGTAACTCATTCTTCCACCAGGTCCTCAGAGCAGCCCTGTCAGGAGCAGTGGGCCACTACAGCCCAGGTCCCCCTCTCCAGATCTTGAACTCGACTTGGTCAGGAGTATCAGGATTTTGCATGTTTAGATTGATGGAAAAATGTGGAATGACCAAAAGAAATTCAGCCAGAGTTTGCATGTTTTTCCCATGTCTGGGTGGGTTTCTTCTAGGCACTCCAGTTTCCCCCATTAACCCAAATATGCACCTTAGGTAAAATCATCCAGCTAAGGTAGTCCTGACCAAGACTAGCTCAAGATCTGGAGATGGGTCCCTAGACTCAGCATTGTGGCATCTACTGCACCTGACAGTTTAGGTCAAATGCAGAGAAAAAATGTCCCTATGGGGACTATAAAGTGTACCTCAACCTTAACCATACATACTGGCAGAACATGCAAACCACTCACAGACAGACCCTACCCAATGTGCTGCCACTTATATATTTATATAAGAACTTGTATCTTGCATAAACAATGCATTACCTAATGCATTCAATTGAGTATCTGACCACTAATAAAGATCTTGAATTCCTCTTGCTTGTGCAGATATTCATGATGACATTTAAGTCACTGTACTCAAGTAAAAACATAGTATTTCAGACTAAGAATAACTTTACAGGAGCTTACGTCAAAAGGCTTGATGTTAGTCTGAACATCACGAAGAGATTCATGTTTTTTCATGAGGAGGCTAACGCTGTACTCAGCAGGAGAGCAGATAAAGCCCCCACACTGACTCATGCCAGCAGAGAGAGAGAAAGACAGAGAAGGGGAGATAGACAGAGAGGAGTGAAAGAGGCAGAGAGAGAAAAGTATAGAGAGAGAGCGGGAGAGAGAGAAAGACAGGGAAAGGAGGGAGAGAGGGAGAGAAAAACAGAGAGGGGGGAGTGAAAGACAGAACCCCTCCACCAAAACAGAGAGAGAGAGGATCTGTGGGTTCATGAATATTCTAATTGACGGCGTTATCTGAGCGATGATTATTAAGTGTGCCCCACCAAGCTGCACTTCAGGCTAATGTAGCGGAAAGAGGCGCTGCCAGGGCTGCTCTACTCCTCTTTGTGATGCTCTATTCTTTTATATATGAATACATGAATTCAGTAGATATGCAATATTGCCAGGAATCAGGAAGTGCCTCATCAACTGTAGGTTGATTTCGCTGTGGGATTTTAACAATATTGGCCAAATGTAAAATGTATGTTGTGTTTTCAAATCAAGCCAAACCAAACAGACTTGAGAATGTATTCTGATTCTGAATTCATATGGTAGTCTCGGGCAAAATAAAAATAAAAAAATCTCTTAGTTCTAGCTTGGGTTGTCAAAAGTATTGAAAATCAGATATTAATAGATATTTTAAAAATACATACTCAGTTGAGCAGGCATCAATACTAAAAAGTCACATTAACAGGACAGAAATGAACCTTTCCTGAATAGCCTTAGAATGATCTTTAGAGGTATCAGAACTAATATAAGACCACATAGACTTGTATGCGCCCATCGAGCCTGAATAGACTCGGTATCGTGTGCTGAGTCTTTTCCTTTGTATCAAAATCGAGTTCGGAATTTTATTATTGTGACAACATTCATTCTATCTTATTAGCCTCTCTAGCTCTCCAATTCTATTAATTAATTTTCATGTACTTTCACATATTATTGTCTTATCTCTACACAAGCATGTACCGTACTTGTGCATACATTTGCTGGTTGGAACTGGATTTGGCCCTGCAGTCATGGCTTGCCTTTTCCTTGCAGTTGTGATTCTGTGCCCTTGCGCTGTATATGTCAGCTTTTTTATTTTTTTGAACACTTGTACACGTGATTTAAATCCCATTTGATGTTTGACACAGACTAGCCTTCCTCCTCATCTCTAATTCTGGCTCTGCTCCCCATCAGCCCAATCACTCTGCCATTGTGTAAGATCATTCTAAAGCTATTCAGGAAAGGTTCATTTCTATCCTGTCAATGTGAGTTTTTTTGTATCAGTACTTGTTCAAATGAGTATCTAGTTTCGATATTAGTTTTAGCATCGATTAGTATCTGATGTTTGATACTTACTGCAACCCTCGTCCATATAGAAATTTAGGCCATGTCACCAGATATTATGAAGTGATGATAATAAGTAATCCACTATGTAGCCTTTCTGGTTTGGGGTCTGTCACCTGCTTCTCTCCATAGAGATGCTAAAGCTGGAATGTTCTTCTATGTGGCATTAAACTTATCCAGTATCTTGTATTTCAATTACAGTGGGGTTTTTTGCTGTTGTTTTTTTTTCTTCTCAAAAATAACAATAAAAACATGCATTCTTGCTGTGAGTGGGGGCTATTCTTCAGATCTGGCCTGAAACTTTGCTTTGGATAGATAAGTTCAATGCCATACTGTGAAACATTCCAGAAACAATCTCCATGGTGATCAAGGTAGCAGCTCTATTTGAAATGTGGTTGTAGGTGGAGTTAAGGTGTTTAGTCCCCTTTTAACCTTTTGATAGATTATTCCATGTTTCATACACTTTTGCAAAATATTGTTTTGTTTTCCTGTTGTTTGCTTCTCTGTATTTACTTTGTTTTTAGTAAATCCTTGTGTTTATTGTCTGTTGCTGTCATGCTACATTGTCCTAGATCAGTGTGGTGGCTGCAGCATCAGTGTAGCCCGCCCTCTTTATGTCACACTATATTGTCTGTAACGCTGATTTGGTTGAACTGCACCGAAGTTATGACAACTGTGGGTCAGCATGTTCTTTGTCAGGCACACAACCAAATCCTGTGTATTCTTCTGCGCACACTTATTATTACACTGATTTTGTACATTATACTGAAAACACTGCTCAGAATGAAGATATGCTGACTGGAGCTGTCACTACACTGTTTCACTCAATATGTATTCAAATGTCCCACAATGCAATTCATAGCGATCTATCATGTGCAGGGGGACATCATAGCTGGATACAGTATTGCATGTGAGCCTGGCTGTCATCTCTGCGAAAGATCCTTTCAGACTTTAGCTAGGCTTTGCCATTGCATCCATATCTCTGTTAGATAATATGGAGAAGCCCATACACAGGTTTGTTATAGCTGTACCTGTGTTTGGGCTACAACATTAACCACTTTGAAAATGCAATTTGAATGAACTCAATTAGCGAATAGCAAAGCATACCATAATTTAATATAGCAGTTACAATGTGAACTTAGAACAGTATCTTACTATTAATATTAAAACATAAATCGCAATGCTTGTCAGAAAAATCACAATGAGATAGCTTTCCAAAATTATTCAGCCCTTACCTGTGTATTGGTTAAACGTAATGTGTGGTGTTTGCAGGGGTCTCGGCACAGCTGACCAACACTCGTCTGAGGAGGAACACCTCTGTGGGAACTCCCTTCTGGATGGCACCAGAGGTAAAAATATCAAACCATTTGCGGTTGCAGTTGTATAGCCAAAAGGTGAATGATATTTTATTATTTGAGGTTTTTGAAGTACTAGTAGAATATTTTTTTTCTAGATCTATACACAGAGCATTTCATTCAGTTGACTTGGTCAGCTATAGCATTTCTCCATTGTTAAAATTACTGTGCCAGTGGTTCCAAAGGTGGTAAGTGGGCTTCATCTGGTGTTACTCAAAAAGTCTGTTTTCAAGTCTGGATTCAGGTTTGTTTACAGTTTGATTTCTTTCTTGCAGAAGTAGTTCTCACAAGTCCATATGATGAAAATTGTCATTTTTTTATCAATAGAGATCCAGGCCTACTTTCCTTCATTAAAGATGGGGTATTACACTTCTGTGGGGTATTAACTGCTACCACTTAACATATTTGGTAGCATATTGATAACAGTGTTCCCTTTTATTGTTTTGAAAATGCTATGTTCATCGAAAAGCATGTTTAAAAAGTTTCCATTCCTTTTTTGATGCTCCCCCTTTGCTCTCAAAGGAAAGTGACATAACATTACAATCAGTGTGCAGTGTATTGTTTTGTATCATGTTTTTGTATATTTATGGGAAATGGCCAAGCAGGAGCGTGGGTGACATATGGCTTGTGGGCTGAGCTTTAGATAGGAATGCACTGCTAACCATAAGGAGGGTTCAAAAATAGCATGACAGAGATTGCTATATTACTCAAACATGTTTTTGATGATGGAATAACAGTATAATGCGGTAGAAAGCTCCAAAACAGTACATTTTGGATAACACCCCCTCTTTAAAGATACTACTCATCTAATTTTAGTCTTTGTCCTCTACACTATTACTGTAAATTAGATTTTTGATCCCCAGATAAAGGATCTTTCCATCTTCTACCAACTTGGTCTTTGTCATGTTAGGGCATCCACTTAGCAACAGGCTGATTCTCTTTACATGATGTTTGCATGCTGTGCAAATAACTTGGATGCTGTGCCTTGCTTGTTGGCTTAGGTCTTGAGGATTTTAATCTGATTTGAGTAAGACACTATCAACGACTTAGGTTTAGTGAAGCGGTTGTTCAGGGTGGACTGGACAGGACTAAAACATTGCGTTGCATTTTTATATCGTGAAAGAGCTTCATTTTTTATCATTGTGGATCTTTGACAAATTTTCTCTGTGGTAAGTTCGTTTGTATATTGCATTAATTTGATTGCATTTATTTTCCCATGGGGAGTCAGTTTTTTTCTAGCCGCATATGTCATTTGCTTGTCACAAGTACAAGCCATATGTGGAGTGGGAATACAAATTGTGTGAGTGTAAACGTTTGATGAAAATGCAGCATGTCAGAGTGGTGGGCACACATTCCTCCCACTCACAGATGATTCCGACTGGAGATTGGGTCCGTGTTGCCCTCAGGATAGCGCTGATAGACTGTGTGTTAATGTGTGTGTACAGGGCCACACAAGACAGCGGCTAGGGACTTTGTCACAGATCGTACACTGTGATGTTTATGTGCAATACAGTGCAGAGCAAAGTCTGGTAAAATACCAGTCTGATTATGAAATGAGAAAATGAAAGGTGGAAGAATGGATCATTTTGGAAAGATATTGTGAAGTTGAAGTGAAAATGTTCAATACTATTTTTTATTAGGATTCTAGGTCAGTGGGTCTGCAGGTGTGTCAATCGATTAATCGGTCATTGATGTCATTGAGTCAATTTGTTGACTTTTTTACTGTGAATGATTACAAGGATTCAGAAGTCAACTGTGAGGGTGTAATACATTTTTACTTGTTAATACGTACTTTATTAGTACATTTATGTTTAAATGAAATCCTGTGATCAGAAACATGATCTGACCAGAGAAATAGAGCCCCTTTTTAGTCCATTAATCAATGCACATTGCATTTCTTTTGTTGACCAAGAGTTTTTTTTGTAAACTACAGGCCTATTATTTACTAAAACTAGCATGTAGCCCTGTCACGATAATTACTTTATTGTTCAGTATATGAAAACTGGAACAATATTTTTTTTAGGTCACTATTTATCGTGTGTACATTTTCTTTGCACCACTTGGAAATGCCTGGTTAGCTTTTGGTTATGTGATGAGATTTAAGCCATGAAAGCTTTAGTTAATAACTTCTATGATTCATTACACATGCAAACTAAGTACTAAAGTGTTTCATTCTGCTGTTTATTGTGTCATGATTTTTTTTTACAATATTGTACATTTAGAACATTTTTTTTGGTATAAATATGCTTTTGGGTTATCATGTCAGTGGTATAAATTTGTTTCAGTATTATCGTTTATCGTCTATATTTACTTTGGCAATATATCGTGCTCCAAAATATGTTACTGTGACAGGCCAAAGAGAGCATGGACTTATAACTGGACTGTATGGACTTATAGCTATTCAAATTCAACTTGTCAATGATTTGAGCCATTTTACAATTTTTCTATAATAATAATAATAATTATTATTATTATTATAATTATTATTATAAACCAACTTTGAAATTACTATTGCAGCATTGATTGCCTCATTTACAACTATTAATACTACTTTAATAACAACCACCAATACTACATATATTACGTATATTACCTACTGCTACTGCTTACTACTAGGGTTGTCAAAAGTATCAGGAATCAAATACTAATCGATATTAAAACTAATGTCAAAATTACATACTCATTTCAGCAAGTGTTTTAAAAAATCACGTCACAAAATTTAAGCAATCCTGAAGTGTTTTAGTATGATATTGAGCATTATCCTGAAGTGTTTTAGTATGATATTGAGCATTATCACAACAGATACAAAGCCTCATGCTAATTTGCATTTTTTTGTATTGAAAATTACATTCAATTACTTAAAACATAGCATTTTTCATCTTCATTCTGATATCGTACTTGGTATCGAGCACTGAGTCAGTTACTTAGTATCAAAATCAAGTTGATATTGATTTTTTTCTGTTTTCCCCTTCAGGTAATAGCGTGTGAACAGCAGTTGGACTCGACTTATGATGCCAGGTGTGATGTGTGGTCTTTGGGCATCACGGCCATAGAGCTTGGAGATGGAGACCCACCTCTGTCTGACCTCCACCCCATGAGAGCCCTGTTTAAAATACCCAGGTGAGCACTCAAACATGCATCATTGTTTTAGGTCTAGTTAGAGGCATTTCAGGCTGATTTCTACCACCTTCTAAGACAGGAAAATTGTTTAGGATTTCTGACATTTGAATCACACATAAAACAGTTACAAAAAACTGTTGAAAAGTCAGTTCCATTGTAAGTGGGTTTAGCGCTAAATTTTTTCTGAAGAGATTGTAACATTGCGGTTCTGTTTAATAGATACGTTGGTGAAACACTCCCAATTTAATAATACAGTGACAAACTTTGATACACACACACATGCACCTGTTTTTAATGTTTTATCTGGCCTTGTATACTTATTTGTTTTGTTTGTTTTTCTGCTTGTATTGTATTTTAAACAGGGTGCACATGAAAAAGAGAACCCAAGTGCTCTCATTGGGTTCCCCTGTATAAAAAAGATATAGTAAAAGAAAAGAGCTCTATTCTACACACTGTCACATGTCATCTATTCTAGTCTACATCTAGTCTCTTTTCTCCACCCTGCATTTGTCCTGTTAGTACATCCCTTTGAGTTACAGGGAAATATAGCCAAAAACAGTGAAGTGTTAATTCTCCAAATAAACTTACTTTGGTCTAGTTACCTCTTACTGAATGTCTATCACATTTCTATCACAACAGGTATTCTCCATAGTCCATTCTAGTCATCATTTTCTGTTTAAAGTTTGAAACAGGGCTTAACAAAATATCAAAATCAATCATCAAAATCAGTTGAAATCCATCGGTCATATCAATCATATCAAAATGATTTGGGTCAATTGTCAAAGTGCAAGGTACATTATTATTTGAATGTTCTCTGCAAAGGACAAACCTCCTGTCTTTTTATGGATTTAGGTAAATCCATGGAATTCTTATAGTTCAGTTCATATTTCAGTCTTCATTCAAATTAAAATTCTTCTGGAGTTTTTTAAAATGTGCACTCTGAACAGAATCATACGTTTACATATATATATATATATATATATATATATATATATATATATATATATATATATATATATATATATATATATATATATATATATATATATATATATATATATATATATATATATATAAATCGCAAATCTAATCACAATACTTTTTTTTGTGCAGCCATAGCTTGAAAGATGCTCTGCCTACTACTGTCTTTCGTTTTTCGTTTGATTTCCTTATAGAATTTGACCTCTTTGTCTGCACCCAAATCTGAATTCGTGAATCAGATGTACTACCTGCAGATTTGCTATTTTCCTCCAGGCGCAGATGCAGAGACAGTTGTGTAACACGTCTCCTCTTCACTGACAGAGCAGAGCAGCGTCGGCCTGGTGCACACTGCTTGTATCTAATCCTTGAAAAGCTTGTCTTGCGTTCCCACTGGAGTCATTTACTCCTCTGTAGATTGTCACCAGACGAACCACAGTCGTTTCATTTCAGACGTTGTTCTCTGCCTGCAGGGCCTAATCCATAAGCCCCGCCCCTCCTGCCTCATTCTGTTCATCATCTGTGTATGTTGTAGACTGAAGGTGAAAAGTAATTGTTTATTTTTAATGCTAGATTGCTTGCGTTCTGGTGGTGAGAGTCAAATGAATAGCTTTGTTGGATTTTATTTGGTCAAAATTGGATAGATTCAGAAAAGGTCATTCATTTGGTGTGAAAGAAATTAGTATTGATTCATAAAGAGCAAATTATACAGCAAAAGATTGTTAGCAGCTACAAGGGTAAAAGTACATCATAGATATTTTACTCAAAGATTTGCTATGTAATTTTGACATCTGCTTTTTCCACTGAGATGTTATTTCTTTGCCTAGAATGTTCCACAGTATGGCATTAAAGCCGACACCACCAGGTTACAGATCAGATCTGTGTAGAGTTGACCCACCTCATTGTAAGAATGCATGTTTTTCAAGGTATCTTTGATAAATAAAAACTGGGGCTGCAAGATTAATTGAATCGAAATTGCAACCATAATTTCCCCCATAAACAGCAAAATATCCTGTCATTTTCTGGATAAAACATACAAACATATTCTGAAATGCAACTTTTTTTAAGATGAAAAGTTATATAATGCATCTTTAAATGTTGTATTCCTTTGTTGCTAAACTTAAACACATTCCAAATACTCAAAAGACTTTATTTTTATTGACTGGTTTTCTTATTAACATATATTCAGAACTTGCAAAAACTTGCAGTAATTTAGTGGCACCATGTTTTTTTGCCATCTCCAGTGGACATTGATTAAAACCTTCATTCACTTAACCCAGCTAACCTCATACATACTGTTTCTTATCCCTGCGTGTACACAGTGGTTGTGGCTCTATCGTGTCTGTCGCTGCAGCAGAGGTCCTGTGCTTGCTCCAGGGGTCAGAGCACAGCGGTCCCCATCAGCAGCCTCCTCACAATCTCATGTGACGTCTGTGGCCAGGCCTGTAGGCTGTCTCCTCACACTCAGCTCCTCCTGCGCTCACTGCAGCTTCCCAAAAGATGCACCCAGGGCAGGGACTCAGCCACACCCTGTCTGTTCTCATTTGTGCTGGATAAAGTGCACCAGAAAATCATTATGCTCATTAGTGCCCTGACCGAATCTGAATATGTACAGAAATTTTTACCCAAATGTTTGAAGAGCCTGAATCTCTTAAAATTATTTATTATTGTTTTTTTCTCCACCAAATATATTAGACATTATGCTTCTTTTTAGCCAGTAAAGCTACCATTAATTTAGTTTCTTTTTTACCAGTAGATGGCAGATGTGAAACCTGTTTCCCCCTCCCCTCATCTGGTCTTTGTTCAGGCTCACTTGTGCTGTCTGGTCTTTTTTTGTCAGACCAAAACTGGCGACTATCAGATAGCAGTACTGTAGATAACATCTAGTGGTGAAGTGTGAGAATACAACAGGGTCGGGTTAGCCAGTCTAATTATAGATAAGCTAATTTAGCTATGTTGTGAAGTTGTTCCCTCATGATTATCTCTGACCACACCCCCACCTGATGACATGAGGTGTTGGTGTTTTAAAGCTACAAAGCATATAGTGTAATAACAAGCACCTTATCAAAACTGATTCCATGCTCTCTCTGCAGGCAACAATGGTGTGTTGTGCTGATTTACCTTTATTATTTAAACAAAAGCAATCATGGCTACTGTAGGACTTTTAATCCATTCCGATTTTTACTTTTTATGACTGCTATGTTTAGCATACACAGCCTTTCTACTGAACTCTTACTATTGCAATACTGGTATCTATTCTACACTATATGGGCCTCTGATACCATCTTTACTTCATGGCAGTTCCATCATACTTAGTGAGCAGCTCCACTTCTTCACATGTGATCACCATCTTCCTTGGACATAGTCTGTCTCTGTATAATCGCCCTCACAGAAACCTGGCTGGACACGTCAATCGCTGACTCTGATGTTGGTTTGGATAACTTTACAATACTCCGATCAGACCGAACTGAGCAGATGGGGAAGAAATGCGGTGGCGGTGTATGCTTGTACATCAATAATAAATGGTGCACAAACATCAAAGTTCATAACAAGTCATGTACACCTGACCGGGAAATACTGACTGTGTCCCTCCGACCTGCCCAGGGAATTCTCTACTGTTGTGATCAGCTGTATCTACATCCATCCCTGTGCTAACAGCAACACAGCAGCGGAGCTGATAGCCAGGGAAGCTAATGACATGCTAGCTAAGTATCCTGGCGCTCGGCTATTATGGGGGATTTCAACAACTGTCGACTGAACAGTGTTTTACCATCTTTCCAACAGCATGTGGACATTCCGACAAGGCGAGGAAACATTCTGGACTTGTGTTATGGCAATATTGCCGATGCTTTCCCTGCTCACTCTTATCCACCGCTCGGCAGCGCCAATCATTACATCGTCTCCCTACTTCCGCTGTACAGACAACAACTGAAAAGGCACCGCCCAGAGTGTTACAGCACGCCACAGTGGTCGGAGGAGCCCACTGCATGTCTTCAGGGTTCGCTGGCCTGCACAGACTGAGAGGTTTTTCAGGGGGACATTGATGAGAGGACCTCGGTGATTACGGACTTTAATACATTTTTGCGTCAGTACCTGCATTCCTGTTAAGTTAATTAGGAAATTCCCAAACACCAATCCCTGGATTACCCCTCAATTTAAGCAAAGCCTGATAAAGAAACACAAAGCTTTTAAGGATAATAATTTGGTTGAAATGAAATTGGCAAATCGTGAGGTGAAAAATGCTGTACTGAAGGCAAAACTGAAATATAAGGAAAGACTTGAAAGTGAGTTCTCCAGTATGAACACAAAACAGGCATTCCAAAAAGTACGTATACTAGCAGGATGCAACACCAAATGAAGTGAAGTAACAGTGATGGACCCAGTACAGTTTGTGGGGGAACTCAATAATTTTTATGCTCGTTTTGATAGTGTGGACCACTCAGGTGAATGTGAGAGGCTTCTGAGAGCACTTCCTCCAGCGGAACAGGAGGAACCACTCCCCTTCACAGAAGAGGATGTGAGGTTGCAGCTACGCAGGTGCAAGCTGGGAAAGGCCCCTGGCCCTGATGGCATCTCAGCAAAGGTGCTAAAGAGCTGTGCACAAGAACTGTCCCCTGTTCTTCATTCTCTGTTTAAAGAGGTCTTCTTCACTGCCACCATCCCGACCATCTGGAAAATGTCAACAATAATCCCCATTCCGAAGAAGCCCAGGCCCACAGAGTTCAATCACTACCGCCCTGTGGCACTCACCTCCATCATAATGAAGTGCCTGGAGAAGCTACTGCTAAACATCATCATCCTTCCGGTTGTCAATCCACAACTCGACCCACTGCAGTTTGCTTATAAGGCCAGAAGAGGCACAGAGGATGCTGTAGCCTGTCTGCTGCATCTCCTCCTCCAGCACCTGGATTCTCCTGGACACTTCACCCGGATACTCTTTGTGGACTTCAGCTCAGCCTTCAACTCCATCCAGAGGCACCTGATGATCCAAAAACTGCAACAACTCAACATTTCCACCAGACACATCCATCTCATCCACAACTTCCTGAGCAACAGACAGCAGGTAGTACGGCTGGGCCTGACCACATCCTCTGTTCTCACCATAAACACCGGTGCACCACAGGGATGTGTGCTTAGCCCTTTTCTCTACACACTATACACCAACGACAATAGAAGCCCATCCTCAAACATCACATATCTCAAATACTCTGACGACACTGCTGTCCTGGCCCTGCTCAGTGACAACACCTCTGTACTGGATTACATGGACACACTCACTCACTTCACCCAGTGGTGCGCTGATAACCATTTGCACCTCAATGTCAGTAAAACAAAGGAACTGCTCTTTAACCCCCCCCCAATCACAGCAATCCATCATCATTAACAACCAAACACTAGAGACAGTGGACAGTTTTAAGTACCTTGGGGTTACAATTGACAACTCACTTACATTTGAACATCACATCACGGACATTCATAAAAGAAGTCAACAAAGACTATCAGTAATAAGAAAACTCAAAGGACTCTATGTTTCTCCACATCTGTTATTACTGTTGTATAAATCTATCATTCAGCCCATCCTACTGTACTGTTCCACCTGCTTCTATAACATGCTTACTGTTAAAAACCGGACCAAACTCATAAAAGTAACACACATAGCTGCAAAATCATAGGACTCCCCACACCCAGTCTCACAGATCTAAATAATCGGGCTATTGGACGCTTCGCACTCACCATAACACAGGACGCCACTCACCCCCTCCAGGACCATCTAATCACTCTGCCCTGAGGACGGAGGTACAGGGCGATCAGGTGCAGGAGGGCTCGGTTCGGTAGAAGCCTGGTCCCAGCGGTCATTGCTTTCTTAAACAACAGGCCCCGCTGAGGCATAATGTCTGTTTTTGTAATGTATGTTTATGTGAGTGTGATGTTTGGTGTTTATCTGTGTATATGTCAGACATGCTCTGTGTATGTGGAAAGGAATCTCCCCCCGGGGACAATAAAGTAAAGTCAAGTCTTGTGAATGAGACAAACCCTAATGGTCAGCGCATTAGCCCAAACAGGCTCTTAATAAATGCCATGCGCGTCGCTGTCTTTGGGCCCTTGTGCGATAAACAGAAGACGTATACGCTCTCATTACTGTTACTAGTACATTAGCCCGCAGTTACCCGAAATATCTTGTAAAAAAGGTACTTAATGTAGAACAGGGAATTACAGCAAATTAGCTTCACATCTGCAAGGCGTTGTTAAACCTGAGCTGATAAGAATGTTTGTATAAATAGAAAGCAATTTGAGCTTTCATAGTTACTGTCATATCAACATGATCTAAATGCCCAGGTAGAGACAGACATTTTTCTTGCAGCATTAGAAAAAATGGTGGAAGATAAATTGCTTAGTGTTAAGACTTCAGTCACTTGTTCGACTGTGAGGCTTTTGTTCAGCAGCCGCCCCCTCCTCCATATCCCCCTGTAAACTCCATCTCATCTTATCTTTCCATTTATCTTTGCGATTGCTTTTTTCCCCGACAGAAACCCGCCGCCTACTCTGCACCAGCCCGAGCTGTGGTCAGATGACTTTAATGACTTCATCTGCAAGTGAGTGTGGTCCTACGAATGTGTGTGCTAACATAAACAAGTATGTGGGAATTGAAACTATGGGCTACTCATGTGTATTATAGAGAATAGTTGGATTGTAGGATTACTGACATTTTTTGCAAATTTACCAAGTTTACCGAATTTAGTTGTATATCCATGCCGACCCATTTACCCCAATCCATAGTTCTAGTTTAGAAATAGCAGTACTCAAGAAAGGCCAATCTGCTGTGAGCAAAATAAAAATAAAGATGCAATATGTTTGTGACACCAAGGATTACCGATGGAAATTAGCATTTTGCTAAATCTGGTGCAGCCATCTATTTAATGTATCTGCACATTGTCCTTCAAATAAATAAATAAATAAATAAAACTAATAAAAAAATAAACAAGTGTTTAAAATAAATAAAGTAGATCTATTTTGTGTATTTATATAACTTCCTTTCTTGATTTCTTGCTTAAATCCTAAACAAACAAAAAAAAATACTTTGATCCATTTCAAAGTTAAGAGGTTTCAGAGTGATGAAAAATTAGGACTGTTGCCATAGTGATTAACAATTTAAAACAAAATATTATATCTTTTGAATGGGAATTGAAAAAAGTCTTCAAAATGTTGCATAACAGGAAGCTGAAACCTATGAATACGTATGTTCTTGTTCATATCAGTGCTATGTTTTTGTTATAGGTGTCTTATCAAGGACTTTGAGTTGAGACCCAATGTTGTTGACCTGCTGCAGCATCCTTTTATCAAACAGGTCAAAAACAAAGAAAAACTTCTACAAAAACAACTCATTGAACTCATCGACCTCAACCAGCAAATAGGAACCATTGAAAAAATACGGTACATTATACACAACTTCTACTACTGTCATATTCCCACTGTATTCACCATGAGTCACCAAAGAACTCTCTATCCCTGCCAGTATAATCTCATAGCACGCAGCTTAAACCCTGGAGACAGCTAAATCCAAATTACCCTCCTACAGTTCCTCACATAGGCAGAACGTATGAAACCCCGATGTGTGTTCAAATGTGTATCCTCTTTGTGTCACTAAAGCCATCACGGAAACACAGACAGAGGCAGTAATGACAGGTAACACTGGCACCATGGACTCCCAGTAGGATAGAGAGACACTTAAAGATAATAGGCTTTTTAGTATGTGAGAAGGAGTGGAAGGAGTTGTTATCTATGCAAGAAACGATTATTGTTTACATGCATCAACCCTGCTGCTTATTCTGGCATTCAATTTCATAAACACCATGTAATGTTTGTTATTGTTTGATAATGTAACAACTTGTCATACGAGCTGCAGTGGTTGATTGGCTCCATGTCAAAATATTTATAAAAATAGATAAAAGTTAAATATATTTATTATAGGGATAAACATATACATTTACAGAATATACAATACTTCAAGCCTAGACACCTCTGCATCAGAACTTTAAACTTCTGTGTGCAGAAGTCTCTATGTATGAAACACAAGACTAGCATACATGAATATTCCATTTGCAAATGTCCAAATCTTTGTTTTACTTTTTTATTAAAGGAAACACTTTGAGATTTGGCTTGATAATTTGCAAATGAACTCTGCATACATCCCTGAACAAAAAACAAAACTTTTTCATACGGTAGCAGATTATGCCTATTTGGTTGTAGAAAATCTATGAAAAAATATTCTATTTTAAAGTCTGCAAAGGGCCATGGGGTGAACTGTCATGAATGCTTAAAATTGTCAAATTGGGTCCTGTCTAGAATTATATTTTCTGTTTCTTTATATTTTAACCACAACCAATTACTTTGTCCCATCTTACCCCTTTAGCAGCAAAAGCCAGAGCAACTGCATAGACACTAGGAGAATGGTTTTGAATCTAAATTACTTACAGTATTCCTCCATTTACATAATGTAATAACTTATGGTTCACTGCTCTGAATAAAGCTTGGTTTGTTCATAATCTTGATTGTAGGCATGAACGCATCCACACCAAAAAGGGCAACCACATGAAGAACCAGAGCGACCCAGACGAGTTGGAGGACCTTGCTACTCTCGAAATATTAGACGAGGTATGAATATAGTAGAATAAAACATAACACATTTTAATTATTAAGTATTATTAAGTATTAATTAAGTATTTTGTGATTTATGATAAAAGGTGCATTATGTAACTTTTCTGCTTGTCTTCAGGGAGATATAACTGCTGTACTTAGGATGTTCCACAGTACGGCATTAAACTTATCTATGTTTTGCATTTATTCAGTTACACTTGTTTTTATTCCTAAAAAATTTAAATACACAAATCTGACCTCTAACTTGGCCTGGTGACATGCATGGGGAAAGATACATTTACTCTGGAACACTGTGGAACTTTCCAGGCAAAACAATAACATCTTCATGGAGAAAAGCAATAACATCATGGAGAAAAGCAATAAAATCTTCATGGAGAAAAGCAGGTGGTGGACCCTTCACCTGAAAAGTTATATAGTGCAAAAAACACAGATCTATTTAAAACCATGTATTTATTTCTGTAATGATTTGAGAAATCATTTAGATGCACCACATGCTTATAAATGCCCATGGCTAACTTATTTTTTTAATGATCAGTCATGTCATCCACGATCACTAAGTGCAAAATCCATCAAACGTGTGCGCTAGAATAGATTGACTGATACACAAACTCGCCAGCGGATATTTACGCCATTCCTCAAGACAAAGATCTGGGCTGTTGTTGATCCACCTACCTTAACTCGGGGACCAAATCAATCACATGAAGATAACACTGATGCCATGTCTTCAGGCAGGACATAGAATAATAAATGTACATAAGGATTTTAATGAGGCAGCTTTCCCCTCCCTCCTCTGTTTGCAATCTTATATCATGTTATAACTATGTGTCTTTCAGAACACCGTCACGGACCACCTTCAAAACCGCTATGAGAGGGACGAGATCTATACCTATGTGGGGGACATTCTCATTGCAGTCAATCCATTTCATCCGATGGACATTTACACTCCTGAGGTCTGTAGACAGAGCCATAATATGTCTCAATGATAGCTTATGGATTTCAGTTTGACACAGGATCATATATTTGATCCATGCTCTAGGTCAGTGTATGGTAGCTCAGTAATGGGGGTAATGGTTGTTCTTCCTCTTCAGTATTCTCAGATGTACATAGGAGCGAAGCGCAAAGCCAATCCACCGCACATATTTGCAGTGGCAGACATCGCGTATCACTCAATGGTGACGCTGAATACAGATCAGGTACGGTGTTTGTCAGGTAAAGTGATCATTAAGCTTCTGGTCAATGAGAAATAGTGATGTGTATATATATAAATATTCAGAAACAAAAATATATAGTAGCTGCAACTATTATTTTAGTAGTAATTTAGAAGTTATTTTAAATTGTAAATTTTTTAAAATTTATTTATAAAATTTTGTATTTTATTTATATTATTTTTATTGTACATTACAAAGAAAACAATTACAAATAAATAAATATATTAATTATTGCTGAAAATCAGAAAATGTCTCTTTCTTACTTTTTTGATGTAATCAGGTCATAGTCTTCGTTATAAAAGATATTTTGGTGTGTGTTTGGAGACTTTTATTTCAGGCCAATAACAATGAACAAAATAGGAATAAAATTATTTCAATAGTCCTCTAGTTATAATTATTCCAATTACTTGTTGCAGGCCATCACAATATGGTGAAATACTAACCTAACCAGTATACTGACCATCCTATTTCATTATTAGAAAAAAATACATTAAGAGTATTCCTGTAAATACCTTCTCAATGCAAAGATATGACTGATAGCCAACAGAAGAAAAAAGAATTGGAAACTTTTGTAATTTCATGAATATATGTAATATTCATCAAAAGTGCTAATATAATGTCCTTTTTCTGTAGTGTGTTGTGATAAGTGGAGAAAGCGGAGCAGGGAAAACAGAAAGTGCCCATCTCCTTGTGCAGCAGCTCACGTTTCTTGGAAAGGTGAGTTCATCAGCAAACTAGTTTACATACCCTGGAATATGGAGGCATTTGCCATTAGTGGAGAAACACAATTACATTCACAGTATCAGTTCTGATTGCACATTCAGAGAGCTTGATGTGTCAGCTAAACCATTATGTACTGCAGGGACACGTCAGTTTGTACCTCCAGCCCCTGTCAATCACAATTTCTAACCTAATGAATAAATCTATTTCACAAAATATCTTGCATTGCCCACTTTAATAGCGTGTGGAATAGGTTGTGTTCACTTTCTAAAATTTGATGAAGTTATGATTTCAGGTGGATCACAGGGGATACTATAGGAAATTCACTGTTTTTTAAAGGAATAATCAAACTTAAGATCTACAAGTGTTGAACCTCATCATTCTTAGAGATTGGCCCCAAAAACATGCCATATTAATGCAGTTTAAGACGAGGCAGAAAACCCTCTTGTTCTCCCTGGCATTTAATACTAGCTAGACAGGATACCTTGGTGTTTTAGTGTACTTTTCCTATGTATCATATTATCTTTATCCTCCTAGGACCTGGTGTCCACATATGTGGACAGCACAATTTGAGCTGTCTAGGCCACAATACATTTTTTTTTTCTCCACAAGGTCCTGGTGTCCACATATGAGGTCATTAAACTGTCACTTAATGGTGACAGAAGACTATGACGCATTATAGTTTAGAGTTAAGATGGACTTTGTTAAAGGCATATGTCTTCCTGCACCTGTTAGCAGCACTTCAAATGAGCCACATTGTTCCAAGTGTCACTATTGTTTCTCTTTCTTTTTTTTAACACTCAGAAAAAATGTTGCTGTGTTCAGGCACTAGTATAGTTAGATTTTGCAAATCATTATTCAAATGTGACGTTGTTGTGTTCTACCTAAATGATTAAAATGTAGAACGAATATCCCCATATGTGGACATAATTTTTCTCATAATGTAAAAAGATAATTATTTTTCTTTTTACACTCATCAGGTCCCAATTAGCCCAAATAACAAAGATAAATTAATGAAGCATGCCATGCAAGAGTTCGGGCCCTAGGAGGGTATATTTGTTTTTTGTTGACTTTGTGAAGTACTTTGGGTGGCTGAAGTTGTTTTAAAATGTGCTGTATAAATAAACTTGAACTGAATTATGGCTTAAAGTCCTTTCAACTGACAATCTTTAGCATAGAATAATGGCACCACTTTCTGAAACTGAAAAATTTATTTCACTCTTGTTCATTTCTTGTGACAGCGAAGACTGGAACATCTTGCCAGTTTTTGTTTCATGTGGATAAGCCCAGTAAATACAGAGATATTAACCATAAACCAGGTCAACAAATCTACAATCTGACAATTCAACAGTAAATTCCTCTAGAGAACTCTGACCTGTCCTCCAGCTCATTCTTAAACTATAGACATGCTAGAATGTTGTAATGCAAACCTATTCTGTTTTTTAGGCAGATAACAGGACGCTGCAGGAGAAGATTCTGCTGGTTAACAATCTGGTGGAGGCTTTTGGAAATGCATGCACTGCCATCAATGACAACTCCAGCCGCTTTGGCAAATACTTAGAGATGAAGTTCACCACCGGGGGAACCGTGGTGGGGGCTCAGATGTCCGAATACCTGCTTGAGAAGTCCCGCGTCATCCACCAAGCCACGTAATTACACTATCATCTTGTGTTTTGTGGTTTTGTCCAGACCTCTTCTCACATGTCTTTGCTTGTTACAACCCCAACCTTCATTTGACAGTGACATTCTAAGATATTTTAATCAAGTCTGTGGTCTTTTTTGAAGAGAATATTGCAAAGCGGGTTATTTCTCATCACGGCTGCTAGGGATCAGTGCGTAATAGCCTGCCTTTCTTCTCCTAACCTCTGCCTTTCCATCTGAAAAGCACTGGCATTTGCCTCCAGCCTGCACCAGTCAATCTATCTTTTCTTCTTATCGCGTGTCTGGGGACTGAACCAGGTCAAGTGCAGGGACTAGCTTATTTCCTGTTTGATCAAAGATTGTTGCTCTCACAAGTGTCCTTAGCAGAACATCAAAGGTGGACTTTGGGTTTTTCATTAAAACAGATGCTGGGTCAGACGGCATTGTGGCTGAATGCCCAGAGCCGACAGACTTTTCACTGGCTTTAATGGACAGTTATGTGGAGATAATCGAACCCAATCAGTCAAGATGGATTACTGTCATTTCAAATTCTCTTGTTACAAGTTACAAAGGCCACAGCACTCAAAAGTCTGAATATATTTAACATTGACATTCAAACGATGTTATTGTGTGTATAGGTCTAATCTTGGTAGGTCTGGCTTGCCATAGTATTGATGGTCTTCAGGCAAATTCACAAATGTCTAAAATGATAATTTCTATTTGTGACTAGAACTAAGAACTGTATTTTATATCTAATAATTGTTGCTGCTTCCTACCTGTATAAATTATTATTAGCCTAAAGAATGTTGTGACATCTTCTAAAACCCCAAACTATGAAAACAATCTATTTACATATTTGCATGTTTTTGTTCTTCTTTGCAGTGGTGAGAGAAACTTCCACATCTTCTACTACATCTATGCCGGCCTGGCTGACAGAAAGAAACTCGCCCACTACAAGCTCTCTGACAGCAAAATACCTAAGTATGTTTGACGCACTTTGGCCCCTCTCTAAGCCTGTTATTTTCCTCCACTGCTTCTGAAAAACCCCCCTTTCCAATGATTCAGGGGGTAATCTTGTTGTTTTTCCTGTGTTTCGCCTCTACAGATACCTGTTTAATGAGCACATTAAATTAGGGCCTGACATCGTGAGTAACACCTCGTACAAGGAGCAGTTCGATGCCGTGGAGCAGTGTTTCAAAGTCATTGGATTCACCCTTGAGGTAAGTTCGCATATTGGGGTACCACTATTTATTTGGTTGACTAATGTATTGTATTTCATCATAGTTTTTGTCAATGCATAGTTATTGCTGACAAAAACAAATACAAAATACCTGTACTTTTCAAATAGTTTTAGCCATTTTGTTTAGTTTTTACTTTATCAACTAAATAAAAATAAACAAAAGGGACAAGTGGATACTATTTTTTAGGAATAATTAGGGTAACTTATAGTGATAGTTTAGTTAATGATTAAGAGTAACAATCTCCTGCAGTGCCTTTAACAATGATTCAAACAACCTATTTAAGGAGTTAGGGTTCCTTTTCATAGAGACCCAAACCAAACAAAAGTTTTTGCAACCTCAACATCCAAATAACAAGTTTTCAGACATGTGCTAGAAGGCCCATGAAACCGTGCAATATACATAACTTTAGAAACAGCATTTAAATCCATATGACATAATCTTTCCTGTACTTTTCCTGATAATCAGCGTTTTTAGCCCAAGTATTCTTCAGACTGTGGCCGCTCTTTGGGCACACTGAGTGACTTAGTGATGGAGCACAGAGCTGCAGCACTGTGGAAGCTAATGAGGCCCAAACAAGTGATTGCCTCTGGGATCTGCACGTCAATAGCACTTATCTTGTAATCACTCGGTGCGGCTCCAGCTACAGTATTTGTCATATTGTTGTGCAAGAAATCTCTCCCAACATAATCTGTTTCTTTTCTATGTATGCAACTTAAGCATCCATTGTGAGGGTAAATATGCGCACACCAGTCCAGGAACACTGTGCACCATGTTGGGTTGCTTATGCACAAAGGATATTTTTGTTAATAATAGGCAACAGAACTAACTAAAGCCTGTGTATCTACAGTAACAATTGAATAGTGAAATTTAAAGAACATCTCAGCTGAGGCTGCAAGACAAAAGGCCAGAGTTTAAATACATTTTGTTAATTGTAAACCGCAATTATGATCTGAAACAGCTGCACAATAGAAATAGGACCATTGACTGCAAAAATGATAGGAAAGCAAGCAGCGGATTTTCATTTTTCAAAAGTGGCTATGTGACATTTTAGAACCCTATGTGTATAAACCAAAGACTGAAATTTGAGTATTCACAACTAAGTACAGAGATCAGGGCTGGGATAAGGGGTAGGTGAAAACTGGAATTTTCTGAGCCTCAAATTCAGAACAGGATTACACAAACATTCAGTGAATCAATGAATCAATCAAAATTCAATTCTGAGTAATGATGAGGAAACAGCATTATAACATGGCTAAATGCTCATTAGTTAATTTAGCATGTGTCCCCTTTAAAATCTGACTCAGTATACTTACCATTGGACATGTGTTGTTTTTTTTTCTTCAGTTTTCGCCTTACTAAACTAGGTCAACTAAAATATCCCTACATAAAGTGCAATTCTGTGCAAAAAATTGCTTTAACAATGGTGTACAAATTATTCTGATTTTGAGGTAAAGCACCAGGACAACCCACAGTGTAAGTAGCTATAGGAAATCATTGAGTACAAAGTGTCTCAGCCCATTAAGCTCTATATGCTGCTCCTTGTTCTTCTCTTGGCAGGAGCTGGGCAGTGTTTACAGCATCCTCGCCGCCATCCTCAACTCCGGGGATATTGAGTTTTCCGCAGTGGCCTCAGAGCACCAGACAGACAAAAGCGACATTTCTAACATCTCTGTGCTGGAGAATGGTGAGAGGCTGCGGCTGATGTAGTGCTGACGTCAAACCAAACGTGACTCTGGGTTTCTTTCTCACAACGAGCCCTCCCTCCTCGAGCTCTCTGTTAAATTCAGTGCAAATGGAGTGAAACTAAATATGAGGGATATGTATAGTGTTTGAATGTGCAGTGCTGGCATAGGAATACTATCTTTATATAAAAGTGCTTATACTTTGAGTTACTTGGGATGTTTTTTTTTTTTTCTTTTTCACTGTTCTCTTAAGGACCTCCAGACTGTAAATCTCTATTCATGTATGGTTGTTTTAACATGAGCACAGCCTACTACACTCTTATACAAATGAATACAAGTTATATATACATAAATACATACATACATACATACATACACAAAAAACAACAATTCAATTTGACCTTTTTACCAATATTGTTCTCTTGTCCATTTTCATTACTCCCATTCTCCATTCAATTAATCTATATCTCTATATTTCTTATGTAGTACATTTGCTTAATGGCGCAGTGGTTTTCTCACTCTCTTCAAAGGAAAAATGTCTCACTAGATTTGATTTTTGGACCACATATGGCATTTTTACTCTACTTACTCATCTACCCTGAATACATATGGACCAAGGTCCTGGCTACAGAAAGCATTGAAGAGTGGGTCAAATGCAAAGGGATATCTATTCTGGTTTAATAATACTGACTATCATCGTTAGGCCTGTCACGATAACGTGATATATTGTTGAAGTACAGTGGGGAAAAAAGTATTTAGTTATCCAGCAATTGTGCACGTTCTCCCACTTAAAAAGATGAAAGAGGTCTGTAATTTTCATCATAGGTACACTTCAACTATGAGAGACAGAATGGGGGAGAGAATCCAGAAAGAATGTAGAAAATAACATTGTAGGATTTTTAATGAATTAATTGATAAATTCCTCAGTAAAATAAGTATTTGATCACCTACAAACAAGCGAGACTTTTGGCTTTCACAGACCTGTAACTTTTTCTTTAAGAGGCTCCTCTGTCCTCCACTTGTTACTTGCATTAATGGCACCTGTTTGAACTTATTATCAGTATAAAATACACCTGTCCACAACCTCAAACAGTCAAGGCCAAGACCAAAGAGCTGTTAAAGGACACCAGAAATAAAATTGTAGACCTGTGCCAGGCTGGGAAGACTGAATCTGCAATAGATAAGCAGCTTGGTGTGAAGAAATCAACTGTGGGGGCAATTATTAGACATACAAGACCACTGTTAATCTCCCTCGATCTGAGGCTCCACACAAGATCTCACCTCGTGGGGTCAAAATGATCACAAGCAAAAATCCCAGAACCACATGGGGGGACCGAGTGAATGACCTGCAGAGAGGTGGGACCAAAGTAACAAAGGCTACCATCAGTAACACACTATGTGTCAGGGACTCAAATCCTGCAGTGCCAGACATGTCCCAACACATGAGCTGCAAAAAATACGGTAAATAACAGCATGCACTTAAGTAGTTATTTTGGATCTATAATGGCAAGGAAAGGCAAGTTTATTTGTATAGCACAATTCATACACAAGATAATTCTAAGTGCTTTACAAAATAAGAAAGACAAATCAAAACATAAGTAACCATCATAAAATTTACATTAAAGGAGAAAAGTGCAGAATAAAAATCTCTCACTCATATGCACAGCTAAACTGAACTGTTCCAGGTTTTAGCTGCAGAAAACTGAACTGCTGATTCCCCATGTTTAGTCCTGACTCTGGGCACTAGTCAGAGAAATTCAAAATTCAACACTCTGCAGCTCAGATCTCACTGTACTGCAGAAAAATAACAAAAATGTCTGCACTAGTACAAAGAAAATGTACCCGCGATAAATATGGACCCCCAAAAGTGGTTGTCCCATTTGACATGTATTGAATGATAAGTCGATATAGGTACTTTACTATTTGCCCTTGTCTCTCTTCACAGTCGCCTCTCTGCTCTGCATCCGTTCAGACGAGCTGCAGGAGGCTCTCACCACTCACTGCGTGGTGGCTCGGGGGGAGACCATCGTGAGGAACAACACGGTGGAGAAGGCCACGGTGGTGAGGGATGCCATGAGTAAGGCTCTGTACGGACGCCTCTTCAGCTGGATTGTCAACCGCATCAACTCTCTGCTGCGGCCCGACAGCCAGCAAGGGTGAGGAATGACTCAGCACATGTCAGGAGTAATGCTTTATTGTAAGAAAAGTAGTAATAAGCAAGATCACAATTGGTTTTATAATTGTACAGGGAGTGAATAGCTATTGGAATGTTCCAATTGGGGTTTCAATTAGTGGAATATAATCTTTTTTTTCTTTTTTTTTCTCAAGGTTATTATTATTATCATTTCAATTAAATCACCAATATGGGCCATGAATTGCAAGAAACACCTTTTTATTGTAGTGGATGTTGCCCAAGTTACCATCAGCCACCTTAAGATAGTGAAAGAGTATAAGAGTATTTGTTAGTATTTACTAGGGCTGTACGATATATTACCATCAAATTGAAATCACAATTTGAGATGGAGCAATTATCAAATCTCTTTTTCATAGAGTTGTAAATACCATTCAGACCTCGACTAACATCATTCTAAAATCTGCAGTAGGATGTGTACAGATGATTTTTGTGATACCACATAGATAGATCTAGGTAGCTCGCCTGGAAGTGCAGTTTACACTTATATTAACTGTCCTGCTCATATTTCAGTTTGCATTCAATTCTACTGAAGTTGCTTACAATGTGCAATCTTAACTGAATCCTAGAGTTGAAACCTATATTGCAAATCTAAATACATAATCACAGTACTTTTTTCCTCCAAAAACATGCAGCCATAGTGATTACCAGCACAGGATGGAAGCCAATGTTGTTTTAGCATAGCAAGTATGGAAGAATTAATTGTGAAAAGTTAAACATTTTTAAGAATTTATATGCTTACGGCCATACCACTAATGCCTGATTTTGTCTGATCTCGGAAGGTAAGCAAGGGTCAGGCCTGGTTAGTACTTTGATGAAAATAAGCAAAAAGCAATAGTTCAAATTTCTAACACTTTTTCTCTAATCATGTTCAGGGACGATGACAAGAGCATAAACATCGGCATTCTGGACATCTTCGGTTTTGAGAACTTTAAGAAAAACTCCTTTGAACAACTGTGCATAAACATCGCCAACGAACAGATCCAGTTCTACTTCAACCAGCACATCTTTGCTTGGGAGCAGGTGAGGTCATCAACACTGCCCTTAGCACTCCAAATTTGTCCTGCGAGAAACTTTGCCTGCATTTTTCACCTTGGTACTAGCTCATTTCTATGTAAATGGCTACTGTGTGCCATCATTTGTCACTGGACGCTTTAAGGAATATGGCAAGGGTAAAATGTGCTGCTGTCTTTATTTACGGGGCGAAATGAGCGTGGCGATCAAGTCTTTATGTGCTCTCGTGGGTGTTTTGTAGCCTTTGGGGCTTTACAGAATGGTTTGCTAATGTTAAATGATTTGGTCTCACCCATAGAGGGGCACAATAAATCACACGCCAATGAGGGTCAATTAGGAGTGGGAGACAGTTAGCATTAAACTCACTCTGGGGTATTGTTGGCACCCGGCCTGGAAATACACTGCCCTATACAGCACTTTATGGACTTGCCATATGAGAATTATACAATGTGAAGATCAGATTTACATAACCTAAAATAATCCACTTAAATATGCACTATGTAACTTTCTGATGTAGAATCTGCCACATGTGTTATGGCATTAAATATATACAGTGTTGGGAAATAACTCAATACATGTACATGTAATACATAATATTCAGAATACAAATTTTGAGTAACTGACAGTATTCTGGCACAGTCACAGTACTGTACATTTGGTGGTATTCAGAATACAGTTACCGGTACTTAAAATCAAAGGAATACATTGCAGTACTTGATCACATAATTCAGGCTTCGGACTGCACGTTATTAGTGCATGTGTGATTTTTCCTTCTCCAATTAATGAAAGGAAATGCATGACAAATGGTGAAACAAATATAAAGCCATTTTTAATCCTATGCTGTGTGTTTACACTATAATTTAAATACAACTTGATGGAAAAGCATTCCAAGTATTCAGAATACAGTACTCTGATTGGACCATGTATTAGAATACATTATAAAATACATTTGAATGCAGCTATTCAGTATTCTGTAACTAAATACATTTTCAAAGTATTTCCCACATCACTGGACATATCTATCTCCATGGAGAGAGCAGCAGACACCCTCAGTCCAGGTTACAGGTCAGATCTCTGGAGAAACGAACCTGCTCTCAGTAAGAATGCTTGTTTTTCAAGTTACCTTTGAAGCAATATAATGAAAAAAGCATAATGCCATACTGCGGAATATTTCAGGTATAACAGTGAAATTTTCATGGAGACAAGAAGGTTGATGAGTTAACTAGTATACCTATAATTAGCCAGTATATAAAACATACTCTTGCTCTACCTTCAAAATGCCATCATCTATTTGTACCTTATATGTCTGAAGTCTAGCATGTTTTAGTTATCTCTTCGGCCTCCTGTAGGTTTCCCAGTGCGCTGCTCATTCCGCTCACACTGTGAATTTCATGCTAGATTGCCCGCTCTGATTTGATGTTGTTTGTTCCTGTTTCGTCCTTTTTCCTTCTCAGAATAGCATAGCTGACTCATACTAGCATCTCTGAGTTAATAGGACAGGATTTCTGCTGCACTATATCTCACAAAAGCCTTATAATTAATCCAATTGCAAGCAAATATCATAATACATCAGATAGGCTGTTAAAATGCTTTGGCATGAATGCTTAAATCAGAACAGAAGGCAGATCAAATCTCAAAATGTGTAACATGCTTGCTGCTCATTTCAAAGTTCAATTAATATTACCTTGCCTGAATGTAGGCCTATTAAATTAATCTGATTATAATTGTGATTACTGCTCCGATCGATTTTTTAAAAACTGTGATTATGTAACTTAACTGAACTGAGCTGGATATGGTGATAAAAATGAATTGTAATCTGATCTTGAGACAATATGATTCAATACTTTTATGTATAATACAGCCCCTCCTATTCCTCCTATTGGTCATACTTTCTCATGCTGTCAAGTAACTGGTGGATTCAACCACTGATATTGAGACGGAGGTGTGAACTCACAAACGCAAACATCGCTTAAATTACCTCTTAATAGCATATAAAATAATACTAACTGCACGATTCATAATACAATCTAAACCAAGGCTCTAAAAAATGTTTTGCATATTGCCATTCCTAACTATATGATTGCTTATTCTGTGCCCCCCCAAAAATGAAGATATGATTCAGAAAACTTGGTTACACTCTATAATAACTACGCCTTAAAGTGACAGCATGTAACTTTCTGGGGTTGGAAAGTCAACAGCATGATTCCATGAAAATAAAAAGCTGGCTCACAGTAAGGATGCATGTTTTCTTTGTTTTTCAATGCAATAAGCACATCCATGAAAAAAAGCATGTTTTTATTTTAGTCTTATTTTTGGCAAAGGACATACTGTTACTGTATGTAACTGCAAAGTTACATACTGGGGCTTTAATTGGCATTAATAAAGGAAAGACGTATGAATGAGTAGTCTATTACAAATGATTCAGGCTTAGAAAGTACTTAATTAAGAGGTCAAGAGTTAAAGTATTAATGAAGTAGTTACTAGGCCTGAATTATTCTTAATAAACTTGTTTGTTATGAATTAAGTCTTTTAAAGCTAATAAGGCATAGTTATTATAACATATTACAGAAAAATTTGCTCGTAAATGATAATATGTCTATAGATATAGAAGAACCTGCATTGACTGTGTGTGATGTTTGCCTGCAGGAGGAGTACCTAAATGAGGAGGTGGACGCACGCATGATCGAGTACGAGGACAACAGGCCTCTGTTGGATCTGTTCCTGCAGAAGCCCATGGGTATGCTCTCTTTGCTGGACGAGGAGAGCCGCTTCCCACAGGCCACTGATCAGACGCTTGTAGGTCAGTGCCTTGAGCTAATGCGGGACAAGACAAGTCTGCCCATGCACTGTGTATCTTTAGCATTCAGAGGCTACAACAGTGCTGAAGAGTGCAACACTATTCAGCATTATTGTTGTGCAGGTGTTGATGTTCTCATTTGAGTTACATAATTGGCATTTATTGATTTATTTAATATGGATAAGCTTCTCATAAAATACATGTCATTTGTGTTATGCATAAGTGTATATTAATTAATGAGGCACTAAGTAACTTTTGTGGTGTGGGGTCTGAGGCTGTCAGAAGTATTGAAAATCCTAATCGATACTAAAACTAGTATTGAAACTAGAACTAATGAACTAATTTCAGCACGTATCGCTACTAAAAAACATACGTCACAGGACAGACATGAACCTTTCCTGATTTGCTTTAGAATGATCTTGAACTGTATCAGCACATAAACTTGTATAAGCACATGGACCATTATGGAACCATAAATTGAGATTTTAGTATCACGGCAACACTAGTGGGGTCTGCGAAGTGCTTGTTTTCATGGAGGTGTTATGGCTTTTCCCTGCAATGTTCCACAATATGACATTCAACATATCAATGTTTCATTTATTCAATTACAGAAATCTTTCTGACCTAAAAACAGGCTTTCTTAGTGTGAGCATGGTCCATCTCCAAATATCTGACCTGTAACTTGGTAGTGTCTAAATGGAGATAGATTTTAATGCAAAAACATGGAACCTTTTATGTGAAGCAAACACAGATGGACCTTCCACCAGAAAAGTTTAATTGCTCGGCTATAACATTTTTTTGTGTTTTTTGTGTCAGAGAAATTTGAATGTAACCTCAAGGCCAAAAGCTTCTGGCGTCCAATGAGAGTCGACTTGGGCTTTGGTATCACTCACTATGCAGGAAAGGTAATACACTGACATTTACAACTGATACTTCATAAACACTATATTAACTATATTTGACCAGTAGTGCACTTTATTTTTACAAACCTATCAGGTCACTTACAACGCAGCCGGCTTTTTGGCAAAGAACAGAGACACGCTACCAGCCGACATTATCCTGTTACTGAGGTCCTCGGAGAATACGCTTATCTGCAAACTCGTCACTCATCCACTCACCATAACAGGTCTGAACTGCAGCAGTGTGTTTGCCACCAGTATTAGTATTACAGTGGGACATTGTTAACCTTTTAGTCCTCCGCTCTTTCAGCTACCAAATACAAGTAGCAGTAATCACATAATAGCGCTAAGAGTCTCTCAGGATGTCCCTGTGGCTTAGACTAGCGCTGAACCATTTGGGAAAAATGTTAAATTAAAGTGAGACTAAACCCCTAAACTCCACCCAAAACCATATTTGGTTGGCTGTAATCAGGGCAGTCTCGTGTGATATCACCTAGTACTTGAAATTGTAGCAGTCACTTTGTACTAAAATTGCCAAAACAGGACTAGGAACTGTAGGCAATGCTATTCAAACACCACATATGCAATTGAATAGTTGGTGTAGTATTCCACTTGTAGATTTTTGTGACATTGTGATTGCAATTAGATTTGTGACTTACATTTAAAAAAATAAGATTCTGTTCAATAGATCCAAGAGAAATGAGAAAAAGAAATATAAACTGACAATTACAAGAATCACATGTATCTCAGAACATGTTTGTACTGATCTAAACTACAGGGTTAACAGTTTTATGTAGAATAAGGCAGTATATTTTATTGTTTGTTGAGGAAACTTTTAATTTGCTAATTGCATTCATCCTAATTGCAGTTTTGATTCAATTTTGATCGATCTTGCAGCCCTAGCTTGGACCTTACCAGAACACCAGAATAAAACTATTGATATTTTCATTAAAGCACTTCTAACATTGTATGAGCTGTATTCCAGTGTGTCCCTAGGGCCACTCTGCTAACTGTTTGTCCCTCTGTTTATTTCCCAGGTAACCTTGCCCACACCAAGGGCAAAGGCATAAACACACTGCGCAGCCCGCGAGGCACGACACGCACCAGCAACCTCTCCAAGGTACTCACACTACTGTCCCTGTTCACTTATCTTTATAACTTTATGTGATGAGGTATTTCAATGAATTCCTCTTCAGTTTTCCATTCTCATTTTTATTTCTTACTTTAATTACACTTTCTGTTCTTGGTGACTTTAATAAACTCTCTCCTTTCTCCTTTTCTCTGCTTTTCTGCTCTGAAAGATGGGGGTACTTTCTTTGTACAGGTCTTGTTCTTTCATTCAGGTAAATTGTATTTCAGATAGTTGTAGCAGTACTTGTGTCGTGTCGAAATTGGTTAAGCATAAATTTCAAAAAGTACATCCTTAAAGTTGCTGTACCTGATTTTTTTCTGTCTTAAGAACATGAAAAACAGAACTAGTTCATTTTAAAAGGTTTGTGGTGGTCCAAAGTTATTCCTCACTTACCTTATTCACCACAATACATTTCTAAGCACTTTTCACAACTTTCAGAGGTCAGACAGTAGTTTTGCTGTCACTGTAAAGCTACCTGTTAGCATGCTACCACACACTTGATTCTCGGAAAATAAAACACTATATAATCAGAGACAGACAGTAGGCTACACAGTGGATGTCAAGAGCTGCTTATACAATATATCTGTACCAGGGCCAGAGTTTGCTCAAATCCATGAAAATCAGGCACAGGCCCTTTAATAACAGTCTCCCCTTTGTCTAAAGATTTGTGTAGTGTAGCATGATCCAAAAAACAGCCAACCTTCAAGATGCCACTATGTTCTCAATTAAATTAAACTAAGCAAAATGGAATTGGCCAATGTTTCATAACTCTATGTCCTGTGGTGACCAGTGGTAGCAGAATAGTTTCAGAATTACAATTTCAACTTGATTTAGCCAATATTAGCTCTCTGTTTCCTTACACACTATTTCCAAAGCTATAAAAAAGTATATTTTCCTGTTACCAGTAGCTAATTCAGTGACTTAATTACTTTCTGTGTGATAGCAAATTAGTTTAAACTGTGGCAGACTGGATTACAATTCTGTTAAATGTAGTCTTGAGGCACTATTCCAACCTAAAAGCAATTGACAGTAGCGCAATTCAAAGGAACTGTGTTTGATGCGCCCTGAATCTATTTCAATTCATCTGCATATTTTAGAAAAAAGCTCATCAAAGGATCCTAAGAGGGAGCTCAGAGCGGTTAGATTCTACAAACAGTACTGGGCTCTTGTGCTTTTAAATTTGCTGTTCCCTGGTGTATCCTTAACAAGTCCCCAATTAGGTTTATCTAAGCCTAGTAGGAAGTAGGCTATTTTGGTTTTGAATATGTAATATACTACCTGTCCACTAGAGGGTTTGGCATTCTGCACATTATTATGTTAAGAATGACTTGTATACAGTGTATTATATGATGACATATCTCTTTACAGTCTCCTTCTCGGGAATTCAGCCCTGACAAAAAAAGCTTGCTTGATGTGCCATGTGATGACATAATGCACATGCAAACGGTGACTGTGAACTTCTAAAAACAATCCGTTGTTTTTAGAAGAAATTGTTTGAAGAATAGATGCACTATTCTCTCTGTAATACAGTGATTTAAAAAATTTCCTCTCATTTAACAACTATTTTTTGAGCAGATACCGATATCCAATGTGGCCAATAACTGATATTTGCCAATACTGATATCAAGCTTTTAAAATCCATAGCAAGGACCAAATGTATGTTATGTTATAGTTAAGTTTGCAAATTAACTACTCACTGTAAATAACAAAATGTATCTATCTGGGATATTTTCACTCATGAGAGGACAAACTGGGAATGACACAAAAAACACATTGGTGCCAAATATCAGACAAATTTTCAATATTGGATACCGATATCTGGGTAAATCCTCCTACTTCACTGATAACTAAGAAACCATCCCTACGTGTAACCCAATTTGTATTAGTACACTTTTCATAGTCATTTTGCTATTTGCATTTGTTTATTATTTAAGCCTTTCTCAACCTGTAAATCTTCCAAAGAACTTTTATTTCAGTCAAGTATTTGATTTTGATGTTTTTTTTCTGTAGTCTGACAGAGACACGCCTTACCACCCTCGAGAAACCACTAACATGAGAACACAAACTGTGGCCTCCTACTTCAGAGTAATTTCTATTTATTCCCAACCAAATTATCTTCTCTTATTTTACTGATCTTTCTAAATTTCAACCATCCTTGTTATCCCCAGTACTCTCTCATGGACCTGTTATCTAAGATGGTAGCGGGACAGCCGCATTTTGTCCGCTGCATCAAACCCAACAACGACCGGCAGGCAAGCAACTTTGACAGGGAGAAAGTGCTCCTTCAGCTGCGGTACACGGGGGTCCTGGAGACAGCCAAGATCAGGCGTCAAGGCTACTCTCACCGCATCCTGTTTGCCAATTTCATCAAGAGGTCAGGATAACAGTCACATTCATGAAGTTTGGCTAAAATTTGGCTAAATATGGATGCTAATATGGATTTATAGGTATTTAATTTTGGCTTACAATGCTAACGAGGAGCCACCTGCAACACCGGAAACATGTTCGGCCATTTTGGAGAAAGCCAAGCTGGAAAACTGGGCCATGGGAAAGACAAAGGTACCATGCATTCAGTACACCATACAAATTAGGCTCAAATTATGTACGAAAATGGTAAGGTGGTATTTCTCTCTTTTTGTATTGGTTGCATGTAAACATAGCCATTGTCCCATACAAGGAATATACTTGCTTAGGTTGACAGCTGTTTTACATTGTGGTTGAAAAAGAAAATTAAAACATATTACTATTATAATTATTTATACTTAGCATTTGTTTTCAATTTCTCAGGTGTTCCTTAAGTATTACCATGTAGAGCAGCTGAACCTGATGGTGCAGCAGACCACGCAGCGCATCATCCTGCTCCAGGCCTGTGTGCGTGGCTGGTTAATTGCCAAACGCTACCGCCGCATGTTAAAGGAGAGAGAACAAAGTGCTTTGGTCATTCAGTCAGGTCAGTACCACTCTCACACCCAGAAACGATCATTCTTTTAATTTAGTTTTTTATATAGACAGAAGTCAACAAAACAATAACAAAAACAGCAAGGAATAACATTAAAGTATTGTGCAAAAGGCCGATTGTGTTGTGAGAACACTTTGAATAGGGAAGCAAAGGGAGAGGAGATTCAGAACATCAAAAACAAAAATAAAACTTATTAAACATGTTAATTTGGTGTTTTCGGCAAATATTGCATTTTCAAATCAATAAAAGGTAACATGGTAACAACAATGTTAGCAATTACACCCCCTCTTTAAAGGAATTGACACAGAAACACAATTAGACATTTGAACAGTTGCAGACATATACAGTCCAAAGTCCTCCATTGCTCAGTCATTACTTCATTGTTTACGTTTACCCGCCCCATCATTTCTCATATGTAGCACTGTCCCTCATTCCCTCTTTTCCACTTTTTCTGTAACAATCATTCATTATGACGTGTTTGTTTTGATCCGCACAGCTTACAGAGGTCATCAAGTCCGAAAGAAAGTGGCTGATGATAAAAGTAAAGCCAAGTTGGAGGCATTCATCATCCAGTTTCAGGCCGGTGAGTACAATAAGATCCAGTCATTTGGATGTACAGACCGTGAGGCAGTTGTGTTTTTCATATCGGATTATGGTTTGTTCGCAGTTTGTCGGGGTTATCTTGCCAGAAGGAAATACAAAGAGCTGGTGGATGAGAAGAACAAAGCTGCCACAAAGATTCAGGCTCGATACAGAGGGCACAAGGAGAGGAAGAGCTTCCAGAGAAAACGGTTAGATATTTGAATAATTTAAATTTAGATTAGTCAGCAGTTTCAAAACATATTATCAGTCTGGTCCCAACTTAAAAGGACTGAAAAGAAAGGTAAATTTTTCAGTGGTGATAGTAAAAACACACTAACAACATGGAAAAGAAGTAGGCTAACTGAGATGGGAATAAATATGCAGTTTACCTCTCACTAAACCAAGTAATTGAAATGTTGTTGTTTTTTTAATTAAAGATGCATATTTAATGTATGTAATGGCTGTTCGTGGGTTACAGAGTGGTGGAGTGTAAGCACAGTTTCCGTAGAAGTTGCCTGGCAAATCCAGACTGATATCTCTTTTTTATACAGGGGGGTTAGTCTGATCACCACACCCTCCATCGCATCTCAAGTCAGAACCAAACATGTTTTCTGTAATCAGAAATCCAGAATGTTTTTCAGTCCCTTGTGATATTTTTTCCTTTCTTTTCTCCTTGTAAGCACCCATATTTATTTTGATATGGATGAACTATGCATATCCCTGATCGGCTAATCCATCTGTCAGTCTTTCCATTTGAACTAAGAGCCACTGAATATTATATAAATATTATATCTCAAAAGTGCTCAAAATTGAGCCTAGAAAAAGGAGATTGAGTCTGGGATACTTGTGAATGTGTGACTCAGCTAATGGAGTTTTTAATTCCTTTAGCTGTGTCACACAGCTAAAGGAAGGTAAATTTAAAAGTTTATTATTATTATTGTATGTTTTAGGGAGGCTATTGAGAAAGAAAAAAACGAGAAAGCTGCTCAAGAAGAACAAAGTGCAGAATCTGAGAAGGCTTCGGAGGAGGAACCAACACCAGAAGAGAAGAGTCCAGACCAGGTATCCAACGGTGATGATGAAGCCAAGGCAGCTGTGGTGCTTCAGAGCAACTACAAAGGTTACAAGGAGAGAAAGAAGTTTAAGGAGAGGAAGAAGACTATGGCCGGTGCCGAACTAGAAATACCAACTGAGACCACAAAGGAGGGGGACAGCGGAGAGGCAGAAACAGCGTCTGAAAAGGAAGAGGAAGAGCTCACAGAAGCGGAAGGAGACTCTGTTATCGAGAATATCCCAGGAGGTGATGAAGCAAACCAAGATACTAATTTGGAAGATGAGACGAAAGCTGCTACTGTCCTTCAAAGCAATTTCAGAGGGCACAAAGAGAGGAAGAGGCTACAAGAAGAAGGCAAGATCCCAGCCAAGAAGGACAAAAGTGCAGAACCAACAGAAGAAGTTAGTAATGAAGCTAATGAAGTGACGGAAACTCCAAAAGAAGAAGTAGATGGAGAACCAGTGGAGGACCAAGATGGACTAGATGAAGAGAAGGCTGCTACAGTTCTCCAGAGCAACTTCAGAGGACATCAGGAGAGGAAGAAGCTGAGAGAAGAGAGGGAGAAGAAGACTCAAGAGGAGAATGGAGAGGAGAGCAAAGAGGAGGAGGACCAAGGAGGAGAGGTAGATATTTCAGATGTGTTGATTGAACGCAAAGAAGAGGGTGATGCCGAGAAGGAGAAGCAGGAAGAGGAGCAGGCCGCAGTCAAGATCCAGAGCAACTTCCGAGGGTACAAAGAGAGAAAGAACCTCAAAGCCAACAAGCAAAGTGCACAAAATGATGCAGAGATACTGGAGGAGTTCTCTAAAGAGGTGAGTGAGGAATTATATTGCTTAATAAAACTAACAAACTTATCGTTGAGGGCCTTCCACCTTCTTTTCTGCTTGTCTCCATGGAGATGTTGCATTGAATGTCTGGCCAAAATGGCGTCTGTAAACAGGAACTGAGTCTGGGATACTTGAAAGAATGTAAATGTGTGACTTGAAAAACATGCATTCTTACTTTGAGTGGACTCACCTCTCCAGTGACCTGACCTTTAACTTGGCCTGTTACTGTCATCTGCTGTCATGGAGATAAGCAGGTGGGGGATCTCCACCAAAAAGTTATGCAGCTTGCCTTTAAACCACAAAATATAGTAGCTCACAATTGAAGTATACTGAGTCAGTCAATGAGTGGAAGCATTTTCTATTATTGGCAACTTTGCAGGTTGACAGGTCAACCTCACCTTTACTCATGCATACCAGCGTTCATCCACCTTGCGTTTTTGACTCTGTAGTTGCAGATTAGCTGGGACTTTAGTTTGTTTGTTTGTTTGCCTTAGGGCAGCTGTGGCTAGAGATTGCTCCCCAACACTTTCCCTGGGGAGTGCGAGAACTTTGTCAAATTTATAAAGCCCATATTACAGTTAATCCAAGTCGCTGAAGGCGACAACTTTATACAAACAGATTAATCAATACTTGTGGATAAACTAATTCCTTGTTCTCTTATTTTCAACGTTTTGCTTCCTTGTCTGTGCTCAGATCTCACAGGCAGCTCAGGATTTTGCAAGCAGGCAGCAAAAACTGAACGAGATGCTCCAGGGCCATCAATCAAAGCCGGAGAACAATGTGAAGGGAAACACAGTGAACGGCCACGCTCCTCCGCATGCCCAACCAGGTGAGATAAGGCAGATTGGCCTGATGAAAAGCATATTATAATCCATTAGATGCAATACAAAACAGTGTCACGAGGGGACCCTGGGTTAATATGTGTTTACAATATGCTCCACATTGTTTTTCATTGCATAATTAAGAATGGCAGACTAGCTTTGGTTTACCAGTCCTTGTCATCTATTCACTAAAGACAAACTAGCAAGTAGCATTATTTTGTATTAATATGCTGCATACCTGTATGAAGCAGGAAAAGTAGGTCCAAAATGTGATGACTTCAATTATTTATGCATTCATATCCTCTGCAAACAACAATATAACTTGTCTGTATGAAACTACAGTTTAGACCTTTACAAATTAGAGTTGTCAAAAGTATTGAAATCATATACTAATCGATACTAAAACTAGTTTTGAAACTAGATACTCATTTGACCAAGTATCAACATTAAAAAAGTCATATTCATAGGACATAAATGAACCTTTCCTGAAGAGCCTTGGAATTATCTTGAGCTGTATCAGAATAAGACCACATTGACTAGTATACTATGGAACTAAAGTGATGACTGAGGGATTACACAGATAAAAGGTCACATGGTAAAAGAAAGTACTATGATTAAACATCGAATATGACATTCTATTGTCTTAATAAAGAGGTTTTTTTTATTATCATGGTATCGGAATTGTATTGAATCTCAAGTCTATTTCTTAGTATTGAAATTGAGTTTGAAATTTTGATCACTATTGTGAACTTAATCTTCTACTACATTGATAGGGGAGGCGAATAGGGCCGAGTAGGCATAGTTAAGTCACTTTATAATGCTTAATTTCTATAACTTTTGTGCGTAGTATAGTTATCTTGAACTTGACTGAACTAGACTGAATTGTGTTGTCCAGGCCTGCTCATTGAGGCAGCTGGGGACTTTAATATAGTACTCCCATGATGCTATCTCTGGTCCACGTGCTCTTTTCTTCCTCGTGAGTTGTGATTACATCAGAAAAACTGCGAGTCAAGTGCCCAAACAGGAAGCGCTCCTCTACCTGACGTGTCATCAAAAATCAAATGTGATGTGTACAGGCGATAGGTGTAATTGCTTTGGACAGGGAGGGGGAGAGATAATTGAAAGTTCAGCGCCTGGTAAAAAAAAAAGAGAGAATGTCATCTTCGCTGTTGGTTTGGACGTCATTTAATCATAATGGTGAATTAGAAATATAATTATTTAGTTCTCATTTTACACTATGGAGCTTCTTGGCAGAATTAGAATTTGTTTGACGGTTAAAATTATGCCAACTTATTGTAGTGATAACAGTAATAATATTGGCATTAATTGCAGTAGTACTTGTAACAGTAATTGTAATACTAACAATAATAGTAACTGTACTAGTAATTGTAATAGCAATAGTAACAATAAAGGTAATAGTAACTGTAAAACAAATTTATTAGTTTCTTTGAATTAATTTACAATGCACATTAATAAACATTTCTGTAAATGTGCCAGTATAATAGGTCTACAGATAGATTCCAACTGTAGTTACCATGGCAATGTGTACCTTATACACATTAAGGCAGGCAGCACCAAAGCAGCACAAAGAAATTCATTACATTATTCCTATGGTTATAGGTTTAATTTCTTAAGTCAAGATTTTTAGCAAGTAATAGTAATAGCAATAACAATTGTAATAGTAATAGTAACTTTAATAGCGATAGCATGAGTAATAGCAGCAGCCTTAAACCGGAGTACCCCTTACACATTTTGATGAGAACAAAAATTTGCCAAGAATATTGCTGAATGAATTGCCCATATTATTTCCAAAGCCTTCCACTTCTATAAAATAATCCCCCATTATCTCGTCAGGTCACTTCCCCATCGCCAATTTGGTCCGTCCTCATAAATTTGACTTCATACCAATCACTTATGACACGCCAAATGAGGGCTGAGTCACATTGTTCTTCATGGGAAAGGTCATCAAATGTTAATCTTGTTTTTGCCAGTGAGCATTTCAACAATTATGGCAAGGTTTCATAATAAGTGTGTGAAATTGGCTCGCGTCATTGGGGTAATACACGGTGACCTTTAAATGGAGTCGTAGTATGAAAATGACAAAGTTTGAACGCACCTTTACATCAGATTTACACGTGATGGATTGTTTGGGTTTCATTTTCCCCCTGTCTTAGCTGTAATTAATCACCAGCTGTAAGCAAAGGTCAATGGGAATTATGATTGGATTAACACAGTCACGCATCAACAGACAGTTACATACAATACGAAACAAAGTAACACCTCCCATTTCATGCCACAGTGATGATGAGGAATTGAATTGTCACAAAGTTATAGAATACTTATGTGCGTGTCAGGGGTTGGAAAATTCAAAGCCGCCAAAGGCCTTAGGGTTAAACTGCAGTGGAGATAGAGGCCAGGTCAATAGAGGCGACAAGGTCAAAGGTCAGAGTGGAACTCGCGGGTGGTTGCTGTAGTCCGTCCAGCTGTGTGTAATGTAAAACTATAGGTTCTGCCACTTCTGTGATGCAGCAAGCTAGCAACTACAACCTGTCTGCTATAAGGAATACATATGCACACACAAAAAATGCATATCTTCCAATCTAAAGCGAAAGATGCTGAATAAATACATTGGCATAAGTTCTGTTGTCCTGTTTCAGCAGAGAAGAGGAGCTCAAGGACCCCCCGCAGGTCACAGCAGCCTAAGACACTCAACTCTCCAGAGGACTCCACCTACTACAACCTCATCCATGTGAGCTAGCCTATTGTACTGTTCTAAAAACTCATTTCAACAAGCACATTTTCCATTTATCACATTTAGCATGTGTTGGTTTAGTGTTACTCTCTTTTTTTATATGCATCTATGACTGGCAGCATAATAACTTGAATTATTACGTTTATTTTGGTTTGTAATCTGAGATTTTTAAAATTCTTTCAAACACATTACTGATTGATTATGGTAAATGGTAAATGGTCACATTTTTATATAGCGCTTTTCCACCTTCGAGGCATTCAAAGTGCTTTACATCAAGGAACCACTCCATCACACACACATTCATACACCAGTGTACACAGACACTGGGGGTGAGGTAGATTAAGTGTTTTGCCCAAGGACACGACGACAGTATCTGTGGGAGTTGGAATCACCTGTGGGTCAGTGAATAAACACTTTACCAACTGAGCTATTGTCACCCCCAAAGTCACATGATTATAATTACCACTTTTGTCACTATTAATAGAAAATACAGCTTTTCTACGAGCACATAAACTACTAATAATAATGGAGTAAGGTTTTAGGCTATCTCTATCCACTGAAACAACGTACTATAAAAACTTTTGATATGGCAAAAGCCCCATGACGATAATGCATTTATTGTCTTTTACAGCGTTCAGTCCAAGACGATAAGCGCAGATCGAGGAAAGATGGGTGAGTGACCAGGTCCATTTCTTTTACACTTCATTTACTTTCAGCATATCACCTCCAGCTCATGCTACCTCACCCTTACCATTAACACAACCCTTATGTTGAGATAATGTAAGAGCATCCATACATATTAAACACAGATCCCACAAGGAGAGAGCAGATAGATGGAGCGATAGGGTTAGAGAGGACACCCCTATCTCCCACACACATACACACAAAAGACACACACAGGTGGGGAGGGCTAACCATCAAGGGTAATCATTTGTTAGCAGATAAATAAAGGCAGGAGCAGCAGCGATGGACAGGGCCTGGTTACATGCATCATTAAGGACGAGAAGGTCAACAGGACAGATAGCATCGCAGGCCGGCGCTGACAGCAGGTTGATGGGACAGAGTCAGAGAAAGTGGGAGGTAGAGGAGGAGCAGGCCCGAGTGTGGCGCTGATAAGAGGGAGGGAGGGCATTTAAGAGAGAGCAAAAAGACATTTGCAAAAGGTCTGAGGAAAAATATGTATGTTGTTCTTATTATTGTGAGCAGTGGAGACGTACCTGTCATCTAAACATAACAATGTGTTTGTATTCCCTATCAAGTTGTGTAAGCAGGTTTTTCTGGCAGCGCTCCATGGGCTATATGCTTTATCTTTAGACAGTTTCCTTTCAGTTCTTGGAATATTGCCTATATGAAGACATGCTTAATCAATTCTCAAAATAGCATTCACAAATAATCTTATCTTTTGTAAGAACAGTCATTATAAACTCAACTGACTAGAAATAGTGGTATGGTTAAATGTGTTCAAATAATGCTAAGATTGGTTCTATGTCATTTTGTTATACCAGCAGAAATTATGTGATTGTTTTGTTCTGCCAGGTACTTGAAAATGTACTTAGTCTGTCAATTAGGGCTGTGTGATTGATCACATTTTAATCAGGATCGAGATTAATTTCAGTTTGTTTTTAATACAAAGGTCCACAGCTGATCTGCTGTCAGTAAAAGCATGTGGCTTGGAGCAGAGTTCTGACTTATTGCTTAATTAATATTGCTTAATTAATATTGAAATACATTTTATTTGTTTTTAATAAGACAAAATAACACTGATATTTTTTGACACATTCAGAGCCCTACAGTTATCATCTTAGTTGTATCTAAACCTGTGTCATCAAGTATCCACATGGGTCTGCTTATTATCTAGAGGAGAATGCTTCATAGCCAAAGTCTGCTCACTAAAACACTTAACACTTTACAGCCTGATCTAGTCCAGTGCTGCCCAGTCCACAGAGCAGCAGAGGTGGTTAGCAATAGCAGCGAGCCAAAGATGAGGGGAGCTCTCCTGCGACCATAAGCTGACCAACAGGGCACGGCCATGTCCCCACTGGTCCAGGTTCCAACACAACTAAACGGCTTATATAGTGTGGTGTCAGTGTAACTAAGCTAAGATAATTACTGGAAGGAAGTACACTATCTGTTATCAGCATATGTTCAAATATGTGAGGCACATTGATCTACATGGAGTTCGTTTTCCTCTGGCTCGGTTCATATTGGGGTCAAAGTAAAGGTCCAGCTACAGAACAGCCGCAGTGAGACTAGCCTTTGTGATACTGATAGCTTTTTTACAGTGTGGTGGGCAGAGAGATGTTGTAAGTCACTGCATTTTAAGAGGTTGGTTATCCACTCGTATGCATGTTTTTAATCTAACAACAAAAAAATTGTAAACATAAAAAAAATTAAAATGTTAGTATAATATGGTGTATTGTTAAAGCAGTTATTTTGAGAAATGGGAAAATGGCAGTTTGTTGGATGAGAATCATAAGGAAGATACTGCTTTGAATAGAAAATTGTATTCAGAGATGTTGTAGAGTGAGAGCCATGTGGAAACAAGTGCCTGTGCCTATTCCAGTTGTTTTTCTGTCATGGTTCAACATCATAGTGAAAAGAGGGACTAAGTGGATGAGGCTAACAGATCTGAAACACGTTATTCACTAATGATTCAAAATCAAGAAGTGGCCCTAAGAGATTAAATATATGTTTTCTGTTCAACACCAGCCTGTGTGCCAAAATGTGTAAAGTTATTATTTGTTTAATAATGTTGAAAGTAACACCAATATGAACATGATTTTATTGTGCCAGTCATCACATATATCTTATAATGAGTTCACTTGGAGAGGAAACTGAAGGCCTTATATTATTCTTTGACACATGACGCTTTTCAAAAAAATATTATGATTACAAAGTTAAAAGACGCAATTGCATTTCTTTCTCCATTCACCCTTAGATTACATAACTTATATACCTCATGACAATAATTGTTTTAATGCAATTTGTTTGTCTTACAGTCCTGGAAAGTTACTCGACATAGATGACAAGTACTACCCAGGCCTGTCCCCCACCTCCACCCCAGAGAGGGGCCAGTCTGAGGAGAGGCCAGAGCCTGGGAGCAGAAGTGTGTCTCCAGAGAAGAGAGGGTCTGGGAGCAGAAGTGTGTCTCCAGAAACGAGAGGGCAGAGGGAGAGGGCATTGACCGAACAGCTGCCTCAAAGACGGAACTCAGAAAACAGGTTTGTCCAATCAGAAATATTTTTAATAACATTTGCTACTAATTACTGCAATTTTTGTTGGTCTGGACAGCATGATTTAACTATAGAAACATATTGCTATTGCTATAGTTGAGTGCAATAGGTTGCATTCAAGGTCTAGAATTTCATGCCATAATTTCAGATGGGGGTGGATGTAATATTTTTGTTTTTATTTTATAACTTTACCTTAGTTTATTCATTCTAACAGCAAAGGTGTTGGACTTTGTGGCAGTTTTTGTTTCATGTGGACAAGCCCAGTAATGACTAAGATGCTAACCATAAACAAGGTCAATAAATCTGCAATCTGACAGTTAAACCACAAACTCTACCATAGAATTTTAATCTGTCTGCTAGCTACTATAATAGAATATTGAGATGTCACATTAACATATGAGATGTCACATGTTTTTTGTTTCGCAGGCAACTATCCAATAAAAATCAAACGCCATACAAACTGGTAGTTGAAACATGAGCGTTCACTACTGAGGCCATGTTCGGATATAAAATCTGTGATCCAGGCAGTGTGTCTGTACCACATGTGTGCCTGGTCAAACAGTATAATAATGACTGTATGTACATGTATTTCCCCCAGAGCTGCGGGCCGTTCCTCCTGACAGCACACACATATGATAAATGACAATCTGTCCTGAACATGAATCACTCCATGTTTTTCTTCTATTCACTCTTCACTACATCTTTCGTGGTTCTGTTTTTTCTACTCAGTTCTGCACTCTGTCTGAGCTCAAAGTCACAATCACTGCTGTTTGTGTGTAGGAACTCTGTCCCGAGAATGGTCTCCACAGAAAGTCACAAAGAGGACAACCCATATGACTTCAGACACCTGCTGAGGAAGACGTCACAGAGGCAGAGGCTCATCAAGCAGTACTGACTGCACCTGGGAATTCTGCATCAACAAATTATGCTCTTACAATGGACTTTTGCAATGACAATTGTAGATACTTTTAATCATGTATAATAATGTAAAATAATAGAGACTATTAATGGAAAAGTATTGAACTATAATGGTCTGGTTAATCTTTCTCTTTTGTTCATAATTGAGTGTATGTTTGTCTGTTCAAAGGTCTTGCCATACACGGTCTATTGTTTGACTTTTATTAGTTATCACGTGTAAATAAATGAAAGCCCCGTATTTTCAGAATGGAGCAGTTGCATGTATTGATTTGTTGTGCACCAGTGGGCCTGTCTCTTAAAATGAAAAGTAAGGTCTCAATTAATTTTAAAGCTACTATAGAAGCTACTAGATCATAATTTTACCAAATAATATTTACTATGAAAGGTAATAATTTATTCCTTCAATCACTGCTTATAAGTAACCTTCTTGCTCTCTTTCTTACATGGGGGCTAAAGAAATACCACAGCCAACAGCCCAAACCATATTACTATTTTATGAATTATACATTATTTCAAACAATGCAGATGTTTCATGAAGCCTTTTTGAAGCTGTGCTGGTATCACACTGTCATCACCAGGCTGCTCTTTTCTTGAGCATTTCAGTGAGATTGAACCCCTGACCTGTATGTGACATTTCAATGGAGAAATGCCCCACAGGGAATGTTAGTGAATTTTCAAGCTCACGCTGAATGGACAGAACTACATGTATGAAAACACAATGGGAACACAGCACAACCATGCAGTAAGAACATATGTGACTAAAGAAGGTAAACGCAGACTTGTGCTTTACAAATGTGCAGTTTGGACAGTATTGATATTACAACATACAAAGCACATGCACCAAAGCCCCAGACACTAGTCCCACATTCAAATAGATCAAGTTTATTGGTGTTTTTGTTCCAGATAGAAGATATGCTTCAACTCATTAATTCATTGATAGAACTAAATGTGTGGTTTGGATCAGATTGCATTTTCACCTGATGTCAGGTGGACACTTTTAACTCCTGCTTTTTGGTAAAGATTTAATTCCCAGTGTGAAACTACCCAAAATTGAGGCTGCATTTTGATAGTATAATTTTAAATTAGCTGTCCATCAGTCAAGAATTTTTGGTGTTTGAATTTATATCAAAGTATACTATTGTACTTCATGGAGTCTAAAAGTGGAGACTTCTAAAACCCGGCACTTTTTTTCCTCCAAATACTCTGGATTTACACTGATGTGTGAATGGTAAAAATTCAAACTGGTGACGCCCCACCATGCAATGCCTGTAGAGGAGGGTGCCACACGCACGTCATGTATTTTAGCCAAGTGTCCTCACCGCCCTGCTGCTTCCTCCTCCCGGAGGCGGCCAATTACAGGCGTCGCTCTACAACAAAGTAGGTCTGCAATTTGTGGAACATAAATGAGCTGGCTGCACTGTCTGTATGGAGGGTAAGTTAAGCAGAGGACACAATGTTGGGAATGTATGGAGTCACGACGCACAGACGCAAAACCCTTCGTCATGACCTGAGCTGAAGCACGGAGGGATTTCTTTAGTGACGTGAAATTTAGGGGGCTTACAATTAGAGATGGTTCGTGCTGCATAACCACGGCTTCCAGCAGCTTTTTGACGACGTTAAACCCCTTATACTTTTGTTTTGAATTTATTTTTTGTTAAAATCAACCACTTCTAAAGTCTATTTCTATCAATGTAGCTTTACTTTGGTCAAATTTAGCTTTTGTGTTGATGTAATATTTCGGGAGCCAAAAGAGCGTGCTTTGCGTGGGAGCGCGGAGCGTGCGCGCGGGTAGTGAAGAGAGCTGTTGGATCAGTGGAGACGCTGCTGCGTGCAGCGCGGCTGTGCACCTGTGGACCTCTGCAAACACTGTGGACTCTTTCTGTGTTTTCCTTCATTTACCTGGGATTTGTCTAGAGCCTAAAGCCCGAGAGAGTCGGATGCGCGGCTGGATTTGGAGCAGCCTGTCCAGGTTCAGCACCACCGCTGTGAACAGCTCCCGGTCATCGCGTGGATGGGCTCCGGTCTGCGAGCGTCGAGCAGCTCCTAAATAACCATGGCATCGCACGGCTTCTGGTCCCTGGGCGCGGACAACACGGGAGCAAACCCCGGGAGTCAGAGCCCCAGCACGCGTGAGTGGCGCTTTGTTTTTTCCTTGACAAGAAGCGCACATAGCCTCACTGCTCTATAGCGCCCGTTCACTGGCTCAATGGGCCTGTTTTCTTTTTCTGTCTGCCTTCCTTATCTGCCCCACGAGGCGCGGGGCACGTGTTAGAAGAACATTTAATCCAAATGATTGTCCAGACGCTCATAATTCTATTCTGTTTATTAATCATCGATTTTCTTTATAGCCAGGGCTTGGTGCCAAGCAGCGGCCCAGAAATTACCTGTAGGAATTGGATCAAAATTATGTGGTATGTTTGGATAAGCTGTTGTCTTGACCTAATTTTCACCGTGTTAAAATATTGGTTTGTTACTTACGGATCCTTTTGTCATCGACTGTATGTTCTCACAAAGCCCTGCTAAATGTGGGAGAAGGAGAGAAACCAGTGGATCCTGGCGCCAAACAGCCGCCACCAAGCGCCCCTGGCCCCGGCTGCGGCTGCACCAAAACCTGCACCTGCAACAAGACTGCCGCGTTCTCTGACCTTTATTCAACAGGTACACGCACGCCAAACACACACAGCAGAGGCCATGACATCTCCTGGAAAAATAAAACGCAAAGACATATTTAGCCCAATAGTTTCCCGCCCTTCACCACAGTTAATCAAAACGTAAAGTAGGCCTAACTGGGCTTTCATAAGATTTTACGACATATTATAAAGACACGAAGATATGCATCAATTTTTATTTATAAAAAATCGTTGGTTTTTTTTTTTGTTTTTTTTTTTAGTAGACGTCTTTGCTGCAACTGCTCACTTTGTTAAGGTCACCTTCAACAAACTGACACGTTGCAGGTGCGCTCTGGTGCGTTGGCAAATTCCCTATAAATAAGAACTATTTTTAAATACACGTAGGCCAAGGGTGTTATTCTGGCTGTAGGCTATTTTAATAAGATCAAAAATCAGGAAAAGAACACAGCATTTTTACTTTTTTATTAAGGCCCATTTAAATGTTTTGAAGATATATCCGTGGGAGGGAAAAAAACTGTTTTACGCACCTTCTGTTGGAATGTTGCGCAGACTTGCTCCCGGCCGCGGATGGAGACTCCAAAACCATGACGTTCCTGCAAGAGGTAGTGGACATTTTACTGGCCTACATCGTGGAGTCCTTTGATCGGGAGACTAAAGTGATAGACTTCCATTACCCGAACGAGCTGCTCCAGATGAACAACTGGGAGCTCCAGAGCCAGCCCGCCTCGCTCGATGACATCTTGATCAGCTGCCGCGCCACGCTCAAGTACGCCATCAAAACAGGTAGGCCACGTTCAGAGAGAAGCCTTCATTATGAGAACAAACATGGCGGAGATAGAAAGTAGACCCTGTCCAGGTTTTATCAAAGGAAACGCGTTACAATTTAGCAATTTTACGACCAAATTAATTGTGCGTAACTTGAAATTAATTAGGCCCGCATTTTTATTCGAGTAGACTAATTTTATCCAGGTCTAATTATAAGTACAACTAATGGAGGCTTTTATTAGTCAATTATCTAGGCTATCTGGCTAAACTTCTTTTGACCTTGGCTACAATGTTCAAGAACGTGCAGAGAAAGGAAACAAAATAGCCTTAAACGAATTATTAGGATATGTTTAAAATTAGAATAAAATTAAGTCCAAAATATCCACTTATATAAATGTTTTTTTACACCGAAATTAGGTTCAAATACGCACGTGTAAAAATAGCTCTGTTAGGGGATAATGGAGCACGCCTACAAAAAGCAGAGAGGGACTTGTCCTTTTTTCAGCTGCTGCATGGCCACCAGACCGATAAATGGTGACGCAGTAAATCTGTTTCACCAAGGAGCACATAATAGCCTAATAACCGGGCTTCACGGGCCAAGTCCATTATTCTGAACTGACTGACAGGAGAGCAGACGAGTTCAAATTTATCCAAAAAATATATGCCTACTTTTCACAGACATGTTCTGGTGCATTTTGGCTTGTAACAATGTTTATAATTAGGAGATGCCTCCTCTTTTATGTCAGTATATTTTACGTTTTAATTGCTGTGTTTCCCCCATCCTGCCATCCTGTTTCTCCAAAAATGTTTTCACAATTTCTAAAGATGCCTCAAAATGTCATGGCAGCTGCATATGCAACCTACAATTAAGTGGTTAAAGATGGCAGATTCTTTCCAAACTTACAGTCACCATAAAGACACCCTTTTTTATTTTATTTACAGGAGATGAAATGTTCAAATTGCACCCGACTTACTTCCATAATGATTTCTGTCTGATTCAGCCCACCCCAGGTACTTCAATCAGCTTTCTACAGGCTTAGACATGGTCGGACTAGCAGCTGACTGGCTAACATCCACAGCCAACACCAATATGTAAGTATGTGGCCTGTTTCGCCTGATTGTAATGATAATAACAATGAATTCTATTTCCGGCTTGTCTGTTGGCTGTCTATGTGGGGTCTGCTGCCGCTGATAGCTGCTTTTTCCCCACTCAATCACAGCGAATGAAAAGCGTGGAAATAAAAGAGCACGCGCCCCTTTGGCCCCTCCCTTTCACCCTTCCCTTTCACCCCTCCTACTTCTGCCTTTTATCCCTCCTTGTCACCTCTGATCCCCATGGGGATTCAAGAGGGGAAATTAGCTCTGAAATTAAATTCGGACTAATCTGCTGCAAATTTGAGTGTCTGGTTTTGGGTGATAAACTCCCTTGGCAAAGGCAAAGGAAAGCCGGACTAGTCTTTACACAAGGAGCGTTTTTAATGCATTGTGCGTCATGTAAGAATAACTATATATATATATGTGTGTGTGTGTGTGTGTATATATATATATATATTTTTTTTATTTTTTTTTATATAAATTTGCTTATGTATATATAATATTATATCAAACTATATTATATCAAACTTGACTACAGAAAAGACTTAATACTCTATATTAATTTTGATACCACTATGATAATGAAAAATATGCTTTTTTAGACAATTGAATGTAATTTTCAATAGTAAACATATGTAAATAAAATAGTTTTGATATAGATCAAGATTTAAAAAATTCAGGACAGGTCCCTCTTTATATAATTTTATTTATTAACTTTATTTATCATTCCTCTCTGTGTCTCTTTCCGTCGCACCTGCAGATATATTTGTCTAAACTGCCATGTGTTTAATTTTAGGTTCACGTATGAGGTGGCCCCTGTCTTTGTGCTGCTGGAATACGTCACTCTGAAGAAGATGAGGGAGATCATTGGCTGGTCGGATGGGCGCGGAGATGGCATTTTCTCTCCTGGTATGTAAGCTGTGCCAACCTCACACCCCTCCGATGAAGAATGGAATGGTCCACTTGTGCTCAAATGTGTCTATTTGCATTTTGATTATATTAACGGGCCTTGGTTCAAAGCTAATTAGCATGAAATCATTTTCTTTTCTGACTTAAGCCTTCGTTGTCCGGAGACTTTAATTTCTCATTTGCATTTTCCCTGGCACAACATGAGCAGCAGCCATTGGACAAGACAAAGGCTTTGATTGGCTGCGACAAGATAAACACCAAGCTGATTTTGAAAACATTCCCCATTCACCCTGCCCTTGTATATCGCATTTTTCCTTTTTAGTGTCAGCAAATAAAAGCCCACATCACACTGGATTTGAAGCTGCAATTTGTCAGAATGACCGAGATGTGTCTGTCCTCTAGGTGGTGCTATTTCCAATATGTACGCCATGCTGCTGGCCCGATTCAAGATGTTCCCTGAAGTGAAGGAGAAAGGAATGTCATGCATCCCCAAGCTGGTGGCCTTCACATCCGAGCACGTAGGCCACACTTTTACATTGGATTAAAAATGATTATACAATATATCAGTTAGTCAGTAGACATTATTTATCTGGTTTACAAATTGTAATAATTTATTCAATAATTTGAATAAATTTCCCTCCATTTTAAATTAATGTTGTACAGTGGTTGATAATTGATTAATTCATAATAACTAATGTTATTTTTACAGCAGCATTATTATTTAAAAAATAATGGATGCTAAAATATATTATACACATTCCCCCAAATATTTTAAATCCTACTCTATGATTTAATCTTCATTATTTTATTTAGCATGATATGAGCATTTGATTTACATAAATTTGTAATGCACCATTGAACATTTCAAATGTCGATATACAAATTACATTTTTGAAATCAAATAATTTATGCTTAGGAATATAAATACAAAATACTGGGCTGTGCTTAAACTGTACGTGACAGTGTTTTCAATAGTGACATTTAGTTCAGCTCTTGCATACCATTCACACAGGCCTGTCACATACTGCTTTATCTCTAAAGGACATCTGAACCACTTTGAGCCTAAAGCTTCAAGCCTGACACAAACAGTTACACGCTAGCACACTCTCATTACATCTCCTGCTGTGACCTCACCTGCATTCTCACATATTAGGCTTTTCACGGCTGCATTTGCTTCTTTCTCAGAGCCATTTCTCCATCAAAAAAGGTGCGGCAGCACTGGGCATTGGCACAGAGAGCGTGGTATGCATCAAAGCAGATGAAAGGTACTAACTAGAGGTAAATTATCAGTCAGCTAGCGATTCACCAACATCTCAAGCAGCTCAAGCTTTTCTGTGTGTTGACAGCGGCAAAATGATCCCAGCCGACCTTGAGAGAAGAATACTGGAGGCCAAACAGAAGGTAATCTTATGCAAATTATAACACTAGCTACTACAAATAGAAGGATTATTATTTCACTATTGAGTGATTTTAATATGACTTTGAAAATACTGAGAGATATTTAAAGTAGGTTTTGATTTTGGATGTATGAAACCTGAGTATAAAATGACAAACGTATGCTATGATTAAAGCTCTCACAATTGTGCAACTATGATTTTGCTTGTAGTTATGCTGCTAATTGACCATTTCAACATGTGTCACCTCCTAATGTTCTCAACAGAGGGCGCCACACCTAATCCAATCATCTGTTTGTTTTTGCACAGGGGCTTGTGCCTTTCTTTGTTAGCGCAACTGCCGGAACAACTGTCTATGGCGCCTTTGATCCACTTATTGCTGTTTCAGATATTTGCAAAAAGTATAACATCTGGATGCATGTGGATGTGAGTAAGACAAAGATTACCCTGGATGTCTGCAGTCACAGCATACATTTCATACCACCCTGGGCTGCTCAGATGTGCTTGTTGTCCCGAGCAGATTTTGGCACCAGTGACATGCTTGAAGCTAGAGCTCACTAGTGACAAATGTATTATGTGCTGTGGCCTGACCCAGATAGGAGCTAGCCATTTCCTATCTAACAGTGGAGATGGGAAAAAGTAGAACAGAGGCCGTAAATCATCCCGGGCCTGACTTTGCCATCACGGCGCTTTCTCTGAACTGTATTAATGAAGGTGATTCAGACCTGACACGGGATGGCTCTATTAGAGACACAAATGTCTTTGTCTATCATTTTTCAAGCAGCTCTGCTGGAAAAATCATAACTTGTTTTTCAGCTCTGATTAATTTGTATGTTCAAACCAATTAATTGTCAGCAAAGTGTATATTACAGTTGGGATAGAAATGATGGCAATTCTTATTGCCAATTAAATATTAAAGGCTGTTATAAGAAATAGTTATAATCACACTCCATTTTGCTGAATAAGTGTACATATTCTTCCTTTATTAATGCATGTTTGTGATCAGGGTGCTTGGGGAGGGAGTCTGCTGATGTCAAGGAGACACCGGTGGAAGCTGGATGGTGTTGAAAGGCAAGTTGTTATTACAATCATTATTGTGGTATCATAAAAAAGCTGACCAAACCTATAAAATGCTTCACCAATGCTTTGTTTTTGTGCAGGGCCAATTCAGTGACATGGAACCCACACAAGATGATGGGTGTGCCTCTGCAATGTTCTGCTCTCTTGGTCAGAGAGGAGGTACATTTATCACTTTCATATCTAATATTTTCTATGACTGATACACAGAGCATGATGTGACTAATCTTCACTGTGCTGACAGGGTTTGATGCAGAGCTGCAACCAGATGCATGCGTGCTACCTGTTTCAGCAGGACAAGCACTACGACCTGTCCTATGACACCGGAGACAAGGCCCTGCAGTGTGGACGTCACGTAGACATCTTCAAACTATGGCTCATGTGGAGGGCCAAGGTATACCTTTAACCTTCTCACTTTTTATCTTTTAGTAGCATTTGTAACTGGTACCAAATCCTTTCTGAATATTTGATATTTAACTTTTGTCCATGTTTTTGTGGTTACAGGGCACCATTGGCTTTGAGGCTCAGATAGACAAGTGTCTGGAGCTGTCCGAGTACCTATACAACAAGATCAAGGACAGAGAAGGATATGAGATGGTCTTTGATGGAAAAGTACGTCCACAGTACTTGCACTTACACTACTGTGTAACAGCCCAAAGCACTCACTGTATCTCAGTGTATTTAGTGTCATTATGGGAACTTGACAGGGACATGGGGTGCCCCTGCTTTGTGCTGGATGAATGCCTTTTTTACCACTGGCCGCTAGTATAATGCACTGCTATTATGCTTTATGAATAGCGTAATAGGCCATAATTGCCTCTATGCATATGAATAGAGCAGTGTGGGACATGCACACACAGCATACAGCCTATGACAGGGCTGTTAAGGCAAACACTTGATTTTTGAGAGTGCCTGCACACACACAGTCATGTATAGAGAACACACTGTTTCCTTAAGGTCTATTGTTTTCTTGCTGAGCTATAAAAGGCTGTGGTCTGCCTCACCAAGTGGGTGATGGGGAGAGAGCCAAGTCCTTTGGGCACCAGCCCAGGTGCTCACTGGTCTGTACCTCCCATTGCGCTATTACATCCATCTGATGCAGAGTGCACAGAGAGACAGGCCAGTATAAATGAGGATATGTGCGCGGCTGCTCGCCTGTGGGTAATGCATCCTGCTCTCAGACACCAGAGATCTAACCAGGAAGAGGTTATAGTTAAGAGACACAACAAGGAGACTGAACCACACTTCCAATACTGGAAAAAAGTGGGGGAGGAGTGCTGTACATGTAACATAATAGTAAAAAATAAGTTTACTTATTATTATGCAGCTAATTACATGGGACTAAAGTGTTGTGTGATAAGGATGTGGATCAAAAACCATTGCAGATGTATAGATTAGACAGTTAAATTTATATTTAATAATATGTATCCACCTGCCTCACTCTGTGTTCTTCGTCCCACAGCCTCAGCACACCAACGTCTGCTTCTGGTACCTGCCCCCCGGGGTCCGCTACATTGAGGACAAAGATGAGAAAAAGAAACAGTTGCATAAGGTGGGTCAGATGGAAAAATACTGGGCTGGAAAAACATTGACATTACAGACACACAGTAAGATAAAACTGTGCTGTCCGAGAAGCCATTTTGTCGTCACCGACAATCAGTGTGAACAGATGGACCATGAGGCAGCTATACAAATAACTCTTATTACATTGTATGACCTTTAGTACTAAATGGTTACAGTACGTTTTCCAATATTTACTTAGAACAAGGACAGTGGTCATGTTTGGTTGGTTTTAGTGGTCAGTGCTTAAATTTATCTTCCGATGAATGTGACCCTGACTCTCTCTAGACCTGCTGGGGAGGGGGTAACTATGCAGATTTGTGGAAGATGACATGCAATTAGATTTGATTTTAAAATACTCAAATCTTAAAGGAAAAAGTATTCTGCTAAAAAAAATAATTTAAACTTTCTTAGAAAAGTAGAATAACTTGATGTTTTGGGAAAGTTCAAGTCTGTAAGCAGTCAGCACTAATGCACTTTTTTGTTTTTGTTGAAAATTGTTTACATGTTTCATATGTACAAACATGTTGTGAGTCAAAGTCACTATGGCGAGTGTTGTGAAATTACAAGCAGAGTAAGTTTCAAAGTTGTAATTGAAGGTGCCACTACAAAGACCCACATGAGGCCTGGAGTTAGAGATAACCCTGTCCGTGGCAGCAGCAGTCACAGCTCTGGAGCACACAGCTGTCACGTTCAGCTGTCACAGGCTGCGGATAATGACACACATACACGGATCGGGGGGATGAGCACTGATGAGGTCCTACTTATCTTTACAAGGAAGGTGCAAGAACAAGATTAGACACTAGAATTATGGACTTCTGGTCTCAGAAGTAATGTATTTAGTAGATATGTTTATATGATACCAATATGATTCAGGTAAAAATGTTTCCAGCCTTTGTTTCAAAGTAAAGTGAAATTGCAAAGACTGCAGTTATGTAGGTAATTGGTAAAACTGGCCAAATCTGTAGCTTAAACTTCCAAAAACATGTTTTGAAATTAATATATTAATATGTATCTGGATGTGTTTACTAATAAACTGGACAGAATTCTCACTGTAGAAGAGAAATAATCTCTTTGCAAAAACATATACACTCAACTTTTAAATAATACAAACTACAACTAAATAAATACATTGCTTATTGTTATTACTCTTCATTTGTTTTATTGAGTGATAGCAATTTGTGACATTTTAGTTTGTTGAATATTTGTTTCATAGGGAGAATTGGAGAAATTAAACTCCTGTAATTCCCTTGCATTGCTCAAACATGTCACAGACTCCACATTTCTCGCCCCTTAGAGGAGCAAACAAGGACTGTACGTGGACAGAAATAGCTGCAATGTGACTTAGCTATTGTGTCTTTTCCCTGGTGTTACAATGGAAGTGCGTTTGTGCTGGTGCAGGTGGCCCCTGTGATAAAAGCACGCATGATGGAATACGGCACCACCATGGTCAGCTACCAGCCGCAGGGGGACAAGGTCAACTTCTTCCGCATGGTCATCTCCAACCCAGCCGCCACCTTCGAGGACATCGACTTTCTTATTGAGGAGATCGAAAGGCTGGGACAGGACCTATAAGACTCCTCTGCCCTGTCCTCATGCCCCCCCTTTGATGGATGATGATGTTTGTGGTGAATGTACTGGTAAAGCTTCCTTTTCTCTCTTTGGTAGCACTTCATAATAACTCCACTTTTAATCGACGTAATAAAGGAACAAATACTTAATTCAAGAACAAATTGATTCTTGCTTAGTAAGTACTTAAAAATTCTTGGTCAACTAAGGACATATCCGATCAGTTAGTCAACTAAAAAGAGGGCATGGCAAAAGCTCTTAAAATTATTTGGGATCTGTGTGTGTCTGACCCAAAATACATTAATAAGACAACAATTGAACCATTTACACGAAAATTTAGATTTTTTTTTAGGAAAATGTATTGACCCACAAATTTAATTTGCCTTTTTACATATAAAATCGTTCTTGTGCAAGGAAACATGGAAAATGTCTTCTGGCTGTTTATTTTCTGAACACAACGGCTACTGTTGCTGCAACCCACGCCAAAACAAGAGCAAAACAACAGCAGTCTCAACTCAGTAGAGCCAGTCTCCAAAACAGGCCAGTAACTGCTGAATAGAATTCTCACATCAACCAAGTGTCACATACAAAAGCAGTTACATCAACAACAACACATAAACAGTTACAGTTACAAGAACAACACAAGGTATCAACCCTGAACTAAACACAAAATGTAAGATCATTACAATACCAAAAAATACAAAATCTTCAACTCAGTCACTCACTCACTAACACCTCCTTTCTGCTGTTATAAAGTCTTATCTAAATACAATGGTTAGCATAGTCTAGTTGACTGATAGCCTACAAATTGTGGTCATCACCATCAACCGATTAATTGCCTAAACAACTAAAGGCCTAGAGCCCTAAACTCCTAACCCGTTACTTAAGTAGTTACAAAGCCTGAATCATTTTAATAAACAATTTGCTCATTATGAATTAAGCCTTTGTTCATGCTTTATTAAGGCTAATTAAGGTGTAGTTATAAAGTGATACCCTCTCTCTTCCCTCCCTATTTAAGAGTATACTGAAAAAAAATTAACTCTATAGATATAATCATATATGTATTGTAGCTTTTCTGTGGACAGCCTTGGTCCAAAAGGCAAACCGCTTCTGTCTACTTTCCCTATAGTGGCATAGACTTCTTCGAGTAGTGTAAGTGACGTACGTTTGTAACTTTTGTGATCTGATACGCTTGTGCAATAGAAAGACGTTATTTTTGGAAACCATTATTATCATTTTGCCGTTGGTAAGTGCCAAACGTGCTTGTGTTCTATTGTAACTTAACATTTGGAACTTGTAAATGAAAAATAGCACTTCACCTTACCTCAGCTTGAGTAACTGCCTTCACCTCTGCACAATTCTCTGCTGGTAACGCCAGGACAGCACCCCCCAATAACTCAAACCTGTTTTTATGCATGGAACAGTAGTACGAAGTTCAGTAGTGTTGTTAATTACATGTAAAGAACTGTCATTTTGTAAGCCACCAGCTACTGTATATGTGGGACCATTTGTAATCAAGCCGTATATTCCACTGTATGTAGGTGCTTTCTGTGTCATATGAGGGTAATAATAGAAACAGTGTTGCCATTCGAGGTCATGTAAAGTTATGATCCTTAATATTTTTAGAATTTCATTTAGGCATGTCTGAAACTTTAATGGGGCAACCAAAGACTAAAACATGGTGGTATGCCTTGAGATAATAAGGATTGTAACTTGATACAAACCTACTCACTGTCATTCTCAGAGGTTGTTCAAAAGCACTTAGTGAAAGCCAGGGTGTTGCAAGTACTGGCACTATCGGAGTTAGACTCGAAAAGAAAACCAGATAGCAGCTCATGTATACCTGACTTGCACTAAATCATTAGGGACAGGTGTCTCCCTTAGCATTGCAGTTTAGTTAATTCACAAGCAATATTCGGATCTGTAAAAACTGCAAAACAATTCCAAACAGTGTAATCTGGTGTGGTCAAGGATAATCATCAGAGTAGAGTAGTGAGCTCATACCTGGAGGTCACAGGTGAACCCTGCTCTAAGCTGAGGGTCTGTAGCATTTTATTAGAAGTTAGACAAGCACAATTTGCTCTTCATGGTCGCTCAGTGTACAATCATAGAGTGTAAATAGACTTTCAAGATGTCCTAAGTACATATCCTTGTGTATACATATGTGTATATAAGACATGTAAGCAGAGACTATTTGTGAGCTAACCATATTTTCTCTATCTTCAGCACAGCCGTGTTGTTAGGCTTTTTCCTGTGTGTTCGTATGTCAGATACTTGACTTGGTTTGTGACTCCAACTCTTTTAAAGAAATGTTTCAGGGACTGGCTTTAAAGGAAATGGTGGCCTCTGCCTCTGGCTGTCAGAGAGGGGAGGTGCAGCGTGGCTTTCTGACCATTATGCAAAGCCATTAGAACTCTGAAGCTGTGTTTGTGCACAAGTGATACTTGACAGTGTGTGCCGATGTGTACTTAGTGTGTCTGTATATCTCTTGTTTGTTGCCTTAGTATTACAGTATTGTCTCGTTTTCCTCCCACAGGAGGCCGTGCACTTTAGAGTATACTCATGACCCAATAATGTGCAATGTTCCATGGTTGTTTCTAAGTGGCTGTTTCAAATATGTAACTCAAGCTTGTTGGTCTGAATGTGTCAAAGCAAGAGTCTGTTCCAAAAGAGGCTTATTTTTGCTGAGTAAAGAACTATGTAACCATCTTACATCCCAAAGTAGAGTCCACAAAACAAAGAGAAAAGTCCTTTTGAAAAGTGTATATTTGTATTGAATAGGTGCACAGTGAATGGGTGCACACTGTGACACAGACAACATGAGACTCCGCTCCTATACAAAGTCCCTGTGGTGGTCTTGGACATTCTGTTCTCTGCTGCTGCTGCTAGATCGCTGCTTCCTTTGCACGTGCATGCTATGCCTTGCCTATCCAGCTTGTTTGATATCCTGTGCTATCTATCTATCTATTTCTATATATTCTATATCCGTATACCAGTGTGTGTAGCTTTGTAATTAGCATTAGTGTGGGATGTATAGCCGGCCTGTAGAATAGTGCTCTGTCGCTCTAGCCTTTACATGTGATCTCTATGTCCTTGCTTGGTGTAACTCTCCTGTGCTAAGCATGCTAACCTCGCCTTGCATTACTCTTCTCTGCGCTTAGAGCTCTCTTTCTTCTGTCTTTCTCTTCTGCTTGAGCCTGTCGCTGCTTGGATCCTAGCCTCTTATATATGTGTGTAGTCCCTCCGCATGTCTATGGGAACGCTGCTTTCTGCTCTGCTCTGTATGACTTCTATCTTTCTCTCTTTCTGGCGCTTAGCCTCTGGTAGCAGTGACGCGTATATCTTTCCTCCAGTGTTTCTTGGCTGCCCACCGTGGGTCTGTTTGGGCGGTCTCCATGGTGACCTGTGTCATGGTGTGAAATCAGCAGCACCCGTCTTTACCAAATACCGAGTCAATCTAATGGGATGTATGAGTGGTAATATACTATTTATTGTCAATGCATAGATATTATATGAATATTTGCTTTTACAGAACTATTGTTTATTGTAACAGATATTAAGCCAGAGTGCAGTATGTTCTCTGGATATGGTGCAATTTCATGATATATTCTGCAAACCAATGTGCTCGCTTCTCTTAAACATTCATTTGTCCTCAGATACTATATGTTACTCTTAAGAAGATAGAAATAAATATTGTCTATTCAATCTACTGTCTTATTTTTTTCTTTATGGAACCAAAGATCTTGAATTTTCTTAGCACTTTTTCAGCATTTCTCATGCAAATAAGGCAACAAAAATAATACAGGCTAAAATAATTTCATATATTCCTTTGAAAATGTAACTCAATATATAATAGTGTCACGGTACTAAAATTTCCAACTTCATTTCCGTACTAAGAAAACTAAATAGACTCAATACCAGTTTGGTTATTCTGAGTTCTGTTAAAACTAAACTGACTTAACTGTTCAGGACATTTTATCCAGTTATTTGATTTCTTTCAGTATCGATACCTGCTTAAATTAAATTCTATTTTCGATACTAGTTTTGTTTTAGAGTATTTTTGTTGAATCTGTTTTTCTATACTTTTGATAACCCTCATATATAGTTTACACCGGCAACACCTGAGAAATCCAGTTTACAAAAGATAATATTTAACTTGTAGGACATACTATTTATTCCTTTCTTACCCACTAGATGGCACTATTTCCTCACAATTTACTCACTGATATGCTGACACTTTCTGAGTAATAGTGAGCTATTTGTATTTTACCTTCAGGAATTTTCCACGTACTGAGATAAACACATTAGTGTGTTTAAACATTATGCATCTGGAACCTATTTGTTGGTAGATGAGTTACACATAGGCCTATTGCAAAAGAAATGTAGCAAATTATTCCATAAATTATCCTTGATTTTAAAAAGAACTGTTTGGCTGATACATTTTCATAGCCTTTGCAATGCTGCATATTTTATAACCCAAACTACTGACATGGCTTCTCACCTAATCATTTTTAAGTTGAAAATATATACACATTCAGATATTAATATGATTTTATTGGCATTTCCCCATGCCATTTCCTGCTTTTAAATGTCATATTTTAACCTATAAAGAAGGAGAACAGTAATAATAAGACTATTTAAACCAGATGTACAATCAGAAGCAGAAGTTGGCACCTCTGTGTTTAAACCTATAAAGAGTTATTATCCATGACACTGGCCATTAGAATATAGGCCGCAGACCTCTAGCACGAGCTGTAGTCATAACTTATGTTTATGGTACTCAGTCCGACAAATGGACCGTAGTGTTAGCCATAAAAGAATTAGCAGGTGCTTAAGAATGTTTTAAAACTGTGCTGTGGGAAAATGACTTGAACAAATAACTTCTGAATTTTAGAAGTCAATTCAGACTTACTAATACTACTTCCAACTAGTAGTAGTACTAGTAGTAGTTGTAGTAGTTGTGATTGTAGTTGTAGCAGTAGCAGTAACTTGTGGCCTACTTCTAACACAGTACCAGTGTAGAAATAAAAATTTTAAAAAGTAACCTATGCCTTGTCCATTTTTTATGTTCATCCAAAGTAAACCATTTGAGTTTTAAAATTTTGCTACAAAATCTATGCATTCAATCAACTTGAATGGAAAAAGGTGACATAATGAACCACATTTTTACTGTGAGATTAGTATAACTAATAGTCACAGTTGTTTACTTTACTTGAGCTGTTAAGTGCACTTGTATTTGTATTGTAACGCCCTTCGAGACAACTGTTGTTGTGATTTTGGGCGTTACAAAAAATAAATGAATTAAGGAATTGTAGCCTACTTAAAGCAACAGAATATTAACTTTTTAACAAAAAAAAATCATTTTGCTTGTTCGCAGTGAAAAACAGAAAAACATGCATCTCTGAGCAGGCTTTCATCTCCACAAAACTCATTTTTATTTGTCCAGCTTGTTTCCATGGACATGCTGTTCCTTTGGCTATAATCTTCTCCTGTATCACTTACCTATGGAGAATGTTCAGAATCATGGAATCATACTGTGCCTTTAGCTGCCAAGCAAGATGCCCTTCCTTCCACATCTACTGGCAGATGTTCGTGAAATGTCTACAAATAAGCTGACTAATAAATCTTAGACTAGAAATCTTAAGAGACTCACTCACTTTGTAAAGGTTGGCCATTAATTGTGCATTAATTTTCATCAAGCATGTATCCTCCGACTACAGATGGGGATGTCACGTGACCTCCATTCATTCCCATCAGCCTGACAGGAAGCCCGCTCTCCCACAGTCTAAATATTTCCACCACTATAGAGCCATTATAAAGTCATTTAGTAGAGAGCATCAGAGCCTCAGCATGTTACAAACACAGTCAGGGATAAAATAGCATTGCTGTTATCAACCTGAAGCCAACTGATACATTCCAGACAGAAACAAAAAAATACTGCAGATAGATATTGACAGAAGAAAATAAAGGTGTTAAATGTGCTCTGGAAAGGTTAAAGAAGACATTATGGAAAATAGACTTAATATTTTCACTGTCTTAAAAATGTTAAAAACAAAACCAGTTAATTTTAAATGGTTTGCAGTGGTCCAAAGTTAAAACATGTCAAAACATCCTAATTATTCATGGGGATAAGCTTATAAGCTCTTTTCACAACTTTCAGAGCCAAGAGTGGAGTTTTGCTCTCAAGGTAAAGCTAACATGCTAACTGCACACTTCCTGATTCTCTGACATACAAATGCTTTATAATGCAAACAGCCCACAGTAGTCTCATTTTGACCTCAAGAGCTACTTATACAATATATTGGAGAGATTTTGCTCAAAATGCATGAGAACTTTACCTTTACTCACTCAAAGTTGCCAGTGCTCAAAAATTCCAATTTTCCCCTACCCCCTATCTTCAGTCGCTGCTCCATACTTACTTGGCTTTGGGTTCTCTGTGATACATGTGTCTTATAGATTATAATTATATTACAGACTAAAGCATAATATATTTTCTCATGTGAAACCTAGTTAGCAAGACAGTTTGAGTGCTGAAATGATCTGGTGAAGGTGAGTGGACTTTAAAACACAGACGAGATGTAGTAGATTGATGACAGATGATGTCAAAAGATGGGATTAGCTTTTTTGGAATTCTAGAGGGAGTCTTATAACAGTGTCTGGAATACTCAAACATGCCTGAATGAAACAACACACGACTACAGAAAGCCATATTAAAACACTGTTAAAACTAAAGTGGTGAATACATTTCCTCACTCATCCAGCAGCTACTTCAGTTCTCCCAGAATACTGGTGAGACACTGCCTTATATCTGTCTGAAGGAAGGAGCTAACTACACTGAAACTAACACACCCTGGTTGCTTTAAATAAGGACTCTCCATTTACTCCTAAAAACTTTTTTCCAGTTGACAGAATTAGGCTCAACGTTTGCAATGGAGCCCACCTGGATGACTTACACCGACACTGAGGTTTGTACACTACCAGTGAAAAGTTTGGACACACTTTTTCATTCATGTTACTTTTTTACCTCCATGATTATTTACATTGCAGATTCTCACTGAAGGCATCAAAACTATAAATGACACATGTGGAATGTACTAAACAAAAAGTGAAGTCAAAATCACTCACAACTTATATCAGATTTTAGATTTTTAAAAACATCCACCCTTTGCTTTGATCAATGCTTTGTACTTTTGTCATTTCTTGACCCCGCCAAGACACATTTCTGAAGTTAAAACCATGAAGCTTATTGAGAGGAGGCCAAGGGTTTGCAGCACAGCCAACAAAGCAAATGGTGGATACTTTGAGCATTTGAATATAAACTAAAAAAATATATCTTTAGTTGAGTTATTTAACTTTTTTTTTCTTCGCTACATAGTTCCATACATCTTGCATCATATATTTGATGTCCTCTGTATGTATATAATATGTCGAAAGTGGTAAACAAAGGGGGAAAAAACTGTTTAAACTTTTGACTGCTAGTAACCAGCATGTCTGAATAATTGGCAACCTTTTGTTTCTGGTAATAAAAGTTTGCCTATTTGCACAAAACAGTATGATCTAATGAGTCATAGATAAGAGAGAGGTAACATTTTATGTGATTTATGAACATGCAGATAGTAAAATGGGGACACAAGCATGGTCCTCCCCCGTCCACTTGGGCAGGACGTCTCTGGAGCAGGATAAGCCAAAGCAGATGTGACGGAGGTGAGGTGAAGACCACCGAACCATCCATCAGTGTCTGCTTTCACTGTGCTCTGCTGGGGTTAGAGGCACAATGGCAGGGCCATACTGCACCCTGGCCCTGCACATACCGAGTGGACCGACGTATTGGGCAAAATATATAATTGCTAATTACTATTAGATTTGCAATTCATGTTTTAATAGTTAGATTCTATTCAAAGTGCACTTTTTAAGCACATCCAGAACAAATTACATTATAGACGGCTACTAATCCAAGAATGTATTTCAGAAAACTTGGTCTAAACTACAGTTATCGTGTTTTTAGATGATAACCCAGCACATTTTGTTGTTTGCAAAGGACTTAAATAATTGCAGCCTTACGATTTGTAAATTGTGATCAGTCAAATTGTGAGTTTTGATTCAATTTAAGAGCATAGAAAAGATGGAAAAGTAATTAAATGGTAGTTGGTGCTAGTATGCTTAAACTTCATATGCACAACCCAGCAGCCACAGCTGCCCTGGGTCTGATTGATGGAGGTGTGGTTGTGATTACCACCAATCACATGGCCAAAGTTTATACATATAATGTGAGTTAAGTGTCTTAAGTGGCACAACAAAAGTGTGCAATATGAAGTCGTATTACTGTAATATACACAATGCAGGAGGGCATACTATAAGCGCACCATGTAACATTTCTGGTAAGACGTTTGCCACCTTCTTGTCTCCATGGATATTTTTTAGCTTGGAATGTTCCACAATATGACATTTAAGATATCTATTTCACTATAAGCGTTTTTATTGCTAAAAATAATACCTTAAAAAACAAGCATTGTTACGGTTACATTGCCTTTCCACTGATCTAAGCAGTAAGTTGGCTTGGGGACGTCATCTGCTTGTCTCTATAGATATGGATAGGGTTAATAGCATACTGTGGAACATTTTAGGCAAAGCACCATGAAGGCAGACCCCCACCAGAAAAGTTCCATAGTGCAAGTTTAAGGATTAAATGACAGACAAACTAACACTTAACTTTTTGAAGTATACAATAGAAGTATTAAAAAAGTATAATGTTGTTATAGCTTGTGTTACTGTCTAGGTAACACTGTCCTTTGTGTTATTGAGCCCCCTTTTGTCAGTCAGCTCTCCTCCTCCCTGACCTCTCCACCTCCTCTGCCCACTCATTTGTATGGACGGTCTCACCGGGACGGTCCATCTGTAGGCTTCTGCTGGAGAAAGCAATTAACCTCCTGCACCAGAGCACAGCTGATATGAGGAGCTTGCTCAAATGTACACTGTGAGGAGGAGCCATTCGTCATCGTCAGCACGCCAGGAATCACTCAGGGTTATCATGAGTAGGTATTTATAAAGGTTTGGAGGTGTTCTCTTCGTAAATCTTACAAGAAAAAGCATGGCAGGAGACAATCTGCATGCTTAAATGTCTTGAAATTTTAAAGTATTATGCAAAGTCAACTTTCTGGAGCTTTCTACCGCGTTATAACATTGTTCTCTCATCAAAAAACATGCCTGAAGAGGTTTTATATGTCATCCATGCTTGTTTTAATAAGCAATCTCTCCCAGACCCTATTCAAGCCTTCCTTATGGTTAGCAGTACAATGTGAGTGTGTACAATGCTTCCATATAGCAGTTTTCCATAAACATATGCAAAAGCAGGTTACAAAACAACACACTACAACTTCACAAACATGAGGCATTAGCAGTTTCATTAATGGAATGTAGGCTGATTGTGTTGTGATTGTGCTCTGAAGGGGGAGTGACTTAGTACAGGGAGTAAGGAGAAGGGGGACTCTTAGTATAAAAAAATAAAACTGAAACCTATTAAAACATGTTCATATTTTATGTGTGAGCAATTAATACCACATAAAAGTGTATTTCCCCCTCTTTAAGATTGATAATCTTCTATTCCCATTGTCAAATAGATTGAACTGCACTTTCAAAATTTTGATGAGTCATAATTTCAGATGGAGGGTAATGGTCTGTAAAACTCTATGGGAGATGTACTGTAAGAGACTGGGTCCACAAACCTGCCACATTACATACAGTTCACATATAAGGTTACTTACAATAACATAAAAATAAAAAAACATTTGTGGAATGTGGACTTTTATAATCTATTCATGGGTTCAGCTTCCTGTAAAATGCAATATTTTGAGGACTTTTTCCCATTCAAAGGATAAAATATCTTGTATAAATGTCCATCTCTTTAGCAACAATTTTAATTTTTTATCATTATGAAACCCATGGATTGACTATGTTTTAGCCATTTTAGTTACATAAACATGCAATCTATGTTTTCTCCACCCTGTCCCTCACACTCCAGTACTCTCTCTAATGAGCAGAGAGAGGAGGACACTCACACCAGCCACTGATGATGGACAATTTGGGACGCATCATAAACTCGAGATGTATATGACCAAATCCTCTTCAAATGCCTGCACTTAATAAACTTGTTTGTACATGAAATATTAGAAAATGTTGAGTACTTTGGTAATGACCTTTAGATAGGGTACATATGCATGTTGTAACAAGACGACCTGAATCAGTGGACTTAATGACTACAGGCCTGTAGCCCTGGACTCTGTAGTTATGAAGTCATTTGACCATTTTTGCCTTTCCCACCTCAAGCCCTTCACCTCCCCCCTCCTGGACCTCTTGCAGTTCACCTACAGAGCCAACAGTTTATAAACTATAAACCTGGCCCTCCACTTCATCCTGCAGCACCTGAACTCCTTGGGACCCTATGGCAGGATTCTGTTTGTGGACCTCAGCTCTCTTCAAGCTTTCTCTGCTCAATGTGCCTCCAGGTGGATCACGACTTCCTGACGGACCAGAGTGGGCGCGTGCGGCTGGGGAAGAATGTCTCGGACACTCAGACTATCAGCACAGGATCTCCACAGGGCTGTGTACTTTCTCCCCTGCAGGCTCGGCTTGCAGATGACACCACCCTCATTAGGCTGAGTCTACCTACTGGAGGGAGGTGGATAAGCTGGTGACCTAATACAGTTGCAACAAACTGTAGCTCAATGCCTTGAAGACGGCAGAGATGATTGTGGACTTCAGGAAAGTCATTTTATTACTATACTGTCTTTAACTTTTCATCACATCTATAAAATTTATACTAAGTTCATTTGCTTTCCAGTACACTACACCATGTATTTGTTCTCCCATGGACGCCAATAAATTAGCTAAGGACATTGTCAAGGTAATTACAGGACATTTATAGCCCGTAACTCCTGGTGACTTTTTATGCCCCTCTAAACCGTAGCTGGATGCTGTTGTGCTGGTACAAACATTTCCCTGTGAAATGCTCTCTTACAGTAACATCCGCTGCAGATTAGAGCCAGCCGTTCAACAGCTCTGTCCTTCTTAAGTCAACAGCACTGAAGCGCACCCGGGCCATGCTGAGGTCAGGAGGTCCCTTGGGTGCTCAATTTCTAAAATATAACTCTCAAAAGATTTTCACTGCATAGATATAGTTTTTCACCTCAAAAAAATAAATAAATACACAAAAAAAAGAAAAAAAAAGATACCTATAGATGTTGAAATGAGTTGAACTGAAACGTTTGTTTTGAGGTTTTGGTTTTGACAAGCTTTAACTGTTGGACAAAAATTTTGGATGTTAATTTCAAGCTGGTTTCAATTTATTTTCTTCATAATTTCAAATCAGTACTGCAGGGAAATTGCAGTTCTAAAGTCTAGAAAAGTCTGTTTACAGATCATTTTGAGTGAAACAACTCAGAAAGTTATTGCAAATTCTTGTCCTACAAACTCAATCTATTTTTTAATAAAAACAACTCAAACATTGTTTTAGTCAAGTACTTTTGTGGTGTACAACACATGTGACAATTAGCCGTAAGCAGCTGGAGAGGACTCTTTTGCTGTGTGCAGGCTTTGGGCCATGTTGGGGTCGGTTTTATTGTAGAAAACTTGGATTCATGTGAGTTGTTGTTGAGGTCTGAGGTCTCTCCAAACACAAGAATCTTCTGGGAAAACACAAACTCACAGCAGATGCACTGTGGTGTAGAGGGACATGTCTGTGCCATAGAAATGCCACAAGTCAACATACAAATGAAAGAACCTTGTAAACAAGCCTAGCATTATTGAATAGTTTAAACATGCTTTGTAAAATCTACTACATTATTTTTCTTTAGTTTGTTTGTCTGTTGGCTGCAGCTAATGTCTTGTATAGGCTGTCTTCCCTTTGGTTTCAATCAGGAGTCTTCAAGAAAAAAACAAAACAACAAATTTGACTCTTATGAGCTTTTAACCATGATATAATGTTACCTCATCAAAAACATACCTGGAATACATGTTTCCAGTACAGGTGCCCATTGTTATTAGTCTGTCTACATCCCCAAAGCTTTGTACCTTCTGATGTCATGTAGTGGCCTAAATATGCAGGGTTTGTGTCTTAAATGTGTGTGAATGAAACAAACCACAACTTCAGATATGTTTTTTGATGAGGATACAACATTATAACATAGATTAAAAATACCATAATATTGGCCCTTTTAAGGTCCACTGTTAACTATATCTGTATTGCATTTATTTCATCATGTGAGGTGTTATTTCTTTAAAAATATATACCTTGAAAAACAGTTCTTATTGTGTCACCTATGCATAAACCTCTGGTCCTGTAATTGCTTAGTGGCATCACCCAAATCTCTCCAAGGAGATCAATGTTTATCCAGGTGAAACAATAGCATCAGGCAGCAGGTGGCAGACCCTCCAACAGAAAGGTTACATGGTGGACCTTTAAATTGTGAATCAATGGTTTTCTACTGTATAATATGGTAATTCTGTCTACAGTCATGTCTATCAGGAGCTGTACCTTTGCCCTGACTGCTTGGGCTTAAATAGCTCTTAATGTAGTCTAGTGCAGCTGTGTAGACTGAAGTGTTTATCCCAATTAAAAGCCGCTGCTTAAAGAAGTATTTGAGCGCAGACACGTCCAGAGCAGGCCGTTCTCTGCTCTCTCTGATGTTAGCAGTGTTAGCGTGTGTTATGGTTCTCATTTGATCTCCATCCTCACACATCTGGAGCACCTGTTTTCAATTGGCCCATCCACTGAAACATTGGAGCGTTTCTCACAAGCCTCACGTCTTCCTCCTCTGCTCTTTCATTCACTCCCAGGCACAGACTATTTGTTATGTTTCCTGTTGGTACAACGCAGAGGAATCATTTGAGCTTGATTAAGAACAACGAAAAGAAAATACTGCATGATTTTTCAGGTATTAACTCTAATTTTGGCACCTTTGCTGTTGAATGGAGCTACTTCGAAATGGGTTCCGCATGTGTGAGATTAAAGAGATGAGTAATGTCTCTATGTTCAACTTTTAGCCTTGAAATGAATGGAAAATGAGAGGTAGGATGGGGAGAACAGAGTGCCCATAGATAGGTTTAACAATGTACTGAAATGTAATAAGGGTCATATGAAAGTTGAGTGAACTAAAACGATGCCTCTTGTTTTCCAGTTTCTAAAACAAAAACAGTCCAATTTCAAGAAAAAGTGTGCAGTATTTTTTTTTTTTTTTATTGATAGTCCCTTCTTGTGTTTCATACTTTGGTTCCAGTGCATTTTAAATGGAAGTTGGCGTTAGCCACTAAACATTCCAAACTATGAAATACCAAGGCATGCCCATGTGTGGAAGAGTGTTTTATGTAGTTTATTGACGTAATGTATTCACCTTATTTCACCCAGCAGTAAATAACATAAATGCTAACAACAATGTAATTAGCATTTCTTCCATCTCACGTTATGGGGAAAAACAACGCACCAAAAAAATAAATAAATAATTGCAGCTTGACAATAAATGTAACTTTTATTTTATGAAGATCCTCAGATCCGATAAATCAACAATTGCGAAAATGTATGTTTTTATTTAGCTGCCTCATTAAAGTCAATGGAAACATTTAGATCGGTACCAGGTTGTGCTCACAACTATTCTTAACATATTAGTCCTGGAAGGGTCTATAGTTAGTAGTTTTTGTAACAAATAAAAAATGTACCAAAATGTACTTTTAAATGTCAAGTGGCCTGTACAATTGAACAAATGAAAACGCCTTATACCCTTGTTTGGAATAATGCAAGGGTATATGTATATATATATGTGTGTGTGTATATTATGTATTTTTTGTTTATGATAATCAATAACTCGATATACTCAATATATTACATTTTGCTTGTATTCAAAAGAACAATTTCAAATTGTTCTTGTAGACAATATGATGATATGATGGCTAAACCCACTAACAGGTCTAAGCCGAAAAAGACTACATAACCCTCTGGACAAAACACATTGTCAGAGCTTTTATGCAATTAGGACATTCAAATTTTCTTTGATTAAGTGAAAGGCAGACTGTTCAATGTACCTTGATATACAGCAAAATATACACATTTACTTTTATTACATGCATTGTTGATCCAGGAGTGTCCACATTTATGGTTCAAATGAATATAGATAGATGTTATTCCTTATTTTTCAGCGGACACAACACTATTAACTGCAATATGCATGAAGTTACAGCCCACCTCATGTTAAAATAATTTTCACTTCAGGTTATACATACTTGAAAATCTCATTGCACTTTTCAACATGTTTATAATCTGTACTTGTGCAGTCTTTATGTATAAAAATCAACAAACAAATCTGTATAGAATTTACACTGTATACTGGCAAGTATATGCATTAATATAATACAATACATCTTTAGAAAATGGAAAATAAATACAAAAACATCACTATGTAAATTCCTGATTAATGCAAAATAAGATCTGTTACATAGTAGTTTACAAAGGCTTAACAGTACAGAAAAATAACATGCATAAGATGACATGCCTGCATGGTCCTTCACTCATGCATATTAGTTATAACATACAACGCACACAACCACATTCAAACACATTGGTCACTGTTCAACCAGCCGAAGTACTCACAGCAAAAGCAGTACTTATCATTATCTGGGAATGTATTTTATAAGTTAAAAAATATAAAAACTAACATTGAAAACTGAGAAGAGTAAGGCACCAGCTGGCGTCCATTAACTGTTTGGTCATGTGCAAAATCGTCTTTAATTCCCCACTGTTCTCAAACTGCCACCCACAAGATTGAAATATTTGTACCACCTTCATGAGTGATGTGATTGACTCTCCCTCGTATACAGTCCAAAGTCGCATAGATAGCTGTCCCGTTTTGAACTTGAAACGAGGTCCTGAGTCCAATGCTGGCCCACTCGCTCCCTTCAGGCATATGACCGGACACCTGCTGCGCCACAGGACCCGGACTACCCTGATCTGGACCGCCTACTCTTTGCAATGTCAACTTCACAACATTACAAGAGTGGATTAACTTTAGATTCAATGCTACATTCGCTGTACCTTTTTGGTGGAAGACAAAGTTCTTTCGGCTGTTGGGCTCTCCAGAACGTGCCAAATGAACTTGTGGCACATCCGAGCTTGTTTGATGGAAAAGCAGAGGTTTATTCCTGACTGCTCCGGATGGAAGTCCAGTTTTCACTACGGTAGCGCTCAATGCTGTAGATACCGCAGACGGAATCCAAATTAGACTCAAGATACTGATCCCGGTACCATCTCCAAAATAGCGAATGTTACACTGTGACGGGGATGTGATTTCGAAGCTCAGGGTATCGCCACTATCAACAACTGCAGCACCGGAGAGCGTGATGGACGTGTCTCTATAGTTGACCCCAGTTTTGAACGCTTGCATAATTTCCTTGCCTGTTCCATTGTGATTCGTGAAGGCAATCAAGGAAAAACCCTCTTTCACGCAAGTATGGCCCATGGAGTATAGCGCTTGCTGGAGTACAAACTTGACGACGCCGCTTTCCGTGAAACGTATCCCGCGATTGTCATGGGTCAAGCTAATCATGTATGGATCAGAAACTGAGGTAACGCGGAAAGTTGGTCGATAGCTTGTTTGGTATTGCGTTAGTAGTGACATTTGAGCGGAGATAGCAACTGCGCCGGTGTCATGGGATAACCAGAAAAAGCTAAATGTCGGGGGTGAAATATCATACACATGGATGTCTTTGCTTTGGTTGCAGTGGTTGTTTGGACTCTTTAAAAGTATTGCAAAGGTATGATTGGGTTCCACTTCCGTTACGCTACTAACACTAACCCCTTGGAAGTATTTGCCATCTGGTTGCTCAATCCGAACTCCGCTAAGATCTTGTCCTTCTTCTTCTTGGCTTCCATTGAGTCTCATTCCTAATTGCAAGAAGTTCCTGCAGGTGTGCTTGATGGCAAAGTTGTGGTCCATCCACACAAGGCCATGCTGCTGGAAGATCACCCTACCTGCTTCAGCGGACAAAAGATTACTTCTGTCTTTGCTACGAATATACATCTGGAGTCCGGGGAAGATCTTAGCTTCAGAATTCCGAGCCGAGGGCATGGTCACAGTAGCGGCCCAGGATTGGGATAGTTGGCTCTCTGCAAACTGGCCACACACGGCGTCACTCATAGCTGTACATGGAACAGAGATGGACTCTCCCATGCAGTCTGAGCAGGCCTGGCACTCCTGCAGCTCCTGGTTGTAGAAGTATTCGTGACCACACAAGCCCATCACAGCCTCATGTTCTGAGACGCCCAGACATCTGAAGCCCCCTGGAAGAGAAGAGAGCAGACAGGAAGTGTCAAGACAAGGCCAGACAAAGAACTGCTTATGTAAGTGGGATGGAATTTAGACAGACTGAGAGGTCACATAGGTCTATACAGTATAGCATGGATGTAAAAACTTTAATAATGTAGCAAGTCCGGACATAATCCTACCTGGTGTGTTGAGGCACTTCACTCTTTCTCCACAGATGTTGGGTACTTCCAGACATTCATCTCTGTCCTGTGAAAGCAGAGCAAATAGAAAACAAATATGTATCAAATATATATAATTAATTAAACATGACATATGACATTGGACTTTCCGGTCTATTGTGATGGACACTGCAGATGCTTTTGGTGTGAATGTTGGAAGACCACCATTTTGGCAGGTCTTCAAAGGCAGCTAGCTCTGTCTCAGCAACTTTAAATATGTGTTTCATTTATCAGTGTAGTAGATATGTAGACTTTATGAAAGACTGACTTCACAAGATAAAACATGGATGTACTATGATAATGGTAAAATACCTGACACATGCGGTCGGCGGTGGGCGAGCACTGGGAGATGAGGAAGAAGCCTGGGGGACACATGGTGCAGCTCTCACACTGAGGAGGGTCCCTCTGGAAGTCACAGAACTGCTCCGGCCCACAGGGAGAAGGGCAGCCCAGCAGAGGCTGAGGAAAGTGGGCCTCTCCCATCACGTCCATGCCTTTAGAGTCCAGGTCCATCTTGTGCACAGCGTAGGACTTGTGCAGGTGGCTGCGGGCCTGGCTCTGCAGCCCAGACAGCTGGCTTTCCAGGTAGCTCTGCAGCTCCCCCTGCAGGCCCTGGAAGGACACCTGCTTGACCGTGTCCGACAGCATCTCGTACTGGGCCTTGACTGCATCCATCTGCTGGTACATGCGGCGCTGCTGCTCCAGGATGTCCCTCTGCTGGGACAACAGCGCCTCCTGCTGTTCCACTAACTTCTGCTGCAGGTCCCTCACCACGGCCTGCTGCGCCCGCAGAGCCTCCACCAGGGTCTCCTGTCCTTTAGACAGCTGCAGGTGAAGGATGAGCGCGTCTTCAGATGGGACTTCATTCTCCCCTGAAAACACAGTCAGCTTATTGTTGAGCATGTTATTGTTCAGAAGGGCTTCTCAGAACATTGTGATAAAGCCATTCCATCCCAGAGTGCATTTCAGATGTTATAACATTCATTGATTTGCCATTAAATAAAGAGTTCAATAAAGAGTTAAAGCTTTTTATTTTTAGGTTGTAAAAATAAAATGGACTGTGGAGCACACAAAGTGTTTAGAATATTGTGTGATCACAGAGCACCTCTGCTCTCTGTCAGAGGAATCTGTGCCTGTTGTGAAAAATGTGTGAACAGTCCAGAGGTAATGACACATGATCAACAGAGCCTCATTTGTGCACATGCCCTTTTCCACTCCATCTGGAGCTTTCTGATGACTTTACTATGAAGGTCAAATACGCCTGCAGTCTTTCATTATAATCTTCTTTTGATTTGTAGATGGAGAGACACTGGAGTCTATAAGATTCCGATGAGGTAAATTTTCTATTCCGAGCTGCTTTGAGCGAATGAATAAATCAATATATTTTTTACAGTTAGCCCTATTACACTTTTACAGTGTGCTCTTTTATTGCGCTCTTCAGCGGTTGTAAAACTTTCAGCCTCCAATAAAAGTAGCAGACAAAGGCTACTTCACATTTACGCACATCAAACTTCTTTTATCATATTGAAAACAGACCTGGCTTGATATCACACGTGAGCTGGACGCCCAAAGGCGCGCCGCCAAGTTCTGGAGACGGATATCCAAACTCCGGGAAATCCCCCAAGAACTGTGCAGCTCTGTCGGACACATGAACGGGACGGCTGTGGTCTCTATCCTCCGGTGCTCCGCCGCTCACGCACCCCTCTCCCACGCACACCAGCGCTCTCGTCCGTGGTCGGATCCTAAGCGGTAATCTGCACTCGATTCCTCGACATTCCCGCGTGTCGTTGGAAGATGCGTGAACGTGTTTGGCGAGCACTGCGCACTCAGCATCTGTGCATCCCGCCAAGCTCCCATCTCTTACCCCACCGCTGATGCTGCTCTGGCGCGGTGTGGATGCCGAGCCTGGATACGCGTTGTACTGGCTGCTGCTGCTCACTTTGCCTTGCGTAACTGGGTTGAACTGGCGCGGAGGTCTGGATACTCTGCTACCTGGACAGTGCGCGCCGATGCACGGTCTTGGATCACCAGTTTCCTTGCAGTGAGCTCCTCTACAGTTGTTTGCGGTGGCTTGGCAAAGTGATATCCAACAAAGCACCATCAAATGTAACACCAACCGCATTTTGAGCACTTGTATTCCCCGGATTCCCCGCACTTTGTATAACTCTTAGATTCCGAACAAGAGCATCATCAAAGTTTGAGCCCTGGTGTGCGGAGTGTGCCTGGCGTCCTCAGATGAAAACTCACTCTCTCTCTCTCACTTTCTCTCTCTCTCTCTCTCACACACACACACACACACACATTCTCTCTCTCTCTCTCTCTCTCTCTCTCTCTCACACACACACACACTCTCTCCTTCTGCCTCTCTCCTCTCTCTCTTCTCTCTGTCTCTCCGTCTCTTTCTTCTCTCTCTCTGTCTCTCTCTACCCTCTCTCTCTGTCTCTCTCTCTTGCTCTGTCTCTCTCCCCTCTCTCTATGTCTCTGTCTCTCTGCCTCTCCTCTCCCCTCTCTCTCTCTGCTGTCTCTCATTCTCTATGCCCCATCTTTCTCTCTCTCTGTCTCTCTCCCCTCTCTCTCCCCCCTCTCTCTGCTGTCTCTCTCTCTCTCACCTCCCCTCTCTATCTCTCTTTCTCTCTCTCACTCCCCACGCCCCCCCCCTCTCTCTCTCTTTTTCTCTCCCCCCTCTCTCTTTCTCTCACTCCCCCCTCTCTCTTTCTTTCTCTCTCTCTCTGTCTCTCTCTCTCCACGCTAGACGGCAGTATGTGGCATTCCTCAGACTTAATTAGCATCAGGTTTCCTTGGCCACATATTAACCCTTCACCTCCCCTGCTCATTTGCCGTTTGGCACAAATCTCACTACCATCTGTTTGGTCCTGGAGACACTTTTATTTGCATATTCCATAACTCTTCATTTTATATTGTCTGACAGAAGATTCACTGTTTCTATTCTGTTTCAAAAGCCAATTCATTTCCACTGCATTTGTGTGTCAATAAAATTTTAACCCAGAACCAAAATTGTCCAAGGACTCTTGTTTCTCTGATTATGCTAATTCAATCACTTTTTTTTTCTTGGCAGGCCTGTGAAGCCTCTGTTTTGATTTTTTGGGCAATACAGTTAAAATCATATTGATTTTAAGGTGCTCCTATTCATCTACACACGCATTTCTTTGATCATTATGTTAAAGATGCACTATGTAACTTTTCTTATGGAGGGCCTGCCACCGATTGTCTCCTGAATGTTATTGCTCTACTTGGAATGTTCCACAGTCTGGCATGAAACCTATCTATCACCATGAACACAAGCAGGAATGCACTCTTACACTACGAGAATGCATGTTTTTCAAGCAATAAAAACACCTGTAACTTAATAAATGCAAGATACGTTTATTGCCCTTGTGTGAAACATTCCAGGCTAAGACGTTACATTTCCACAAGACAAGCAGTGCCATTCATTCAAAACATTCACATTACTTTATATCCAAAAATGATTGGTTCCTTTTGGTTCACTTCCTGCCCAGCTGCTTATGACTAAAGACAATTTCTACAAACTCAGTATTTACCCTTTGAATAAAAAAACTCCATATTGTCTATATGGAGATTAAACCCCAACATCCTGCTCCTCTTTTGTTTTCCCTTGGCGACTGTCACTTCTCATTTCCCCACGTGTTGACTCGTAGTGGCCGTGTACATAGCTGGGACACATCCGGACTGCGGGAGCGTTGGTGGGACAGCAGCTGGTCTGGAACTCTCTCTCTCCTCCTGGTTTTTACCTACAGCTTGTCAACACCCGCGTGGAGCTTTATAGACAGAGGCGTGCAGGTCAAGCGTCTGCACAAAGCCAGACCACAGATCCACAGGGAGGCCATAGAGGGCGATTGCGAGCGATAATGTGTTTGTGTTGGGTTTGGAGACTACTGGATACGGCGGTTACAACTGAAGAGGTTTAATAGTGCACAGGTTTGGAAATGTGAGCTTGTTGAAATAACATTGGCTTAACATGAAGTGGTGATATATTTGCAGAAGACATTGTTGGTTAGTGGATAGCTCCAGGAAATGGCCCACAGAGTAAATGATTCATTCTTGAAATTATCATTTGCTAAAGTATATAAGGATATCTCAGAATATCCACAGTTACCAATTCCCCAAAGTTGGTGGCTGGATTCCTGCTCAGGCCAATTCATGTTGCTATTGTGTCCCTTGGCAAGACACTTCACCAACTCTGCCATGTGGTGCAGATGGTGCCGATTGACTGCCTCCCTTCAGTCTACCTCAGGGCTTATGTAGTGACAAAAGTACATGACCACCACCAAGTGTGGAGTAAGTATTGCAGTTTGTGATGCTTGTCAAGCCAAGCAATGCACATTACAAATGTGAGACGTTATTATAATACTTTAATCATGTATCCACAAAATATTGATAATTATTTATAATTAAGGTCTTTGTTTGGGATTGATTGTCATTTATTTTCAACAATATGTCCCCACAAACTTTTAGCACTGATGTTCCGCACAGTACAATCATGGGACCTATCACATTTTTTTCCCACCTCATATTGATCAATCGCATTTTCTGATTTGATTTTATTCGATCTTATTAAAACAAAATTATTTACAATATACAATATTATGTTAATTTCCTGATTCCTTCAGTTGTTGCCATTTAACACAAAAATTGTTTCCTCTAAAGTCTAAACTCTGATCCACATCACACCATCACATCATCCCTTTTACTAACGCTTGTGACAATGCATCAAACATATACACTTTTAGTATAAGAGGGCAGTGCAGCTCACTTCCCCACCTCCTCAGTGACAGCTTACCGTCTGCTTCTCAACATCTCATCAAAGGTGCAGTCTCAAGGTTTCTACTGCTTTTATCATTATCACCCCATTTCATTTTAATGCCACCAAATCTCACCCAGGTGTAGTAAAGCACTCCGACGCCATGGCCAGTAATGCGTTAAAAGTCTGGCCTGTGCGTGGCTCACTTTGTCATGTGGGTGAGTGTGCTGGGAGGATATGTGTGTACAAGTATAGCAAAGACAGAACTAAGAAGTGACAGCAAAGACAGAACTAAGAAAAAGTACTTTGAGTTAGCTACAGTGTGCTCGGAATGGCAACATATTTTGTTTAAAAGTCTTAAAACCTTGTTCTCATAAAGCTTGCTGACAACATGTGTAGGTTCAGAACAAAATTTAAGCACCCCCTTTTTTTTTTTTTTTTTTAACCTTTTTTAAACATTAAAGACATCCTAAAAACTTGAAAAAAGAACAAGTTCATTTTAAATGGTTTGCAGTGGTCCAAAGTTATTTCTCAATTATATATATATATATATATATATATATATATATATATATATATATATATATATATATATATATATATATATATATATATATATATATATATACATACATACACACACACACACACACACACACACACACACACACAGATATATCTATAGGAAACATAGGAAAATAATCCTAAAAGTTTTTGTTCTTTATTTAGAGACTGTCAGTCTCATTTTATTTTCTCAATTAAAACCTCTTTATGCACAATTTCCCCCTTTTGGTAGCTTGTGCTAACAGTTTTGAATGTATATGTCTAGAGTAGCATTCAGAGAACATGACCACATGGGACCACCCTCGGAGGCTTTGATAAGTGACGGCAAAGACACAACAAATCTGAAAACTCTGCATTACTGCTGCCAAGTTCCAATGCATTTAATCAATGTATTTATTTGAAAACTGCTCAGTCTGGTCATGTTAGGGGGACTTCCATATGTTTGTCAACCCCAGTGAGAATGAATGAGAGTGAAGGAAAGGTGGTGGCCCCATATTTGTTTAATCCATGTGAAGGTGCTTGGATAGACTCTTGGTTATTTGGTTTGGTCCCAGTGGTATATGCCTGATGACAGAAGTTTACCGCTAAGAGGGTGGTCTATACTGGGTGCACATTGGGTGAAGAATACCATCGAGTGGCATGTTTACTCACTTTAAAAGCAAGGCAAGTCAGATTTATTTGTATAGCACAATTCGTGCACTAACTAATTCAAAGTGCTTTACAGAATAAGAAAGACATTAAAGTCACAATATAATATAACAATACAACACAATATAAACAAATCAAAGCATAAATAATCATCATAAAATTAACATTAAAAGAGAAGAGTTCAGAATAAAAACCTTTCAGTCATATGCACAGCTAAACAGAACTGTTTTGAGCCTATATTGTTCCAGGTTTTTGCTGCATAAAACTGAAACGATGACTCCCTACACTTAATCCTGACTCTGGGCACAAGCAGGAGGCCAGTCCCTGAAGTCCTCAGAGTGTGAGATGGTTCATATGGCAGTAACATGTTGAAGATGTACTTTGTTGCTAGGCCATGGATAGACTTGTATGTATAGACAAGCAGAGCTGCTTTAAAGTCTATTCTCTGAGCCACATTATGAGCTTGTACTTTCTGGTTCTAGTCAGGACCCGAGCAGCAGTGTTCTGGATGTACTGCAGCTGGCTTAACCTTCGTTTGGAGAGGCCAGTGAATGGGCCGTTACAGTAGTCTAACCTACTAGGGACAAATTCATGGATAAGTCTCTCTGAGTCTGGTTTGGCCATAAACCTTTGATTTTTGCAATGTTTTTATATGGTAAACAGGTTCAGGTAGTTTAAAATTGGGTCACCAAAAAGTTTTTAATGTTTCCAACACTTCCTCTGTCCAAATAAATATAATGTGGTTGAGTTCTGGCAAAAAAAAAAATGGTACAGTGGGAACTAGAAACAATATAAAAATATAAATTATATTTAGACATGACACTCCACCTACAATTACAGTTGAATTCAAATCTGCTTTATGTCACTTACCCTTTACTATATTTTCTTTTTCATCCAAATCTATTTGATTATTGTTTAGTTAAGTATCTGAACCTATTTTTGCACATGCTTGAGTCTGTGTGGTGAGATAAGAGCCCACTGTCCTCCATAACCTTCTGTTGCACCACATCAATGTCTTAATGATTTCTTTTCTGATTTCAAAAGAGTACAGATACTTCCACAAACTGTGACAGGCTATTTTTATGGTTTACCTAGAAATATTATTTTTGTCACATGAGCAGCAAGGACAGGGCAGTAATACTCATAGGCTGTACACGTGAGAGAAGAACAATATTCAATTTACTCACATACATTTACTTAAGAATCTACTGAAGAGTAACTCAAAAGTAACCAAAACCTCTACTCTTGCTAATAAAAGTTTTGGTTACTCTTCTCACTGTGAGTAAATAACAAAAGTTTTGTGTTGATCATGGACATTTGTGTTTCATGCACCACTCAGATACATTTTAAATGTTCTCATTTTTTCTCTATCCTTTGGAAAACAATAATATTATTCAGAAGTAACAGTATACTTACTCAAGTACAATCTTTAGCTACATAAACCCTTCTTTTAGTCACATTCTATCTATCCATATTGCACTGAAACCACCCCTTCTCTCTCGTCCTGTTTTAAATCTCCGCAGTGTAGCAGAAGTCATGTCTCCCTCATCGGCGTGACATGCCGTATTACTCTAGACTTCTTAACAGCGTCTGTAAATCAGTCCAAGAAAGGTGAATTATTAACCAACACATTCCAATGCTAATTCACTTCTCACCAGAATAGAACCTAGAACTCAACCACACTTTTCCCTTGTATCCTTTCACACATTGTATATCCTAAGCAATACTGAGCAAAGATAAGCAATCTACGTCCAAAGGAGGTGGCCAATGTGGAGAGCTCAGAGGAGGAATGCAGTGACAGGTCTAAACGTGAACTTCCGCATAAAGCAGGAAGAGTCACACAACCAGATGCAACCACTACTTTTACACACCCAAATCTTCTCTCTCTATCGTACACAGTCCGTTATCTTGTCACACCAAATCACCATATTTTGGAACTAATTTTAACTAATGAGGCCATATTGAAGTTCCAACAGATTTGACGGTACAATTCCAGCAAAGGTGAGTTTGTTAAGTGTTTTTTTTGGGGAGGGGTTTAATGTGAAAGTCAAATCCAGTTGTGATCTAATGTACCACTACTGTTTATAGGTCTATTTATGTGGCATTCTTTTGTATATTTTGCCATATAATCATACAGTTGAAATAATGATTTTAAATTGTAATCCCAAGTGTAATTCGACATAAGGACTTTAAAAAAAGTTTTGTAATAATGAAAATTTTAAGTCTAGTCTATACTCTCCAATGAGTGGGTCCTGGTTTAATGTTATACCATGCATTTACTCATTAGTCAATCTTTAGTCAGCTGGATGATTGCGTTCCCAACAGTTAAACAGTGATTTTTCTGGCATGATAATTATGATATTGTCTAAATATTTATTCATTCAGAAAGTTTCATGAGAATAACCTAAGCCTTTAGATATGATCCGGAGTTATGCAATACCCATGCCCCACGGTGCTGACTTTCTGCAGCTCTGTGAAGATATGAACTGAGTTAGAACAGAATACGCCCAGACTTGTAAACACTGTAGTCAAGTAGTCCTTAATTCAATTCAAAACCTTTCAGCAAAAATAGTTATTTTACGGCATATAAAGATTAATAATAATTGCAAAATGGTATAATAAGAAGCCTGTTGTCTAAACTACACTACAATGTTTTGGGTTTTTTTGTATTTATGTTTACACAAAGCAACAATTAGGAATAACTAATCTACGTCATGTTCACTTAACATAAAATATCTGATGGTAAAAGTAAGATTTGAAGTAAGTTTTATTTCATTTTGAAGTGTATGCACGTCTTTACATGGATGGTAGTATTAATTTAAGCAGTGAGACTATAGGATCAGTTAAAGGTAGACAAAGTAATAGTAACTGTAGTAGTAAACAAAGTTAAATAAGAGTAACAATAGTAGTAGTAGTAGTAGTAGTAGTAGTAGTAGTAGTAGTAGTAGCAAAAGTTATTGCATTATTAGTGCAAGTGACAGCAATAGCGGTTTGCCACAGACTTGCATAGACTACAGTTACGATAAGAAGTAATTTGTAAATATTTATTCTCTCAAATACAACCACTTACACTTGCTGTCTGTTGGATTTATAGCCGTGAATACTTTATAAATATATTTATGGAAGAATGTAAGTAGCTCTCATGATCCTTACTCCTCAGCATGTGCCTCAGAAGCACTTGTAAAATGGTGTGTTTTTATAATGCATTGTGCGGTGTTGGCTAAGTGCCATGGTTCATGCCTGAATGTTTCCAATAATATTTATGAATGCTGACAAATCACATATTTTCAGAGTGAGTTCTGAAGCGAAAAATAATACTGTCGACAGGAACACCGATATATATTTTGATTTGGATATTCTTCCCTTTGACAGCTGATGGAGATGTTTAGATGGGCTACTGAGGGTCTGTTTCTATAGCTGCAAGTCATCTCATTATAAAGGCTGAAAATATATGCATAAAGGTCCAATATGTAACTTTTTTGGTGGCAGGTAGCCTACATCATCTGCTTGTCTCAGACAAATTAAAATGAACCCCAGACACCAGAAAATGTACATAGAGTAGGTTCCCTTTAAGACACAGTGGTGAGAGTACTGAGTAATACAAGAAAAAAGATCATTTATGAAAGTAATACTAATATGTAGCCAAATGGGGACTCCCTTGAACTCGTCATAGGAAGATGTTACAAAAGTACTGTGGTTATAGGCATATTCGATCACAACGATTGTGCCATTTCTTGTCCTTTTCGGATTTGTAAAGCAGAAGCTAGTATTTCACAATTGTTGTTTAGCTATTTAATTTTACTTCCCACCATTCCCGTGACTTTTACCAGTTAGCACAATATAATATTTTATTTTTAATTGTTCTTTACTAGGACACCAGTACATTTTTCTCCTATTCGTGTTATCTTTCATTAATATCACATTTTTCAGTACAGTATCTAGCACTGTTTTGGCTAAGAGTAGCTAAGTGATTAGCCATAGCTACCACTAGTGCCTAGATGAGGACAGGTAGCTGCAGCTCACTAAGTGTAATAATTTTTAAGCCAGTATAAACAAGTGGGCTATGCACTGAAATAAAATGATCAAATAAAATGAATTAAAATAATATTTCTGTGCAATGACACTGTCAAACACATGTCCTTTAGTCATATCTTGAGGTAAACATTAACTAAGCTGGAGCTAGGTTAGCCGTTAATCAATAGGAGGTAATGTAGGCCATAGATATGAGCTCAGGCGAAAATGTTACTTTTTTCTGAATACATTGTTTTAGAGCAATGCGGACTGCAAGACTTAGGCCTCAAGACAACATGAACACCAACAGAATATAACATATCTGAATTTCAAGTTCCCACATTGTGCTGACCTGAGTAACATGTAAAAAAAACAATATCAACGGGATTTCAAATTTAGCCCAAAAAACAGAAATTAAACATATTACACAACATTTTACATTGCCTTTTAGAATGAACAACCAAATCAGCATCATTACGTTGCGCATATCCTCAAGTCAAGTGACCCCTTTTACCACAACTACAGTCTGTCCTATGGAGACTGTGCAGATGAAATGACATCACAGTACGAGAAGATGATTGATTCCATACATAGGCCTAGATGTTGGAACCACTGCATTATATTACTGTAATGGTCTAATCTTTATGCCTGTTTATTCCAAGCCATTCTGACATGTCTATTGTGACTTGGATACACTCCCTTGGCTCCATTAGTCTGTCGAACGCACCGACATGTGAGCTGTCCTGTACACTAATGCTTTCCTAGTGTGAGTGAGCACCATACAGAGAGCCATAGGCTGTTGTCATAATACAAGGTAAACATGGTAGTGGAGACTGCAAATATAACAGCACAGCAACATAAAGAATTACCTGGACTGGGACATTCTATCCTTATTTAGTCAACATTTCATTTTTTTGACTAAATGGTGCTCATACTTGCACATTGTTAGGAAAATTCAATTTCTCTGGTTTACAGAGGATATACACTGCCAGCTCAGTATACCACAGAAATGAAATTTCTCTAATACACATATACAACACATCAAAATTAGGATTTAACTGGGATTAAATCTAGTAGCCCCCTAAACTAGACCAGGACAAGGATGTTAACAGGACCAATCCGGACCAGACCAGAGCAAGTGTGAATCATGATGCAGTTGTGTACTTGGGAAAGGCACCTCATTCACCATGGCTCTGTGAATGTTTGTGGTTGTTTGTACAAATATTAATTTATTTAAAATCAATTTTCAACCATAACAATGCAATCTGCCAATACAGTTATTTTGTTGTTTACATAAAACAATGCCTTCAGGTCATTTTAATTTAAACCCATTTGTTTTTTCCTACTAAAATTAACATAATGCAATTTAAAACTGTAAATTATTGTTTTGCATGTTTGCACTTGTTTAGCTTCACACTTGAACCACAATGTATACAGGGTCACTGTGGCATAGCGCGAGCAGGTGGTGTTTGTATGTCATGATTTCCTACATGCATTTCAACACAGGAAGTTTCCTCTCTACCACTTCCTTACAGGCCATACCATTTCAGAATGTGGGGGAGGAGCCTGACATGATGGAAAATACTATTAACGCTATCAATCTATGATTCACAAACCCATCTGTGGGACTTTGGAAAAACATGAATCATATTTAAATACGTATGTTCTGTCTTGCTTGGAACACCATCAGTTGAAATCTAACCCTCAGGAGCATTACCAACTTTTGATTCAAATTCATCCAACAAGAAAATCTACAGAACCGTAAAAAAAATGCATGGAAAATGTTTTTATTGTGGCTTCATCATGACTTAAAAGTTACTTTATCTGTGGCAGATGAAGCTATATGTGCTTAACCATTGAGGTTTTCATCTTGCACCTTGTGGTGAAATGTGTATAAAACCTGCATATGGTGGTGGAAAGAGCACTGGGAATTTGTACGCAGGTAAAAGTACAGTTACATGCATAATAATGTACTAATTAGTAGAAGTACTGCTGCCAAATTTGTATTTAATTAGAAGTAAAACATAGGCCTGAAAAATACTATACACAACTTGATCAATCAATCTTCAAAAAAAAAAAAAAATCTACTCAAAAAGTACAATTGTCCCAAAAATGTACTCAGTAAGGTGAGTATTTATAATTAGCCACACCACATGTCTAACATAGGGCAGACAGAGATCATGTGCAGGGGGACAGAACAAGACTTTTGACTTATTAGGCATTCTGACAAAATTGGTTTTAACTTGTGATACTGCTTTGTCCAATTGCACGTGCTAATAACATGACACAATGACACGGTTTGATTTGGGCCGCCTTGGAGCGGGTCTGTTTGGTGTGGCTCCCTCCAGCCGAGTTGCATTTCCATGCTCCGGGGATCCAGGGGCTGAGCTTTACTAAGTGAGACACAGATGTCACTCAAACATAACTCATGTTTTCTTAATTAATAAAATCTAAATCATATCTGAATTATACTTGTATTTACATGATGTGGCTACAATAGATCAGGATTGTGTCATCACACTTCAACTGGCAAAATCCTATCTACAGAAAGAATAACAGTAAACCAATGGTGATTTTAAGATGCCAAATATGTATATGTAGACCAAAAATGTATGCTGAGTAGTATGCTCAGTATGCTGAGTAGCTAAGTAGTTTTTGTTTGGTTAACTTTTTAAAATTGTTTTGGCCAGTGTTAACTATAAAGTTGCCACCGTTAGAACTAAGATGGCAGATTTGGAGAATATGGGAGCGAGTTTATCTGTAGCCCATAATTAGCACAAACACTAGTCAGACAGTTTTTTGTGATTTGCATCAGAGCCTATTAAAATAGCCAAATCAACCGAAATTCTTTTAGCAGAATTGTTTATAATGGCATACTCCCTTGTAGTTTCCTTGTAACAAAAACTTTGTGCTAAAACTTGAACTTCTCCTTACATAGCCTATATATGAATCTCCACTTCACTCCTTCCGTTATGGTGCAAAAATAATACAGCCAGTGTGACTGTGAAACCACGGTTACCACAGGAAGGGGCGTAGCCGAGAGTACTCACGCTGCTGAGCGGACAAAGGAGGTGATTGAGCACTTACTATTAGGACCCTGTAATTGCTAATACTGATTACGGATGCCCGGTCTATACTCTTTAAGTGTTGGCTCATATAGGGACAGAATAAACTTCCACTGATGTATTTAACTGTAGCAAAACACAGACTTTGTTTTGATTGGAGCAGAGAGCTTCTCAATACAAAGTAAATGCACAGGCCTCTTCTCAGGCAGATCTATAGCGGTTGAATTTCTGGTTGAGTTAAATTAATGTTTTAGGTCCTTGTTAAAACTGGGCATGAGCATTCAGCTTTGTAGTCCACGTTTTAGTGTGATTCATACTGGTTTGGAACCAGTTTGGTTCTGATAAATGATTGGTTATATTTTCATCATCATCTGTTGGTTGGATATCCTTGCTTGTGTTGACATAGGCAACTATAGTTAATTTGAGCATGGTTTAGTCATTGGTTAGGCCTGCCGAAGTCCTGGTTTAGTCCTGGTTTAGTCCTAGGCTTGCTCTGGTTGAGTCTTTTGTTATTATATAGTATAATAGTACTGGTCGAGATCTGGTTGACGTTTGGCTTAATCCTGAATTGAATCTGGCTTAGTTTGACACAAAAACCCCTCAACCTAATAACTGTAAATTTTAACATATTGCTTTGTTGCTTAGTTCTTACACAACAATTTTAAGTGCCATTTCAACCTGATTTAGCACTGGTTTAGGCTTAAATAAACTGTAAATGAACTGTATGCTCAAGTTCATCTTTATACTTATGCTTAGGACCCTTTTTTGATATTGATTTTGTGTTCATGTAGAGACACATTTTAGACCCAGGTTAGTAAAATTCTGCCTCGTTTTATTTCTCAAACGATACAACTCAATATAACATACCACTTTAAGAAACGCGGACACACCAAGTAACCCCCAGGGCATTCAAAATGATTCAAGTGGGCGCTGCTGACTTTTCACATCGCCGGTTACATTTGACTGTATAAATCAGAATATGGCGATGTAAAGTCAGGGCTGGTGTAGTGAGATTTATGGCCAAGTGCAGTATGCAAGCATGCATAGTGGAAACAGCCAATGGGTCATTTATTCTGGGCATCAGCATTTTTACTAATCAATTTCTGAGCTCTCTGTGACAAATAGAACTGCAGTCTTGATCCGCTTTAAAAGTTGGTGCTATTAGGTAATGCGCCAGTATACTTACTGTACAAGCAAGTGTAAAATATTTGAGTGTGATCTAATCACTATAGCTTACAGTGATTAAAGATATTGCAATTGTGTATATGGCAGAACAATCTAACTTTCTGGCAACATCTGTGTCATAGGCCTATTTAAACAAAAAACATTTCCTCATTCTGCAAAGTAGACATAGTATCCAAAGTTGGTTAAATATTAAAAACTGCATATCACCAGCAACAGTAACTTCTTTTTTTTTTTTCTTTTTTAAAAAAAAAGCTCACTCAACATAAAGGTTGTCCATTTCATCATTGCTGTATACAAGTCAGTGTAATCCTCATTTCCTCCTCAATTCAAGCACAAGAGTTTATGAAAGACACTAAGAAGTAGCATTTTACTCAGAAAATGCATATAGTAGGTATATTCACGCTGACCTTACTTGTCTTGAATGTAAATACTTCTTGCTGCTAGTGTGATATATGTTCATTTGACCTCCCAACCTTTTCTCATTGAAAATAAATCTAAATAGAGAGACATTCATATAATTTATTTGACACAAAATAAGATGGTAGATATAGGTTATAACAACTACTTTCAAGTTTAGTGACATAAATATTAATAATTTAGAATGTAACTTTCCAAACCTCTTCCTGGTTTTGTTAATGTACGTTACATTTGATCTTGTGACCATTTTTCTATGAGTTTAGTCTATTTTCTAAATAAACATTCTTTCTTCAACAAAAAAACAACTGAGTAGATGCAACATTGATTTCAATTAAGTTTAGGTAAAGTAAACATTGGGTGCTCAAAGGCTCATAGGAGTTTAACCAACCAGTCCACATGTGCTTTGTGGATCCCGAGAAGGCATCCGACTGTGTCCCTCATGGTGCACTTTGGGGGGTGCTCTGGAAGTAAAGGGTCCAGGACCATTTGCTAAGGGCTATATGGTCCCTGTGTGACTGGAGCATCTTTAGCTGTGTCTATGATTGAAAGGTTTTTATGTTTTGATTTGTTGTATTGTGATTTTAATGCCTTTCTTATTCTGTAAAGCACTTTGAATTACTTTATGTTTGAATTGTGCTATACAAATAAACTTGCCTTGCCTAAAGAAAGACTTGAGTCGAAAAGCAAAGCTCTCAATTTACTGGTCGTTCCTACCCTTTGTTCATTTGACTTTGTGAGCCATCTCAATGACACTAAGCCTAAATAGACAGTGCATTTAACTTTATTCAACATAAAATACATGAGCCAATAGTCCTTCTGAAACCATGAAACAGCTGGAGACCAAGACGCAAATTTCTGTGTTTTGAAACTCAGCTGTACAAACGTCACATATTTCGGACCTCTAACCCTGTATGTGGAGCAAGACATGACAAGTCCTGGCACAGGCAAATACCACAGAGCATGCTACAGTGTTCACATACAGCAGCACCTAAATCTACACATACTAAACCTCATGGTGAAACTTATATCACCTGCTCTGATCAACAGTGTCTCACATGAATTTATTCTCTCCATGCCACACATTCCTCCAGCGTCACTATGACAACCAGAGCTAATCAATGAGCATTCTTACGTGGACATGTCAAAGGGCTGAAGTGTCTGACTGTGTGTTTTCTCTACAGATGGACGACATAGACGCCATGTTCAGTGACCTGCTGGGGGAGATGGATCTCCTCACACAGGTACTCACACTTACAACACAGCTGCAACACAAAAAAAAATGTGACAGCAATAGCATATTTACAATTATTACATCGTCATGAGGGTGTTTTGAGCACACATAGATAGTTACAATAGATTTATGGTTCACCTTTAAGTGTTCCAATGTGAATGTTGAATTATACAGACAATGTGAATGTTGTTGAATAAGTTGATAGACACTAGACAGCTATGTGTTCCTGAGTCAGCGATAAAACATAAGGCTCCTGACTCACACAGCAACTAGACTGTGACGTGAAGATATCTTTTCATTCCACCTTAGCAAAACCACATTCACCCAAACAAACACTAAAGAGAGCCACTTCCATTACGTACCGCTGCCTACCATCATAACCAAGGACTTTCTACAGAGCATAGTTGTTATTCACTCAACACTATCCAATAGAGTGGATGCTACTTTCAATTAAGTTTAGGCTGTATAAATATTTACGCCCAACTTACTTGTCTTGAATGTAAATACTTATAGGCTGCTAGTGTGATGCATGTTTATTTGACCTCCTGACCTTTGCTCAGTGAAAATAGGTCTGAATAGAGAAGCATATCACTTATCTGGCACAAAACAATGTGGTTGATAGGCAACAACAACGACAACAACTGCTTTCAATTAAGTTTAGTGGCATAAATATTTATAATCTTGAATATAAATTTCCGCTCTTCTTAGTGGCTTTGCTTAAGTGCGTTTGATCTTATAAATAGACTAGTGCCTGAGTTTTGCTTTTTTTTTCTCTCTCTCTCTCTCTCTCTCTCTCAACATAATACAATTGAGTAGATGCAACTTACTTTTAAAGATTGCTACTATGGTATTTGTTCTTTTGACTTTGTGGTCCATTTCAATGATATCAAACCTAAACAAAATAGTTTAACTTTCATTCAACAGAAAAAAATCAAGTAAACGCAACACTGCTTCAAATTAAGTTCAGGTTAAGTAAATATTTTGAGTTGACCTTACGTGTAATGAATGCACTTACTTTCAGAGGCTGCTAATGTGGTTTATATTCATTTGACTTGGTGACCTTTCCTCCGTGACACCTAAATAGACTTTTTCTAGTCCCGGGACACATGACAAAGCCACTAAAACCCACCATCTATCACTTGAGTCCAGACTGGCAGCCGCAGACGACGCGCTGGGCCTAACACTCCTTTCACTTCTCTAAAGCTATAAATTACACGTCGCTTTTTGGGGGGTAGATGGGGTCACAAGCCCGCCTCAGACCTCACTTTCGCTGGGGAGAAAAAGCCCTGCTGATCACTTTGATGTTGTTTTGCAGCCATCCATTTGGTTTCCATCGCTTCCATTTAGCATCGGATTACTTATCTACAACTGGAACTCCAAAACAGATGGGAGAATTAGAGCTTACATAATTTTGTGGGCAGTTTTGCCAATGTGTGTTTTTGACTGCATTTGCGTACTGATGTTGGTGGGAATGCATAAATTGTACTTTAAATTAGAATTACCCACAAAACAACACAATGCTTTTGAAGTCTCCTCTTTAAAGGCGATGTACGGATCTTTATGGTCTAAAAACCTGAAAAACAAAACTAGTTAAATGACACATGTGCACTGTTCATGGAAATGGTAGACTGCACAAATGCCTCATGTTCTAATGTTGATGATTTGTTTAACTATGTGACGTAAAGTGTTTTGAATGTTCTGCACACCATTGCACCGATGAAGGTTAAAATGGTTAAAGATAAGCAGAAAGCGCCATGGAGGAATGACGACTCGGGTAGGGCAGAGAAAATGGAGTGCTGGAGGGCCGAGCGGGAATGGCGCAAGTCAAAGCTCCAGGTTCATTATGAGATTTACAGAGAAAAGATGCACATGTACAACCGCAGTAGTAACTCTCGTGTCCTATTTGCAAAAGTAACAGATTAACTGCCATTAGAACTACTTTCCACATCTTAAGTGCAATGAGTTTGCAGTATTTTTTAATGACAAGGTTCAGGGCATTAAAAATGCCATCAATTCCACAAGGCAAATAACAACCCTGCAGCCACCTAGACACTTAGAGCTGATTCACTTCGCACCTGTAACTGACAAAACTGTCCATGAGTGCATGCAGCCTCGATGTGTTACCCACTAGATTTCTAAAGTCTGTGCTCAACTGTTTGACGTCACCACTCGCTTACATAGTTAACATGTCACTTTAAACAGGAACATTTCCAAGAGCTTTGAAAACAATCAAGCCTCTCCTAAAGAAAAGCTGTCTTGATGCCACAATATTGAACAAGTACTGACCAATCTCAAATCTGACATTTTTAGGCAAAGTTCTCGAAAAAGTTGTTTACCAACAGCTTATTAACTTTCTCTAAATGAACAACTCCCTCGATGTCTTCCAGTCAGGTTTTAGACCCCACCACAGCACTGAGACTGCTCTTATCAAGGTGACTAAGTCTTAGTCTTGATCTTGTTAGATCTGAGTGCTGCCTTTGACACTGTGGATCATGGGATTCTCTTACAGAGACTAGAGGACTGGGTGGGCATCTCTGGTTCTGCACTAAACTGGTTCTAGTCCTATCTAGAAAACAGGGAGTTCTTTGTTGAAATTAGAAAATATGTCTCAGATAAAATGTACCTGACCTGTGGGAGTCCCTAGGGATTAACCTGGAACCCCTGTTGTTCAATCTCTACATGGCAGAGAGATTGAATAACAAAATGGCAGCCCATTAGACCAGTTAATACGCAGCATTAATGTGTCCTACTACAACTATGCAGATGACACTCAAATCTATGTCTCACTGGCAGCAGATGAATATGGACCAGTAGATTCATTCTGCCACTGCATCCAACGGATCAGTGTGTGGAGGGAAAACAACTCCACTAACTTTAGCTAAACTCAGACAAGACTGAAGTCATCATCTCTGGTCCACAGAAACATAGAGAAAGTCTTAGTAGTCAGCTCCAGTCTCTCTCTCTAAAACCTTCAAATCAGGCTAGAAATCTAGGTGTAATAATGGACTCAGACTTGAACTTTAACAGCCACGCTTTATAATTAGACGCAGAAAACTTATTTCAACCTCAAGAGCTGCTTACAAATTGCTGTGTTAATGTGTTATTTGCTACTATGTTTTTCTTTCTTTTACCAGAGTCTCGGTGAAAATACAGAACCTCCTCACCCCTCACTCCCCAGCACCGATAAGGAAGTCAACTTCTCCATTGGCTTCACTGACCTCAATGGTGACTTGACACTTAAACGCATTGACATTTAGCATAGAATTTAAGTCAAGCAACTACTGGTACAACACTTTATTTGTGCGGAGAAATGTGATCTAAGGCTAGCTGGAGTGGCTACTGTGTAAGCTCTGATCGCAGATAAATTTGAAGGTCACTCTACTAATTATGCACTTACTTCGCGACTTGCTGTGGGCGTCTCTTATGGGACAGAAAACAAGGAGTAATAACCCCAAAGCAAGGTCACTCTTCTAGCTTTCATTAGCCGTCATTTCCCTTCATTTCCCCTGTTCCCAACTGCAACTTTGATTCATAATAGTTTTATGTACACTTCGTCTCATGTGATGGTGCTAAGGCAGTCAAGTGTTACATTATTTCAACTGAAAACCATCTCTTTTCTGTAGCAATATAATGTAGCATTATACACTTTACAAATGAATGTAATTTGCACCTTGTGCTTGTTTTGATTTTACATAATTAGATTAGGCTAGCACAAACTATTTTACCTTAACAATGTGCTATATAGACAGCTTTAGGGAAAGTATGCAAGTAAAGACAAAAGGCGTGCATTACACACAATTATACCAAAATTGACTATACTATACTAGTCTATACCAGTATACTAGTCTATTTGGTCTTACACTTGCTCTGATACAGCTCAAGATCATTCTAAAGCTGTTCTGCGAATGTGACTTCAATACCTCAAATGAGTATCTAGCTTCGATACTAGTTTTAGTATCAATGAGTGTTTGATTTTCGATACTCTTCAACTCTCTCTACCAGAATCGCTCAATGAACTGGAGGACAATGACCTTGATGCCCTCATGAATGACCTGATGGCGGATCTGAATGCATCTGAAGAAAAGTTGGCGGCAGAGATCGAAGGTCTGAAGCCAACACCCAAAGCAGATCTACCACAATCTGCACCAACAGCACCCAAAGGACCAAGCCCAAGCCTTCCTCATCCCACCCCCTCTCTACCCTCACCCGCCTCACCAGAAAGCGGCAGCAGTAGAACTGTAACTTCGCCTGCCTCATCAGCCACCTCGCCACTACCGCCTCCACAGTCCTCCAAGCCTAGCATGGTGAGTTTGAGTGCACAGTATAAGCCACATCAGTTGAGTGGCATAGAGAATTTTGACGAGAAGAATACTGTGGTGCAGCAGTGGCTCTAGGGAAAACTGTCATTTTGTGTCCTTAGGCATGACACGTCACCCACCTTGCCTAAGTTTGAATGTGGTGTGTGAGTGATTGGTGATGGTTGGCTTGATTGACAGTCTTGCTTCTGTTAGTCTACCCCAAGGTAACTGTGGTTACAGTAGTAGCTTACCACCATAGAGTATGGAGTGAAGAGCTTTGGATGTCTTGAAAGGTGTTCAACGCATTATCATACATCAGGTTTGAAATTCAAAAATATATTATACAAAATGCCAGCCTATTCATGGGTTTCAACTTAGAACTGTTTATAAGCAACACTTGGAGATGACGTCGCCGGAAACACCATCACAACAAAGAACCGTGTAGCTCTTTGGCTCTCCTTTGGATAGCGAGTAGCAGATTTTTTTCATTTGTACCAAAATGACTACTGTATGTGACACTATTGAATATTACATGTATCATCAATTAAGAAAATAAAACTGAAGAACAAAGTAACTACAGAGCAGTGAGTGTATGCCGGTGGCAGTGAAAACAGGGATCGATGGCGTCTTGAAAATAAGCCAAAAAGATTACTCAAACATGCATACATGCATGTTTTTCTTTCTCCATTCAAAAGATATAATAATTTGCTTTAAATTGTTAATTGTTATACCAACAGTTCATCACTCTGAAACACATGACAGTGTTTGCCCCTAGATGTGTATCCATTATTTAGCTAGTTTATGCACTTTTTGTCGACATAAGAATTTGTGTAACACCTACGTTAGAAACTTTAAAATCCTGTCTAGACTGGCAGATGAAACAGATCGTAATGTCCCAATCTCTAATTTACTAGTTTTGCACTTTTGTAGAACTTCTCCAGGCAATGTGTGACAGGAAACCACTAGAACATGGCATCACTTCCCGACATATACATTTTCATTGAACGTCTGTGAAGGTGCTCTTGGAATTGGACATTGATCTCGCTCTGGGCTGTTCCTGAACAAAGAAGTGGAGCGGGGCATGTGTTACAGTTACAGTCTGTCTGGAACACATCAGGATCAATGGCAGAGGTCTAAGGAAGAGTAGTGCAAGAGGGGGGCAGTCAGAGCAGACATTATGACTTTAGCAGAGCTTGTTACCTCATGCTAAAAACACCAGCTGTACTGAGAAAGAGAATGCGTCATTGTTGGGTAGAGGTGCGTAAGTTCGTCAAAAGTTGCGTCGTCGGCAGGTTCACAGTAAGAATATCTCCGGTTAATAAGCTTATACACATAGAAAAGGTGATCCCCTTCCTGTTCATTGCAGACCACTAGATTAGTCTGAACGTTGTGAATTTCCGCTGGTAAGAATAATAAGAAATTCAAACCAAATCAAATCTTACGCAGTGTAGCAGCTGAATTGGTTCATTGGTTGCCTGAACTCAGCAGGTTTATGGAACTGACCGTGACATTTATGTCTGGGTCCAATGGTAATTGTATGAAAGACAGCATAACAGGGGAAACACTGGCTCACATCGACACACCTTTAGACTAGCTAAATCAAAACAAATGACAATATAACAAAACAAATAATCCACACATATTGACATCAATATTGTTAGGGATTGGCTCTACAAATGTGCCATATAAACCTTATGACTGAAAGTCCATTCAATTTACCACAATCATATTGTTGGTGTTGAATAATGGCAGACCAGAGGACACTTCTGTGTTTAGAAATATAGGCCTAGGTATTTATGTCTCAATGCCAATGTTTTTGGAGCCTAGTAAATAAATAAGGGGAAGTACTTTTTCCATAATCAGTTAACAATTAAAGTCATGCAAAAGTTGCTGTTGTTGTTGTTGCTGGTTCTGGGCATTAACTGATTGTGAAAAAAGTACTTCCCTTATTTATTTATACTGACAATAAAGGCGTGAAACCTTGTGACAACTCCAGTTTCTTGTGGGTAGCAAATTCCTATATTTTTGTATTTTTATAACATGGCCCTGTTGTCCATTTTAGGAAGAAATTGAGGCCCAGGTGAAGGCTGATAAGATCAAGCTAGCTCTGGAGAAACTAAAAGAAGCTAAAGTGAAGAAGGTAAGCTAACAGCACTCACATGAAGTAAACATTAAAGAGCGGGTGAGTTATAGTTACTTGGCCAAGGCTGCAGAAGAAGTTCCATCATATGGCTCCTTATTCTTCTGCTTTTTGAACATGTCATGAATCACTGTATTGGATCAGGCCAACATCCTGAAGGGCACATGCGGTTTCCTCTCTGGTGATATGTGGATACTTCCTCATGTTCAAAGTGGTGCAGACATGTGGTCATGCAACAAAGACTGCACATAAGTCCACATTGTCCTACCCAAGAAATGCTAAAACAGCTCGACCCCTGTGCTGTGAAGGGAGCTTTTAGGAAAGCGCAGTGCACTTTCGAGTTTCAGAGGAACATCTGTATGAGGAGATAAGGAAGGTGCTTTCTCAGTAGTTTGTGTGAAAATTGGCTTCAACTTTCAGAGAAACTTTGTAATACTTTCTCATATTCCCATTACAAATACAAGGTTTGTATTATTTTTGTAGCACCGACTGTATCAACTGCCTTTTAATGCTTTTTTTTTTTTTTTTTTTTTTTTTTTTTTTTTTTTTTTTACATTTATCCATGCAATAATGTCCTCTTTAGATGTTTAAAGACAGTGGCCATAAATTCTTAAGTTTGCATTTCATCCCTGTACTGTGGTAAAATATTTTCCACAAAGGTTAAAAGTCTGATCCCACACTTGTGATAACATCTCAGCAAAGCCACATTTTTATGACACACGACGCTTGACCTCTGAAGAGCCTTAAAGAGCTGGATTTGGTTCCAGATGAGAGCAAGTGTGAAGTCATACGGAGAAAGCTAACTGAGGAGGACGAGATGAAAGAAAATGAAAGCGTAGAAGTTATGCCGACCAGGTTTATGGGAACTGCTGAGGATGTGCTTTGAGCTAAACTAGAGTTAGCATACAAGAACAGCTATTTAACACTCACAGCCTGTAATCAAAACGGCAAATACACAAGCTTCAACACTTCATTTGATGTCTCACTCTAGGGACACCAGCTGCTGTTCACAATATGCTGAGATTTCAATGTGTCCCACAGATGATCAAAGTATTTGGCAAATTATTTGGAAATTATATTCTTATAATTTGAACAAATCAGTTTTCTTGGACAGGATCGTAAGAAGTTCAGTCAGCAAAATGTCAAGAACCAATCTTACAGCATGGAGGCCGGCCTAGATACATGCTGAGATCTAACCCCTAGGTCATCCAGCTGTCCTTCAAATTGGGCTTAACAATAGCCAAAATCTTGTAAAACACAAATGAGTTCATCCACACTTTCCTAACCAATTCCTAGCATTCAAATCATTCACAATGTGTTTATAAGCACATTTCTCACACATTATCGCCTGTAGACAATACCAGTGCTTGTAATTAGATGGAGACAACACACAGTGGTCTCATTTTGACAGTAAGAGATGCTTTTACAATATATGCTAAAACAAACTTTACTTTATTAAATGAAAAAGACAGAAGTCTCACTCAAACTTGGTCCACTCTCCCAAAGTGTTTATTCAACTGTTTATACATTATTCTTTTGGTTATGAAACACTGCCTTTCTGTTCCAGTTGGTGGTGAAAGTCATGCTGAACGATGGCAGCTCTAAAACTCTGATGGTGGATGAGAGACAAAACGTTCGTGAGGTCCTGGAGAACATGTTTGAGAAGACCCACTGTGATTGTAACGTGAACTGGAGCCTGTGTGAGACCAACCATGAACTGCAGCTAGGTCAGTAACACTACACTGCACGTAGACAGGGATTATCTCCAAATCTGCTTCATAATGAGCAATAGTTGGATGATGTCAGAGTGAAGCAAGATGCGGTCATTGCACACATTTCTTTGAAGACTTTTCATCATACTTACAGGGAAACAACGGCATTAGCAATCTATTAAAGATGTAATCACCAGAAAGATATAAGCTTATCATATAGATATGACAATATAAGATGATATTATTAATGATTTCTACTGTAAATTCAAATCCTCTGGCTCTAAATACAACTTGATTATAGCAGTGTAGTAATGTCTAAGAACAGCGTAAAACTCCATAGACCATGATCCTTTGCTCTTGTTCAGTTCAACATAACATTGTTGCTGTCATTTTTTTTATCTGAAGAAATCACAATAATAAGTAATGTTAATGTATACAGAGGAAAACCCAATAAGAGAAAACTCCCAATACTTGTCAGTTCATGTTTAACCATGAACGCTATCAGCTTAAAATGATTACTAAACAGCATGAATCAATATGAACAATGAGTGAACAATGGACAAATAAGCTCTGAATGGACTGAACATGTTAAAATTCCAGCATGACTACTACTGTTAGCCTGTATTGTCCTTTACAGTTTTCCGCAGCAGACAGTAGATGCAGTGCAGAATATTTCATACTCGTCCATCCAGATGATAGACTGTATTTTTATTGGCTCAGTGGAAGGCACACCACTGTGAACTCACAAAGAAACATTGATCTGCCCCCCCTTCCCCATACTCCCCTCACACACACACATATATACACACACACGCACACGCACTAACCTTAAAGGTGCTGTTACAGATTTTTACGGTCTTAAAACGTGAAAAACAGAAGTAGTTCCTTTTAAACAGTCAGTGGTTCAAAGTCATTCCTCATTAACCTTATGCATCCTGTGCATCCTAATTATTCATCATGATTAGTTTATAAGCCAGAGTGGAGATTTGTCATCATGGTAATGCTAACAACAACTAGCATACTAACATGCCCTTTCTGATTCTCCAACAATAAAACCATTTAAAATTAAATGCAGACGCAACACACCTCTAGACCTGAATTTTGTCTCCATAACTAAGGCAGGTCCCCATGATGTGAGTGTGTGTGTATAGATTTTAGTCCCCACAGTGTGATAAATGCCCGCCCACACACATACATGAATACACCCGCCCACTCCGGGCAGGTGGGGATGATTTGCTGGATGGGACACTGCTGCTGCTGCTGCCTTTTCATCGCTGTCATGTGGAAATAGAATCCTTATGATCTCAATCCACGGTCTGAACCCCGAGATTCGCATTACCATCTGCTTTCTCCACGTCTAACAACTTGATCACATTGCCATGGCGATAATGCATAATTTCACACTGACAGACTTATATATCACCAGCAGGGAGCCACTATATTCTCTCCTGAAGCAGCTAAATGAGAAAGCTGTGCTAAAGTCATTACGCTCGCCAAGAAATGCAATCTAAGTCAATATTATTTTCTTCAATCATACCGGGTTCATTTTATATTTGGTTAGTTTTGCTGCGATACTGTAAATTAAAGGATAAGTCATGGCTTGGCAGTCTATCTTTCATTCATCTTCAGGAAGCTATATTGGAATGACAAAAACATAACTAACTGTAGCTTTTGTCCATTCATCATTTTGTAGAAAGTGCTCGAGATATAAAAAGGATTATGGAAAAATAATTATATGGTGAATGGCCTTTTCTGCATTTTGTAATGCATTAAGGTTTTGTCACACATTCTAATAGTGAAATAAAAACACTAGGATCATGTAGAGATCAAAAATGGCGAGTCTGACAGCAGCACTTAGAAAGAGTGGAGAGAGTGAATTGGAGCCAGAGTCAATGGAGCCGATATCCATTTATATATACAGTCTATGCCATCAACACAAAGACCAGTGGCTCCATTTCAGCTTGGACTATTCTGTGGTTGTGTTCTTGGGCAAGACACTTAGCAGACCTTTCCCCTTCATGAATGTGTGAGTCAGTAATTAACTGGAAGTATTTACAGCCTTGCTTTTGTTGATTTACCCCAGGGCAGCTGTGGCTACAATAGAACCTTACCACCACCAGAAGTGGAGTAAATTAAAACTACAATGCTTCTTTGAGTGTCCAAAAATGCCCTATATAAATCAAATGCATTATTATTATTAATGAGTAAGTGAATAGGACTAGATAGCAAAACTCGTTTTTTGTTTGTTTTTTTTTTGCTTAGGTCAGTGCTTTATTTATATCCGCATGATAGCTCATATTGTACTTAGTCAGACTATAGCCGGACACAGAGTAGCAGTTATAGGTTTACTCAGTGTGAGTAAACACATAGTCACATAGTTATGTGACTATGTGACTATGTCTGACTACAGACATTGTGATATTGACACAGCTAAACAGTGCACACCAAATATGGGCTATACTTCCCAACAGTCTACCAAATGAATGAATGAATCACTTCCTGAATGCTTTCTATGAATTTTCTCTCTCATTACACTTTAATTAGCCTATGAGAGGCATAGACAGTTTCATTCTTGCCTATGAAATCAAAGGTTTTAGGGATTGTATGGAGCCTAACCAGTTTACAATACATGTACATAAATTTTGCACTATTATTGAATACATTTTTACTGTCTGAAAAACATGAAAATCTTAGTTCAACATTTTGTAGTGGTTCAAAATTATTTGCATTCTTAGTATCCTAATTATTCATCATGGTGAGTTTGTAAGCGAGTTTCACAACTCTCTGAGGCCAGAGCAGAGATTTGCCATCATGGTAATGCTAACAACAACAACTAGCGTGCTTACCATGCACTTCCTGATTATCAGACAACAAAACACTTGATAATTAAGGGAGACTGGACACGAGGACTTGTTTTGACCTAGACAGCTGCTTGTATAATATATCTCTACTGGGGCAATACAACTTTTGTTCAAATACAAAGCAAAAAATCGGGCAGCCCACTTAAAATCTGCATGTTGGAATGGAACTTGATTCAGACTGCATTTTATAGGCTATTAGCAACAATTCACTTTATGGTCATTGATTAATAATTAAGCCTGTAACTAATAGATTGTTAGCATCTAATCAAGACTGGCTAATGCTAAGCAATACAGCACTTAACATCTTTAACCTTGAGTTTAAGCTGAATTCACATGTTGCCAGGAGTTGCACATATGCAACCATTTAATAATATACTATAGTTTGCTTTTTAAGTGATGGTAAACATAGGCCTCAGCTACTGTTGTAACTTATATCTTTGATCACATCTAATCAAGATATCCACTGCTCTGTTTTCTAGTGCAGCCATGTGCTCCCACGCCACACAGTTTACCATGTGGTTAATGTATCTCAAAGGAGGTTTTTCACTCGTTATAAGTCACCCTAACTGCAAAGTCACACCACACTCTTAATGGCCGTAATAGGCACTGAACAGACTGGCAGCCTTTATTTAAGAAGTGGTGGTGCCGGGGCCAGGAACCTGTAATTGGGACTCAAAGGGCCAGTGTGTGATGGAGAGATGTGAGGTGGAGTGTGGGTGGTCAGGTATTGTTCAGTACTGTACTGAATCACATAGTCAATGCATATTTTAAGACTAGAATTGTAACTATACATTTCTGAATATAACTTTTAAATTTAAAATGATTATTAATATTTTGACATAACAATACTGTGACTTGAGTTAAAGGGCCTATAGTCAATTCTCTCTCTCTCTCTCTCTCTCTCTCTCTCTCTCTCTCTCTCTCTCTCTGTCTGTCTGTCTCTGTCTCTCTATAGCAGGGGTCAACAACCTTTTTTAACCTGAGAGCTACTTTATGGGCACTGAGTCATACGAAGGGCTACCAGTTTGAGACGCTCTTCTGAAATAACAAATTTTCTCAGTTTGCCTTTAGTTATACATTATTAATAATGATAAACGATAATCATCTATGTGAACACACTGATCATGTTCCAAGACACTGATCACATTAATCATTTCTCAAAATAATTATCAACAATGAGCAAGGAGGGAAACAGATATCAGTATACAGCACTTTAACTTTACTAATCTTAGAATGGTATGGTATGGTATGGTATGCTTTTATTTGAACAGGGACAGTGCACAACATTACATTGACCTTAAAAAACAGGAAAGATGTCTGGTGCCAGGTTATAGCATAAATACTCATTTCCACCTGTAGTCCCTGGACAGGCTGATGTTTAGTAAAAATAGTCATTGTTAAATTTCCAGATGACACTTACATCACTACATCTCATAGGAAAAGTGTCCCATTTTCACTATCCATTGACAAACCTTTTTAACAAAACATAAATAATATACATTGCACCATGTTTCATAAAGTTATCAATTATGTAATGATAAAGAAAAATAAGCTTACATACTTTTTAAATAAATCTCGGTTGCGTTGTGTGACTTTTTCACCGGTGTTGTGAAAAAAGCCTGTTGTTTACCTAAAGCTGCGTTTAGCTCTGGGCTTGTTCTGCCCATAGTGTGCGTCCCCGTGGGGAGCGCGCGTCCCCGTGGGTACTTAGTGTGGAGCTTTGTGAGAAGTAGTGAAGTGTCCCTCCACATTGTGCCGCTTTGCCGTCACCACAGTCGCTCCGCAGATGAGATACTCGCAGGTTTCTTTTACAGTCTTAAATCGTTGTGAAAGTGATCTCTTTATTTTCTACCATGTTTTGGAGTAAGAAACTGCATTCAGTGCATCCTCACAGCGCTCGCGAGCGGAGCACTGATTTTGTCACGCGCACAATACTGACCTTTGAAGTGAGTAGGTCAAATCTAAACTTCACCTTAACTTATCTAAACTTCACGTATAATGAACATATGTTTAAGATATTGTCATTTTTAAATCTATATAAACGCAAGGGTGATTAAAAAAAAAAAAAATATATATATATATATATATATATATATATATATATATATATATATATATATATATATATATATATATATATATATATATATATATATATATATATATATATATATATATATATATATATATATATATATATATATATATATATATATATAGCAACAGAATAAAATAAAATTTTAGATGCAGCTCATTAGTGAGTTGTGCTATTTTGAGAACCGGTCTGCGGGCGACTTATGTGGGGCTTGGGGGCGACATGGCGCCCGCGGGCACAGGGTTGGTGACCCCTGCTCTATAGCATGCTAGTTGTTCTTAGTATTACTCTGACTGCAAAATAGAGCTAGAGCCTCTTAAATCTGTGAAAAGCGCTCATGGTGAATAATTAGGATGCTCTAGAATAACTTAGAACCAGGGATTATTGGAATATTTATTCAGATTACAGTAACTCATTCATAAATCAGATGGCATCCTAAAAGTTACTCAGTGGCCTAAATATATGTTTAGTCTTACTTGAATAATTATTAAAATCACTTGAGTAATATTTTCATAACAGCGATGTCTTACTAGAGCCCAGATTTTGGCTATTCTAGCCACTAAGACTGTAGTAGTAGAAGAGATGTTTTAGCTGTGCCAAGAGATGTCAAATTCTTCTGTAAATTGACTATGAAAAGTTTAAGATTTTGTAGTCTCAGTTTGGATTTGTTTTATGGCAAAAGTAAATAAAAAGACAATAACTGCTTTGTGGACTCTATTTTGCATAATGACGTAGTGTACAGCTCAGATTATGAACAAACTGAAGGTGGTTTGAATTTTCCTTGGCCACGGTGTTGGCAGTGGTTGGGTGTCCAGTGAAATTACAGTAATGGTTCATATTGATTAGACTGCTGCAGGAGACTAAGGTTTTACTGCTTGGTGACATTTGAGGAATGCCTTTAATAAAAAGAAATCTAAATCTACTTGCTCTTATGTGTGCTTCTATCGCCTTAAGCCAAAACAAGGTATCTCAGAGGACAGTGCTGTGTTGGATCTATATTCGGATCTGTAAAAAAGGCCACAAACTACAAAACTCCAACAACATGGCCTGTTTTAGTGTCCAAATAACATTACATTTGTGTTGGTTTCATTTTAATATGCAAATGTAAATGAATACAAGTGCATATTCTTGTATTCTGTTGTATTTCTAAGTATTTCTAAGTCTACTGGTTTAAGTGGGAATTCATCAGGGTTTGTAGAGAAATATGTTCTAATTCAAATTAATTTCCAAAGATCAGTGCCACGGGGCAACTTGTCAGGAGCAGTGAGTGATCACCATACACCGTCCAGGGAACCTTCCCCAAATCTTGAGCGAGATTCTTAGTTAGAAATGCCTATATGGACTAGCATAGCACCCAATACAAATATGCACATTTATGCATACTTCAGTCACATTACTTCTTCCTGTTTTGAAGTACTTTTTGAGGACTTTTGCCGATTCAAAATATTTTAATATTATGATGAATTTTAATGTTTATTAATTTCCTCAGCACTGACCATGGATATGGTGATGATGGTTTTATCAGGAGAAAGCCACACAGGGAGAACATGTTGTTTCTTTGAGTCATAAGTGTGCAAATGTTTGTGCCACTGCTTTACTGTTCATATTAATTTATTCAATGTATCTTTATTCTGACTTGTGCAGAGCGTCTGTTTGAGGACCATGAGAACATGGTGGAGCCATTGTTAGCCTGGACCCGAGACAGTGAGAACCAGGTCCTTTTCAAAGAGATGCCAGAGAAATATGAGGTGTTCAAAAACCCACAGGTGGGTCTACTATCTCTCTGTCTCCCCCACACCCCACAACAGACAACACACATCAATACTCCTGTGTCCACATAAAAGCACAAATTTATTACAGACAATTTTTTGTGTGTTATCTCTACAACCACCCTTGTAAACTACGTCATTTCTGCCCTCTGTATGCACAAATCTCTCTACATGTCGTACTTCCCCAGCTCCATTTGAGTCCTGTCTGAATGATGATTGGTCTACCATTCATGGTGGAGGCCAACTTGCTGCAATATTTCAGTATAAAGGCGCAAGCAGAAGACTGTGACATCTTGGCATGTTTGTTGACATAATAGCAGCCCTTTATAATCTCTGAGACTTTAATGGATTCGGTCTGTTGGCACAGGACTAATAGACTGATTATCGAAAGGAAACTGAGGAGGTATTCATGACTGTAATGTACTCAATCACAGTGTCCACATCCGCCTCAAAACATAGATCTATTTTATACTACATGTCCTGTGCAATTTATATTCTCAATTTTTGACAAGGAGTAACTAAATAAAAGATCTTCCCTGTGGCTGTTTCACCACATTTATGGAAACAGAGAAGACTGGAGTATGAATCATACTCGCCTCTACGTCAGGTCAGCCACCCTAAGATGAATAGATGGGGTTTTATGGGATTCTGGGTACTATCAAAAAGTACAAGATTTGTAAGAATCAAATGTTTGCAATCAGTTACTTAACTATGCCTTATGCTGATGTTGTGGAACTGGTTTATAGCCTAGTCCTATTCAATTATATTTAAAATGACATCATGGTTAAAAACTGTTTTGTAGTAAGTCTGCCAGCAGCCACAAGATTTCCTCAAAATTACGTTATGTGTTTGAAAACATTTGAAAACACTTTTACATGGCAGATTTTGATGTATGTTTATAATTAGCTGATTTGTGTGAATAAGTCTGTGGAATTTTCCTGTTTGTAAGTCTGAACAGAATTATCTGATTCAAGCAGAATGTTAATACAAATTAGGTAGGTTTTATAGTTACAAATTGGATTACCTTTTTGTATTTGGTCAAATTATTAACTAAAACTCTAATCATATTTCGGTTTCCTTTTTTTCCCAACCAACAGGACTCAAGCACTTATCAGAGGGTACTTGGAAAGATGAAATGGAAAACTATAAAAAATAAAAACATGTTATTTCTAGTAAATTACATAGGTATTATAGTCGCAACTGTTTTATCTTAACCTGCATATAGAGGATCCATAAACATTCATTGTCAGTACATAGACAGGCTATGACTCAAGTGAAAGCTTAAAACCTCCTGAATTCACTCACTGAGCTGAAGAGGCTGTACTAGCACTGATTAATGATTGTCTGTAGGTGCTGGGGTTTAGGCAGTGACAATTCAGATTAGAGAGAGTAATTTTAGGTTTTACTAACTGGATTTCAGCACTGAAAATGAGAGACTCGTGTGAGGCTCATTCTGCTTTCTGATTGGATAACCATTTCAGAAAACAAAACACCATATTATAACATAAACAACATGGTAGTCACGTGCAATGTTTTATGATTAAGAATAGATCAAGATTACAATTGTTACCTTTAAAAGCATGCCCACCTTATATATAGGGACATAGTTAAGTCATGGTTATGGAATGGATCATAAAAATCTTACATTCATTTCCTTTAATGTCATGTTTCAGAACTTCTATCTCTGGAAAAAGGACAGAAAAACCCTCAAAGACATGAAAGACAAGGACAAGGAGATTCTGATAAAGGTAAGAAAACGCGTATAATTTATCCCCGATGGGAGCTGTGTGTCTGACCCTTTTATCCCTGTCGGCCTCTGCAGGAGAACTTCTGTGGCACCTCCATCATCGTCCCGGATCTGGAGGGGGTTCTGCACCTCAAAGAAGATGGAAAGAAGTCCTGGAAACAGCGCCTTTTCCAGCTTCGGGCCTCGGGAATTTACTACGTGCCTAAAGGGAAAACTAAGGTCAGGGGTCAGGAGGCAGACATGATGTGTAACTGGGATTTGGTGGCCAGTGGGATAAGTGTCTGTATATATGTGTGTGTGTGTGTGTGCAGTCCTCCCGAGACCTGGTGTGCTTCGTACAGTTTGACAACGTAAATGTCTACTATGGGCAGGACTTTAAAAGCAAATACAAGGCCCCCACGGACTTCTGCTTTGTTCTCAAGGTAACTATTCTCTCTGGACATTTATTAACTAAGACATAGTATGGAAAAAAATACAGAAGGGAAAAGTTTCAAAGATGTTCTTGATTTCTGGTAATAAATCATGCATACACTTTTCTTAAAGGCGCTGTACTTAAAAATGTGAAAAACAAAAGTTAATTTTAAACAGTTTGCAGTGGTCCAAAGTAATTCCTCACTTACCTTATGCATTCCAATCATAATTATTCATGATGAGTTTATAAGCGTTTTCGCAACTTTCAGAGACCAGAATGAGTTCTGCTGTCACTGTAATGACAACAATTAGTATGCTAACAGTTCACTTCCTGATTGTAGGACAAGAAAATGCTTTATAATTGCATAAAGATGCAGACAGTGCACAGCGGGCTCACTGATTCACTCCAGCAGAGGCCACAGTTATATAATCTAAGCATTCAAATGGACAGTGATTTGCAGCATCTGGTCAGAGATGACATTTTCTATACTGCATTAATAAATATATTAATGCACAAATATATACATTTAAAAAGTCTGAATGAAATATAATGTATGATGTATAGTCTTCCTTTATGTGTGTATGTGCCAAATATAAGAGTTTTTAATATGACACAAAAAGGTATTAGTAGCCAACATCCTGCACACATCTGGTAGTTTCAATATGTATTGTAAAATACATGATGAATAGAATACAGTCTGACACTTTGCAATTTTGGTTAATTTAAATTAGTCTAGACTTTTTATGTTCCTCTTGGTAAACCCTTTACAGTTAAAGTCTAATGTAAATAGATACATTTAAAGAAGTGAAAGAAGAAGTGGTGAGAATGAATAATTCCAACATTACATCCAAATTTAATATAGTATCTCTCAGTCGTCCAGGTAGGTTCCATCGCGGTCCATGGGCATATAATAGTCTATGTGGTCTTATACTTATTCTGATACAGCTCAAGATCATTCTAAAGCGATTCAGAATGGATAAAAAATAAATTTTAAAAAACCCCATAAAAAACAGGATGTGAAAGTGGCCTTTTCTCTCTTTTCCTGTCTGGTGTGTGAAACCCTAACATCAGCAGACAGCACGAGGCATGAGCCATGAGATGCTCAGGACCAAAACTGCAGAAAAGAGCTTAGGGAGGCACAGATAGTGAATTACCTGCAGGTGAGAGACAGCCTCCTCAAGGTTGGGAGTTGAGGTGTCAGGGCTGGGGGCAAATGACCTGTCAGTGCAGACGAGAGAGGAGACCAATAAAAGGGTCCGTGATGACTTCTAACTTCTTCTAACCTTCAGGCCAGGAAAGGGTTAAAGGTGCGCTATGTAACTTTTCTAGTGATGGCCCGCAACCTGATTGTCTCCAGTGAGATGTTATTGCTTTGTCGGGAATGTTCTGCAATATGGCATTAAACTGATGCCGTGTCTTCTCTCCATGGAGGCGAGTAGGTGACGACATTTTGCAGGTCAGATTCATGGAGAGGTGACCAAAGTAAAAATATATGTTGTTCAAGGTATTTTTAAGCAACACACCATGAAAATGTCTGAAAAGTCCCAGAGTATGGTATTAAAATTATGTAACATGCATTTATTAATTTACTTGTGCTTTGCTGCTAAAAAAAATACGCATATGCATTCTTACTGTGAGCAGGGTCACAGATTTGACCTATAACTTGGCTGGGTGGTGTCTCCTGATTGTTTCCATGGAAATAGATATATTTAATGCCATACTGTGAAACAAGAAGCCGACCCTGCAACAGCAAAGTAACACAACTGTAATGCCATACAGTGGAACATTCCAGGAGATGCAATAACATGTCCAAGGAGATAAGCAAGAAAATAGAGCACCTTTAAGCCTTGGCGTGGGTAGAGATGAGGTTGAGCTGTAGATGCCAAGGGAAGAGTTAGGCAAATTAGACTTTATGATCCGCAAAACTGCTGCCACTTACAGACAAACAGTTTAGCTTCATCATACTGCAGAAGAATCACCTGGGGGAGGTCTATAATAGCAGGTCATTATCAACAACCTTAAACTGCTGCCCTTTGGAGAGCCGAGTCTAGTGACACGCTGCCCTCTGGTGGTGATGGTTTAAATAATAAGAACCCTTGAAACACAAAGCTATAGGGCTGTAAGGGCTCATATTACACTATTTCTGATTTATGTTATAATGTTGTTTCCTCATCAAAAACAGACCTGGAGTTGGGTTTTGTTTCATTCACACATTTAAAACACAACACACACACACAAACAGAAAACACACAGATCATTTCAATTCAAATTGCCAGTCTCTACTAAAAAAAAAGGTAAAAGGAAGGTGTTAACTTGAAAACTACCACTTCATGACATCACAAGGTGGAGCAGAGCATTCTGAGCTTTGGAGATATAGACAGACTAATAATAAAGAATTACTATGTGAATGAAACAAAACACATCTGTGTGTATATTTTTGAGGCAGTAACAACATTTCAACATGACTAAAAGCTCACATGAATCAATTTTGCGTAATACAGGACCTTTAATATATGTTTTCTTTTCCAGCATCCCCAAATTCAAAAGGAGTCCCAGTACATCAAGTATTTGTGTTGTGATGACGCAAGGACAATGAAGCTGTGGGTAACTGGAATACGTATTGCAAAGGTATAAAAATACAATTCAGTCATATAAAAGCACTTTAAAAAATCAACAACAAAACTTACAAATTTACCATGTCTTTGACCAGTATGGAGCGGCTCTGTATGAAAACTTCAAAGCCTCTGAGAAGAAGGCTGCTGTCAATGCCATGTTCTCCAACCGGAACAGTCCATCAAGCTCCAGCCAGTCCACCCCATCTCCAACTATTAAAGGTACAGACTGACTATAAACATCACTCGAAATATATACTTTGATCACATATTAAGTAGTGATGCCATTATTTTTATTTGACAGCCAAGTCTCCAAGCCAGGCCAATGGGCATGCTCCTCAACCATCAGGAGGAACTATAACGCAGGTACAGTTTAATGTATATTTTTATTCAATTTAATGACATTACAACGTTCTAAACTTCTCAAAATTGAATACTGGGAAGGAGGGCAAGTATGTATTCTATGATAGATTTTGGCTTTTAAGTATCAAAATGCAGCTGTTTTGTCCTGGTTTATGGTTAATGTGTCTGTAACAACTGGGCCTATCCACCTAAAACAAAACGAGGCACAAAGCTTTTATCAGTACTAATTACCGGTAACTTAAATTAAATTATTTTGTTCTGATAGCTTCAAAATGTGGTGGGATTACTCACGACATAACTATAATGGACCCAATCTTTAACTAATTATAATCTGGGTCAATATTTGTGGATTTTCTGTTCAAAGTGAGAACCTGGGTTTCAGATGACATCATAAATAACTTTAACAATGAATATTATTATTACTGTTTTTGTTGTAATACAGTAAGTTCTAGAGTCACTAATACAAATGATCAGGTTCAACATTTGTTACTTTGCCTTGTAGAAATTTCTCAAAACCTCCAATAGGCCCCTGTCCTCCATATTAAAATATAACACGATCATATTTGTGTTCATGAATGCAGCCTTCTAGATCATATTAAATCATATCATATTAAACTGTTTATTGCTACTGTCTCTATTGTCCCAGGACCTTGGAGATATCCCGCCCCCTCCTCCTCCACCTTCCGATCACACCTTCTCTCATCCTCCTCCTGGATCTGGATCTTCTCCTCCTCCACCACCTCCATTGGCTGCCAAGAACTCCATCAAACTACATCCTAAGCACCGCCAGCCTGCATCCCGGTCCCCCGCATCTCCTGCCTCTCTGGACCCCCTACCCTCACCGCCACCTCCACCCCCCACCGAGGACTCATCAGATGCCCCTCCTGACTTCCTGCCACCCCCTCCACCAGCTGCCAATTTCCCTCCACCTCCTCCATCAGCTGCCAATTTCCCTCCACCTCCTCCATCAGCTGCCAATTTCCCTCCACCTCCTCCATCAGCTGCTTGTTTTCCGCCACCTCCTCCACTAAGCTCTATGCCCCTTCCACCTCCTCCTGCAGCTCTCGATTTGCCCCCTCCACCACCGGACCCCTCCTTCTTACCTCCTCCTCTACCCCCGCAGGCCTTCACTGGGGCAGGGGCACCACCTCCACCCCCGCCTCCTCCACCCACTGCAGCCCCACCACCGCTGGGAGCTGGTCCAAAACTGGCAGTTCGCTCCTCTGGGTCCCTGAAGAAGACTCCACCCGTTCCGCCCAAGAGGACAACGCCATCACTCCAGGGGGCTGGTGGAGGAGGAGGAGAAGGAGGAGGAGATGGGGACTTTATGTCAGAACTGATGCTAGCCATGAGAAAAAAACGAGGCAACGTTTAACCTAAGAATCTAGATAATGAATGCTTGGAGGAACTATGGCCATGAAAAGGACCTTTTGGATTATTCAGGTGGCGTATTACTGCGGAGGCCTAAGTTTTGGAATAATATATTATGTACAGAGGTGTGAATGTTGAGGATTCAATAACTGTGCTCAAGTAAGAGTACTGTTAACAAATATTTCTCAGCTAGAAGCCACAGCCAAATGTGTACTACAAGTAGGAATCAAACTGTTTTGGTGAAAAAGCTAATTTAATTGGTGATAAACTGAAATATGTTTTAGTATTGATGTGATCATGTCCTTATTGTCTTATTGTTGAATACTGTTTTAACCACATATTCTAAAAGTTACTAAAGTAAAAGTGAGAAATCTGATTAGAATCCGCCTCTGACTATGTAAGAGAACAAACCACTGTATGTATATGAATACAATTCAGTTTTATGTATTAAAAAGGTCATGAGGTACTGTTATATTTTCATATTTTCATGTCAGTATGTCAGAGTTTTGTTGCAGGCACATAATGGTTTTAAACTATGTGTAATAAGGTGTTTAATATTTAATAAAAGCAAAAGCAAATATATTTGTATTCATTTGTTTGTTAATTTTACTAGTATTTCTATTCCAATCTGCTAAGCTGTCACCTCACATCCCTTCAGTAAATATTACCCCTTTAGCAGCATGGAGGGCTCTAAGTGGGGTTAAGATCCCTTCAACCAAAGGCACTAACCCCCACTTTCAATGTATTCTACAAGGCTATAGCCCCATCTAGTGCTCAGTCACAGAGAGCTAAGTTATAATTTTTTATCACCAACATTGTATTTGTGAACATGACAAAACAATACTAAATAAATACTAAATATATTTTATAAAATTTGCACAATAATTAGCACAAGGGCATCTCATTAAACAACAGCGAGCTCCTGGGCTTGTCAAGGACATCAGTGGTAAAGTATCTTTGTACCATAGCAACCATAAATACAGTAGACTGGATGGCAATGCCTAGCAACTGTTTCAAAACACAGCAGTTTACAAACAGTTAGTGACATAATGGTTAATATTGTGTAAATAATTTATTTGATCTAAAATTGTATCTAAAATTTACTTGAAAGACATACAAAATACTAAATATGGAAAACACAACAAAAAGTGCAAACAAGACGGCGGAGTCATCAAAAAAGCCCAGAAATGAAGGGTAAGTTTGCATGGTAGCTGACTAACACTAGTGACTATGGTGGCATATGTTTAAACATGTGTTTATCATACAGGCTCTCCAAACTAAAGGGCAGACATACAGAGACAGAGCCAAGCAAAGAGAAAAAGGTTTGTGTTACTAGTCATCATGTGTTAGTCATTTGTGACTGTAAAATATGTGTATAATAACATATTTTACAGTATACCATTCAGTAGCTTACTGTTTACACCTTGTTTATGACTAAAGTTAGTATTTGTGAATTTTGACTGTATCTTAGAAGTTCATCAAACCGAAGAGAAATTTCAACACAGTAACCAATATGGTAGCTGCAGCTGAGGCCAGACAAGTGCAGTGGAGGACTAAGACTGACGAAGCCCACAAAATCAGGTTTGACTTTAACTCACTACTATACTGAACATTTATAGCATCATTTTTTTATTATTATTATTATTATTATTTGTCTTGGGCAAATGGACATCTTTTCTCTTTGCATAGCCTAGGCAGCCACAATCGATATCAATCAACACAATGATACAAAGAAAAATAAACAAAAACAGACAAGCAAAACACACACAAAAAAGAGTATCTCCGATATCATTACACACATATACACTTCTGAAATGTGTTCTAGACTAGTACTTCTAGAAGATCATAACCTCTCCAGCCGGGATAAGATGGAGGAGATCTCCAGGGCGTGGAACAACACTAAAGAGAAGGTGGAGGTGCAGGCAACTTTTCTCCAGCAGCAGCAGCTGTTTGAGCAGCTAATGAACGAGAAGAGACAGATCATGGATGCTCTTCAGCAGGTAACAGCAGGTGTATGCTATTAGGCCGTGTAATAATATATAACATGGGGACTGTTTGGCGTGAGCAGGAGCTGAAGGCCATTGACGAGAGGCTTGTGGTTCAGTCCAAGAAGCAGACAGAAGATCTTCCGTTGATGCTGGAGAGGATGAATGAACAGGAGCAGAGTGTGATCAGGGCTCAGAGGGAGGAGCTGGCCAAGTGGAAGGAAGTCAGAGCTTTGAACATTCAAATATGTTCTCATTGTGTAGCTCCTGTTTATCTGAGTGCTTGTATGGACAGAATATGCAGAAACAGGAGGAAACTAAACATGCTGAGGAAAAGAGTGCATGGGACAAGTGCATGGAGAATCTCATAAAGACAGAGGTAGGGGACACACTTCAGAGTGTCATGTTTGTACTTTTACTGTACTTTTTTATTGTGTTGTTTTGTTGTGGCTGTTAGGAGGAGAAACTGCTGAGGAGGCAGCAGGCTCTGGATGAGTTTAACTTGGAAATTGACCAAAGGATATTTGATGCAGCTGAAAAAATGTACATCAACAGGCACAAAATCTTTACTGCTGTTCAGGTACAGTGTCTGTAAAAGCTGATTTGAGATTAACAGACTTTCCACTTTACTCATGTGGCTGTTTGTGGTGCAGAGCCAGATGCTGGAGCAACTCCAGGTGGCATCAGAGAGTATCTCCATCCTGGAGAAAGTTGAGAAGCTGACATCAGAAAACACTACACTTGAAGCCAAATGCAGACTGACCATAGCTGAACTATCCAGGTAACGTCTTCAACACAAACTTTTAAGTGTATCATATGCTGTATCTCTCCCAAAAATCATGTAAGAAACTCTCAGAAGTGACTCTCATTTGATATTTGTCGTAGTGTAAGGTCTGAGCTTAAAAAACTGAACAAAGACACTAAAGAAGCAGAAGCTGAAAATAACAAACATCTGAAGAAGTTGAAGTGTAAAGTCCAGGACAATGAACACCTCCAGAAGAAGATCCTGTGGGTTCTGTTTGAGTAACATAATCATTAGAAGCATTGTCCAAAAGTATAACATTGATTTGTGTGATTTGATTTTCTAGGCACTTTGCATTTGCTGATGCCATGAAGTTTGAGAACATCTGGCTGACAGTGGATGCAGAGGTGAATGAGCTGCTGAAGAGGGCTTTATATCTGTACTCCACCATCTACCAGCAAGTCCTACATCTCCCCTGGGAGCAACCAAAGCTGAGCTGTGAAGAGCCGAAGAGGAGATGGGATGAGGGGAATGCAGAGGAGAGGGGCAGAGTGACCACCCCAAGGACTATACAAAGACTCATGGAGATACTATGTGAAGAGGCGGTAAGAAAATGGCACAATGAATGCAAACTGTTTGAACTAGGGTTGTCAAAAGTATCGAAAATGAGACACTAATTGGTATTACTATTAAGCATTATCAAAACCAGATAATCGCTAGTTTATTTATTGTTACTATTGTTACTACACATTCAGAAGTTAACCTTTCTTGAATAGCTTTAGAATGACCACATAGATGAGTATACGCCCATGGGCCACTACGGAACCTATCTGGACTGCTCAGAGATTACACAGACACAAGGCCACATGGGAATGAATATAAAAGAAAGTACTTGTACTGTTGTAAAGTACTGTTGAAAATCACATTCTATTGTCTAAAGAAAAAGTGTTTTTTTATTATCACTGTGGTATTGGAATCGGTGTTGAGTATCAAATCTATTCCTTGGTATGGAAATTGAAATTTTAGTATCAACACTTGTTTGAACCATTGTTTGTAAAAATAACCACAACACATATTTTTTAGGGTTTCTTGATTGATGTTAAAATAGTAAAAGAGCTCAGTGCGTTGGATGAAAATGAGCAGACTCTAATGAAAGTGGACTGTCTGTTTAATGTAAGTATTGATATTTTGCCATGACATCATGCTGGGGGGGGGGGGGGGGGGGGGGGGGGGGGACAGAACTGAACACACAATAACATATTGACCCTTCTTTAGACTCTTGGCATTGATGATGTGTCCCAGTTGGTGGAGTTCCTGTGTAAATATGGCCAGCAGCGCAACACGCAAAGTGAAGTGAGTCAAAGACATTCAAAGTGCTCATCAAACTTCTGATCATGCCGTTGTAACACACTGCTGTTGATTGCAGGGAGCGGAGACTACAGAGCCCAGGTGCTCCACAGGTGAAGTCCAGACCAATTCTACAGCTCTTGCAACCTCTGACCCCACTGACCCAACTGACGTCCTGCAAGCTCTCAAGTCCTTCATCGACTGTCACAAACAGGGAAGGTTAGAGCATTTATTACTAGGTATTGTACATTTAATTAAAAACTACATACTTTGCTTTAATCTTTCACCTCAGATAATTCATTTTGTCATCTTAAATTGGCTAGAATGAACTTAAATAGTAAAGTTGTACAATTGCTGATCAATGTTTGTTGCATGTGATAAAGCAAACAGTGGTTGCTCTGTACATCTCTGCTGATCTTCTCATGTGCGACTGGTATATTTCAATGTTTTCCTGGTGTCTGATCCTCTGCTGAACTAAGATTTCTAAGCTGTAACCACAACTGGGGAAGCTTATGCTACAGGCCTGCATCCCACAGGTGTGTTAAGGTGTAGGCTCCATCATCTTTATTTATGATCCTTGGACCTGGATTGTGGATCTCAGTGGCCACTCTTTTCCAGTGGTGGTATCTGTTAAATAAATCTTTTATAATGCTCCTCTCTCTGTGTGTAAATGATCCCAGGCTCAGGGAAAAGTGGATTGTGCAGAGTCTGGAAGTCCGAGACATGTCTAAACAGAAGGCCTACTGGGAGAGCCTGGCCAGTGCCATCACACCCCATAAACTCCACATCTGGGAGGGGGCTGAGAGGAGCCTCAAACAGCACTAGTGAGTTCTACTGGTTCATACAGCTGTGATTATACAACCCTCTCCTGACAAATATGTTACTGACCAAATTGCTTATTTACCTGACTTGCTTGGTTGTCAGGACTTGTGGCTTTGTCAGAGGTGTCAGCTGATTGCTGTGACGTGTGCCTTATCAGCTGTTGTTCCAAGGCCTGGTCAGTTTGACAGATCTGGCAGATCTATCAGAGTGACCACTCCTGTCTTCACGTGTTGGTCTCTGAAGAAGTGAGTCCCATGTGTGAGCCAAGGTAAACACCCCCTCATCTGTGTTGATGGTCCGTGTGCCCCGCTTCCTGATTTCAATAGCCTAGATAAGAGACATGTCACAACAGTCAGCTGACACCTCCGCTGAAAAATGTCAGATAAATGAGCAATTTAGCCTTTTACATGATTTGTCTCTTAATATTTGGTTGGGTTTACTGGAGCCAAAGACTGACTGTTGTCTCTGTGTCTAGTGCTGTTCTTTGCCGGATGTCCGAGCTCCTCCAGGAGATCCAGGGTCTTCAGCAGGAGAACACAGAGTTGCAGGAGCTACAAAAGCTGTGTCTGGACCAATCCTTGTCCACCGGGCCACAATTGAATTCTCATAGCACTTTACCATAGCTAAAACATATCATTCTACATTTCAATTGTATATTGTGAGTTGTATATTAAATATTAAATCATAGTCATCCACTTGTGAAATGAACAAGTTTTATATTAATAACAGTTTTGCTGCTTAAACAAAAGACAGTCTCCAAAGTCAAAGTGTGATTACACAATACTCGTTTTTTTTATTACACACTAGGTGAAATCAACAATATAAGGAAACAGTGAACATCCCAGCAATTCTCATCTTTTTCCAAATATTACTAGAGATAAGATTCAAACTCAACATAATGTACATACTGCAATGATACATAAATTACAATTAAGAGAAATGTTACACAATGATATACATTCAGTCATATACAAAGTAAAAAAAACACTACCTTTAATAGCTGCAACATATGAATTTGATAAGGTGGATTGGGCAGTTCTTCCACTGTTTTTTAAAATAATATATATTTTTTTAAGTGTCAAAATAATTGCCCATCTTTCAAAATGAGAATTTGTTATTTTATAGAATACCATATAAAATAGGTCTCTTGTCAACCATGTTTAGAGTACTGAAAAAATATAGTTTCAGAAACAACATAAATAGTTATAACAAGTTTACAAATTAATATAAAATTTATAGATTTGAAAAGACAAACAACAAATATAAAGATGCAATCTAAAGAACAGAACTGAGTTAAAGGTGCACTGCATAACATTTCTGGGAGAGGGTTTTCTGCTTGCTAGCTTCCACGGAGATGACATTGCTTTGCTGGAATGTTCCACTGTATGGCTTTAAACTTGTCTATCTCCATGAAGACAATAGGTTACACCACCAGGGCAAGTTACAGGTCAGATCTGTGGACAGCCAACTCCACTCACAACAAGAATGCATGTTTTTTATATGTATTTTTGAGCAATAAAACATTTAATAAATACAAGAGGGAGAGTTTAATGTCATCCTGCGGAAAACTGAAGACAAGCACGTGGCACACTCTCCACTACAAAAGGTACATGGTGCACCTTTAATTTGATTATTGCCAACTGCGGTCAGGGCCATTGTTGGTAGAGGCAGTTGTGTGGAGAAACAGAGAGAGACGAACAAAAGCATGTCTAAATCAGAGCCACTTGTCTGGACTCAATATCCCTTGATCCACACGGGGCCAAAACTGATCTGCAAACGTTTCTATAATGCTGTTTCTTTGCCTGGATGCACATTGTTCTGTTCAGGGGAAAAGCCACGAGACAACTAAAGGTGTCCAGACATAAAGCTGTTTCTACTCTGTAATCCAATGGCTTTACCTGATGTGTTTTAAGGTGCCACATAAAAATTGGGACTAATTTTAGAACTAATCCTGGACTAAACCAGGACTTAAAAAGGACCTCATAGGTGTACCATCCTAGTTTGCTAGAGACCTAGTTTGATCTTAGTTTGGCAGACTTTAGTTTAGTCCTGCTCTAGATTAGGTCCAGTTCCTGTCTAATCAACATACATAACATATATACTGTTAGACGTGTTCTATCAAAATGACGACTGGATTCGGTCAATTCAAATCTCAAAAGTTTATTCCCCTGACAGTTACAATCTAATACAGTACCCGGGGTCAAATGATCTATCCCTCGAATGTGCAGCAGGTGGTCTGTCTGCCTTTCCCTGGCCCCAAAGAATAAAAATGTAACATGCAACATGAATATGCAAATATTATGTTGAGCAGGTAGACGCCTTGATCCCCCCTTCCGGCCTCGTTCACCTCTCCGGGCTGCACCGGTCTGTTTTTCGGCCTTGAGTCTACTCCGGCAGCCTTATCTCTGTAAAGGAGTGTCTACACAAACCCAAGAGTTTCCCATAATTCATATCCCACAATGTTGCCTTTAAAGAGAGACTGTTATAATGAGTGAATAGTTTCAGTGTTAGAATATAGTGTTTGTTAGGCATACTTCAAAAGGATACAACATTAATGAATAGTTTCAGTGTTAGTATATCAAACCCGTGCTCAAACTTTAGTATAAAAATAGTGCTTGTTAAACAACCTTCAAAAGGATACAGCATTCAAAGAATATATGCATTCAGTATAAAAATGGTGGTTACATGACAATATTCAAAGGATATATGAATTATTATGTTTTGATATGATATTAATTATGATAGGAATTATATAATGCATCTAAAAAGCTGTATTACTTGACATACCCTTCAATACACATATATAAGATATAGGCCTGTATTTATTTCTTTTTTCATTGCTTGTCCTCTGCAGAACGCTCTATACGTCTGCTGATGAAAATGAAGTTTTTACTGCTGACAGTGAAATGCGGGACACAACCCCATTGGTGAGGGATTCGAGCTGAAAATGCTGTGCAGTCCCGCACCCTAAGTGCGCTCCGTGCGCCCCGGGGTCTATGTGCGCTCACAGCCCTCTGCTCTGCGCCTGTCCCGCTCTGTGCACTGATTGGCTGCCTTGGCCGTCTGTCAGATTGAGCCTTCTCCGTCTCTGGATGCTGTTTCTCTTTCCCCGCTGTGTCATTGGTTGTTTTTGTAGCTGGCGCATGATTGGCCGCATGTAGAAAGTTGGCTGGAGCGCTACTCTAGTGTGCGTCATCATCCTGCGCCCGTCCGTCTCTCCGTTTTCCGGTTTCGTAAAAGTCCTTTGCCAAAGCTATGCACTCCTCGCCGGATCATGGCGGGGCCGTGGAGGAATGTGTTCAGAGCATGGAGTACAGGCTGTACAACTGTCACTGTGTGTGAAATCGTGCAACACTGTAGGCCCATGTCCACCACCGCGGCGCTTCTGGCCCGGGCGTCCTGGAGGTGTGCACCGGACAACGATGTGAGTCTGCGGCAGGGCATTGGGAAAGAGAGCGCTGTCAAACCCAGGAAGGTCACGCTGTTCAGCTGTCAGCTGTGGTTATAAATGAATCACGCCTGGATCTACTAGTACACGATTTTCAATAATGTGTGCTAACAGCATTTTGCATCATGTTGATTTACTGTGTACTTATAATATTAGATTGTACTTTGTGGTAGGACCTTAAAGGTCAAGAATCCACCTGACCTTAACCCTATATTCCAACAGCTGCTTCCTCTATTTCATTCATATTTCATTCATTGTTTCATTCGTTTGTGCGCGCTATTCTATTCTGTTCATTCAGTCATGCTTTAATTTCTTGTAACCTGATGCTTTACTACGCTTTACCACTTTCCTTCTCGTTGGTCTTTTATAAAGCACAAAATCTACTAAATGAAAACTTTTTTTTTTTTTTTTTTTTATTAAAATGTGTTCACTTTTGATCTGACCATGGATTTCATATCAAAACAAAGCAGGAGCACTAGTCTGGGAGTGCATTGAGAACATACTTGAAAAAACATAAATCAGCGCCTATGGTGCTAAGTTTATTGTTTTAATGTGGCTAGATTTAAATTAAAAAGTGTAAGAGTTGATTTCTTCTTTTTCTTCTTTTATCATATAGACTAGTTGTATTGTTGTAATTACCAGGGATTCATGGTTAGCATAAATTTACACATCGGCTTCTTTTCTTCTTTATAGGTGCAAACCTCCTCATTGCAACAGTCAACACCAATACCCTTTCAAACGTTTACAGTGTTCCACTTCCGGTAAGTATATTTATAAGGCATTATAAAACATTGTGGACATTGGCCTGGTTGTGAGTGATGTATTTTTTTCTTTGTCTTCCAGGCATAAACCGAAATTCCTATATCCTACCCTCCAGTGCTGTAGGCAAATACACAGCGATGCAAAGCCTAAAGACCCTTTCTCTTTAGCCCAGAGAGACTTAACAAGTTTATATGATGACATCAAAAAGGTAGGCCTCAAAGTCTCTGTGACATTACTGTCAAATTAGCCACATAATTACACCAAAAATACTTGTCTACATGCATGTATTTTTATGGCTAGACAAATAGACTGAGGTATGTTCTCTATTTGGCCTCCCCATAACTTTAACCTTTGTAATACTTGTGACATTAGTAACATTTTCTTATTTAATTCCTGCTTCAGGAGCTGTTGGTGGGGACAGAGCTGAAGTCTCTTTGTGACTATTACTTTGATGGCAAAGGCAAAGCCATCCGACCAATGATAGTCGTCCTGATGGCTCGTGCAATGAACATTCACAGCGACAGAGATGGGTAAGATGTGGATACATTTTTTAAAGGGGAAATGGAAATGCTGTCTCAAAAAAAAAACAAAAAAAACAAAAAACAAACCCATTGAACCATTCATCTAATAACTTGTCCCAGTGCATTATTAACATCTAGTGGACTATATAAGAAATGACAATGTCATCTATGACATATTGTTATTAAGCCAATTGAAGTAGAAAAAGTGTAAAATGCTGTACAAGAAAACCAAACACGCCATATTTAACATTCGATGTCTTACAATGCTACTTTCCCCTGTTGTAGAGACCTGCTTCCAGGACAAAGGGCCATCGCTATGATCTCTGAGATGATCCACACTGCCAGCCTGGTACACGATGATGTCATCGATGGATCCGATCAGCGCAGAGGCAAAAGGACCATCAATGAAGTTTGGGGGGAAAGAAAGGTGCAGCGTCACACACTCCAGTTTTATAGTTAATTTTTGTACAAGCTGAATTAACATTTTAATATCTAATCAATGTTTATTCTGCTCTTTAGGCCATCTTGGCTGGAGATTTTATCCTTTCAGTCGCATCTATGGCTTTGGCTCGAATCGGTAATATCTCAGTGGTGAAAGTGCTGTCTCAGGTCATAGAGGATCTTGTTCGAGGTAAAATATGCAGATTTAAATGAATAATTTAATGTTCAATCATGCTTTGCATAAATGATGGAGTCTTCATATTGACTCCATAATCTCATTCTGTATAAAAGGTGAGTTTATGCAGCTGGGCTCAAAAGAAAATGAGAATGAACGATTCAAACACTACCTCGAGAAAACCTTCAAGAAGACGGCCAGTCTCATCGCCAATAGTTGTAAAGCAGTATGTACGTTCTGTCTTTGCATGAATACCCCCAAATGGAGAGAACTCTCCATTTGTATATTTAGTATACTTTATTCACGGTTGTGCCGTGTATGCGTTTTTAAGGTCTCAATCCTGGTTAGTCCTGATCCAGAAGTTCATGAAATTGCTTACCAGTATGGAAGAAATGTTGGAATAGCTTTTCAGGTAAGTTAATAATTAGTGATATGAGTGTCAACAATATACCAGTGTTTCTGGAGAAAAAAAGTTTCACAGCATTAATGTGTGTTGGTCTCTATGTTGTAGCTGGTGGACGATGTCTTGGACTTCACATCAGGAGCTAGTCATTTGGGGAAACCCACAGCTGCAGACCTCAAACTGGGCCTGGCCACTGGACCAGTATTGTTTGCTTGTCAACAGGTGGGACATCAACAAGTCAAGTCTTTTGTAGGAATTTAAATCACATTTTACCACATTATTAAGTGGCAACATGCACTAACACACTAGTTTGTGGCAATGTAGACACTGCTATTTGCATGTTTACTGTTGATAAGCTGTCTATACACTGAACATATATCAGTGGAATAATAACGTGAAACATTTTTAAAATGTTATGGTTTTCCAGTTTCCTGAGCTTCATGCAATGATCATGAGGCGTTTCAGTTCCAAAGGAGATGTGGATCGAGCCTGGCAGTATGTTCTTCAGGTAAAACTAGATTTCAAGCAATGTTTTTATAAAGTGTAGACCAAAAAGCTCTTATACTCAATGTCTTTATTCTTATCTTCAGAGTGACGGTGTGCAGCAAACCAGGTTCTTGGCCCAGCGGTACTGTCAGGAGGCCATCAGACAGATCAGCCTACTGCGGCCCTCCCCAGAGAGGGAGGCCCTAATCAGACTCACTGAAATGGTGCTCTCCAGAGACAAATGAACCTGCAGAACTAGGCTTCACTTCAGGCAGCTACCAGAGCCCCACAGCCTGGGCTCAGTGCACCACGGGCTGGTCCAGGACCAGAAGAGCACTCTCCAGGCCTGTGTAGTCCCAGGCACAGCGCTGTATGGAACTATCTGATCAAGGGTTCTTTGGACAGACATGCTTTGAGCTTTCTGCACAAAGGACATTTCACTTGAATTTAACGTGGACTAAATATCTACACACTGATTTGAATCACATCTGTACATTGATATTAATGTATGGCACTGCAGCCCAAACCTTAAATGCCTACAGTACTGTATCCATTTGCCTCTATGCTTTGGACTAGCTAACATATGTACATGTTGTGTGCTGGTACAAGCAGGGTCAATGTCACTTTAGCTTCTTCATTGGTGTGTCTGTTGGATTGATGTAAACGCTGAGCTCCGTCCACATCACAAAGGCCAAACTTCATACACATATACTAAAGGTGCTCTAGAACAGCAATGGCCTTTGACATCCACTAAGACTGTGTGCTCAATAAATCATGTTTTTTAAACTCTGTCTCAATTATGACTTGACAAGCACAAGCTGTACATAGAATTGTTTATTATAAAAGACTGTACATTAAATTTTCAATCAACACATTGTATATACAAAAAAGGGCTGAAAGATGACTTTAATTCCACCTTTTTCATTGGTTTTAATAGCATACTGGGTAAAAGCAATAGAATGAAGAAGCAGCGATAATGAACACATTATGGGAAGCCATGTCAATAATAGCTAGCACCTGAGAGACATTGTATGGTTGAAGTTGATTGTAAAAGTTAATCACATCCGCTCTACTCCACCAATTGTGGTTCAGAAATTCATCAGCACTGCTTTTCAAAGGTCTACAAGCTAAATTGGTTATGGCTGAATTGTCACGCAGCAGTCTGGCACCAGTTTCAGTGTAAAGACCCCTGCACACCACCTGCTAAACAAAATGATTAAAGAAAACATTGAAAGAGATTCTAGAATATAATTTTGAATAACTTTGGCAGCGTTCAATTGACCACATCTATTCATTTTAGTTTAAATTTTCAAAAACCATCATTTTTTTCACCACACGCTTTCAGTTAGTAGGTGAAATGTTACTATATTAAAAGCATCATAGCTTATAAGCGATCAAATATGCTACCACTTGGTTACTGTTGGATACCGAACCAATGTTTTTTTTTTTACTTTGGCATGCTTTGAATCCTTATAACAAGAGAACCTAAAAAAATTGTTAAATTAATAGAAAATAGCCAAGTAGCTAAATTGAAGTAAAATATATCTCGCAAACTGCATCCTGGCTCTAATCTCAACAACCAACCAAGAATAAGCGAAAAAAGACCAATGAATGAAATTACTTATCTCCTTTAAAATACAGTGACGTGACAATCATCTTAAAATGCTAACCTGTGATGCTAAAAAACTTTTTAAATGAAATAATTTAGAAAAAAGGTACAGGTCTCTTCAGCACCTTAAAAACAGTGTATTAAAATAATACAAAATAATGGCAACTAATTCAGATTACGTTATATTTTATAATTTTGCATGCTTTACCAACAAGATTCTCAACTGTAGTCCATCTTCCAACACATTAAGTTTTTATTTAGCATTAATTATCCATCTGTATTTAAGTTTCAAAATGTAACTTTGATGGTAGAGGATATGGTACCTGTTTGTCTTCATGGAGATGTTATTGCTTTGGCTGGAATATCCCACATTTTGGTATTCAATCTATCAACAAACGGGACTAACAGGCCAAGTTACAGGTCAGATGTATGTATTTTTTAGCAATAAAACACATTCAATCAATGCTAAATAGATTAGTGTAATACCATATTGTGTAACATTCCAGGCAAAGCAATAACATGTCCATGGAGACCAGTGGGGGAAAGATGGATGCCTCACCAGAAAAGTAACACAGTGTAACTTTAAAGTCCATTTAGAGTCTGGAGAAAATATTATACTATATACTGGACATTCACTGCATTGACACTGAAGTAACCTCGATCGGTTATTTACAAATACAAACATTGGAGGTGCCATTCAATACTTTTGTTCACTATTAGGAAATCTCTGGGATGACATCCTTCAGCAGTGTGACCATCAGATGTGCAGTCCAATACTTTAATAACTTTTTTTTTTTTTACATATTCCATACATAATTGTCCCCCATTTGCCCAAATAACACCAAAATAAGCTAAGAGATTCAATTAGAGAAACATTCGGTCATATCAAAATAAGATCTTACAGTTGGGTTTGCTTAAGTTAGCACTGTAACAAAGAAATATCTACAGGAGTAAAACTGACTTGAATCTGAAATATAATCATGTTTTATTGAAATGTAATCATTATTTTATTCCTTAATGAGATTAGAAATGTTGAAATAAAAACGACTTGACATTTTGGTTTTCAAGCAAACCACTGAAATAAAATAAGCAAAAATATGAAACAAGTTGTAAATATAGTAGCTAAGTGGAACATTATGCAGCTGAGGCTGAGTTCACACACTTGTTTTTTGTTTGGTCCTGGTTTAGTGCTATTGCAGACCTACTTAAATAGTTCTCGTTAAGTTAATTCCTGTTTTTGACGTGGTGTATGAAAGTATGAATGCAGCCTAAGTAAATAATTTCAACCTTTTCAACCTACTTGGATCATAACTAATAACTTCAAGTCATTTTAAAACTCTAGTAGATGTTTCTTTGGTTGGCATTAAGCCTGGTGGTGGTTGGTCTTGTGTAGATGATATAACAGTGAGCAGGTCCCTCAGTCTGCGTAGTGCATGATGCTCTCCACATAGTTTCCGGGAAAGAGGCCTGTGACGCCGCTGCACACGCCCTCAAACCAGCCGTCATCGTTCTTCTTCACCACGTAAATGATGGCGCCCTCCATGAAGCTCAGCTCGTCATCTTTGTCTTTAATGTAGTCGTATATAGCAACAACTGAGAAGAGACAAAAAGTTTTATAAACTCAGACTTAGACTTAGGATTGGTTTCAAAGAGAAAATATTGATTTTCAATATTTTTTGCACCATTTTAATTTAGAATATTCACACAAACTAAAAGTAAACCAAAATATTTAGAAACTCTAAGGAAATAAGTAACTTGACCCTTATTTTATGCCAATCTTAGCTATATCTTGCAATGTGGATATCACATACGCAATATAAGAATGATTTTGTTATACATTTTACAGTCCCGTGATCATAACCTGCACCAGAAAGAAGACATTCTCTAGATCCAGGGTGGATTTTTAAATGTTGATAGCTTTGTGGAGGCCTACCCTGTCCTTGTGCTCCCCCAGTAATGAGTAGTTATTACTGAAAATGTCACTGACTACAAAGTGTGTTACCATGGAGCAAAAAATAAAAACAAACACAAGTTGAAGTTATTTTTTTCCCTTCTCTGGTGGTCACATTTTATTAGATTGCTGAGAACCAAATTTCATCTGACAGAGGCCTAGTCCGTGCTATCCATGCTAGGCTGGGTGGATAGGGTCTTGCCTCTATACAAATTGAAGGAAACCAGAATACAAGTTGTAGCAGAATGTTATCTCTTTAAAGTGATGTGTACATGAACATGTTTTGCACAATTTCCAAATGGTAAAAAAAAAACTAAACTATTCTCATCCAGTCACTATAGAATACATTCACTACTGTGCAGGCTTCAACTTTTATTATTTTATTATTATGGTGCACCCAGCTACCACTAGCTGCGTGTACCATCAGAATTCAAACCCACCACTGTGATTAAGTTTTCATTCACTCTTCTGTCATTTTTACTACTACTACTACTACTATAGTCTATTCCATTTTCCTGGGGCCTGTAGTAACCCTGTGTAAATAATACATTGGTATCTTTTTGAGCAAACCTTTCTCGATGTAGTTCTTGGGCGCCCACTGAGGATCCCCATCTGCGTAGGGGTCACTGTAGTGCACCACGGCCGCATCCTCTTCCTCATAGTCCACTGGGGGTGGAGGAGGAGGGGGCGGAGACTCGTCAAACATAGGCATGTCGTCAGGAGGGGGTGGTGGAGGTGGGGTTGGGGTGTCTGCAACTAATGGAGAAGAGATATTAAAAGAGGTTTACAGAATTGGCTCACAACAAAAACATATCTACTTGAGCTAAAATTACTTGAATTCAGAATATTAATCTTGATTTAATATGTTTTGACAAAGGTTATTAGACATTTACAGGTAATGGGGTATCAATTCAAATAAAATTTACTTTCTTCTGGTAAAAATAATAAGGTTGAAATGCAGTATTGCAGTATCTTAAAAAAAGTTAGAACCTAAAAGCCATTTATTGAGGTTGTATCTGTAATAAGAATATCCTGTACTCCAAATCTCATCAAAACTACTAAAAATCACGATTTTTTTTTCCTTTGAATTCAAATAAGTTCAACACAATAGAAGAATAGTCCTTTTTGCGGTGTCATACTTGATAACAAAAGCTTGGCACAACTTTGTGTATGTTAATTAATTAAAATGCAGTATTAGTAGTAGTTTTTCTTCTTGAAAAACACTGTTACACTGCAAAGGTCATGCTTATAATTAGTTTGGAGTGAGTAAGTTAGTGAGGTTTTAAAAGATGACAAGACTGAACGACTGACGCTAAATGTTTGAATATAAGCATACTTCAGAGGCCCAATCAAATGTATATTTTAATCACATTTACAGGGGTTATCAGATTCACCATATTACTTTTGTAGATTAGATAGAACTACAACTTGTTACTACTTTCATCAAAATGGTTGCAACATTATATGCATTGTATAGCAAAACAGGTGTAACCACTTACTGTTTGCAGTGACGCTTTGTCACCAGTGGAGGGCAGCACAGCAAATTCAATACTAACCTTAGCCCTATTAATTCTAAGTATATGATCATTACAGTCTCTAGTTATTCCTTGACAAATTGTTCTAAGTTACATCCATACTGTTTAATTCCATTGTTGCTATTGGTATGTGAAGAGTTAGTTTGGTTTCAAATTGAATGGACAGAGAGAAATAGCTGATTGAGCACAAAAAGCATGCAGAGGTTGAGAGGAAAAGAGGCGGCCTTCTAAATGCGACCACTTCACTTACTGCTCTCCTGCATCCTGGCCACAAAGCCAGTCAGAGGTATCTGTGGAGTCAGCTGGGGCATGGGGGGCGGAGGGGGGGCCATGGGCACTGCAAGCCACGGGAGAGAGAGAGGAGTAGAGACAGGGGGAAAGAGACAAGAGAAGGAGAAATGTGTAATCAAAAATACAGGTTTGCAAAGTGCTGTTTTGTAGTCGCTATGGTGACATGACTGGATTTGAAAAGTTCTGTGACTGTAGTATTGGGATCACTGAGGCCACAGGATAAACCAGGATTACGGCTGAATTCTGTCAATCAAGCAGTTCTTAGCTGTGATTGTTACAAAAGATGGTGGAGTCAGTGGAGAGAGAAAGATGCAGGAAGTAGAAATGACATATGGCTTGTGCATAGTGAAATTCGAGAGAATGCCAAATTTTTTTAAGGGTTGCCATTGCCAAGTTATTATTTGTGCCTTAAAAACATGTAAAGAATAGAATTTAACAAATTCTGACAAATATAAATGTACAAATGTAATAAATATAAAACGAGCGCACTAATGGCTGCGTTCACACTTGCACACATACCGAATCGGAAATGGAAATAAACTGGGACTAAACCCATAACTAAACCTGGACTAGACCAGGACTAAGCCTGTATGTCTGACATTAGGACTTAACTGGGTTCAAACCAGGACCAACCTAGGACAAGTGCACATACCCGTAATAATGATTTGTTAAACATTTGCAAAATGTATAAGAAACTAGCTCCTTGATTTTCGGTAGTAATATTAGCAGTAACAACAAACCATTATGGTAGTGCAGGTAGTAGCAGCAGTAGTAGCAGTAAATACTAGTGTTGGTAGTAGTATTGTATGAGGTGATAGTCATAGTAATAGCTGAACTATTTCAATGTAACTATACTTTTATATTGTGATTAGGAACAAAATTGGGACTAAACTAGACCTAAACATGGACAATAACAAAACCAGGGCTACAACAGAACAAAGTCCACTAGTACTCTTTTTAACCATTTAGTTTTCACTGGACTCCGAATGTCCTTACTTGAGTTCTGGCCGTAACCAGGAGTGCCCCCGTTAACGTGAGGCTGCTGTTGGATCTGCTGGATCTGCTGCTGCTGCTGTTGGAGTGAGAACTGTGAGGTGACGGAGGGAGCGCGGCGGTAGGTGCCCGTGGCCGAAACCATGGATACGGATGAATTGGAGGGGTTGTGCCGTGAGATCTGCCGCGACATGGTTCCAAACTGGGACATGGGAGCGGGACCAAGGCCAGGCCCGGGGGCCACTGCTGCAGAAGCCCAGAGACAAGACAGAGAGAAAGATGAAGAAAAGGGAGAGTAGAGGGGGGAGAAACAAGGAGAGGTTAGCAAGCAAGAGGAGCACCCAAATTATGACAGTTATCAAGTTTATTAAAATTGTTATAATTCCAATGCAAAAAGAGCAGTTGTGAATACTTTTGAAGGAGTGTCAAGCTCAAAGTCACCCAAAAAGTCAGGTAGGTATTTTATATATACATTTACTTATTTTATTGATTAGATATTTGTTTCCTTACATCTAAACACAATGACTTAAGTTAATCTTCTTATATGATATTTATGTTTTATATTTAGTTATGATTTTGCTTGTAAAAATATAGATTTTTTTTAGTGTGCTCCTCCAAAGTGAATTCCAGCAATTCCTGTTGGTGTTGAAAATCTAGGTTTCAGTGAGATTTGAGTTTGACACTGCAAGTTCAGAAAGGCAGATGAATCATTGAGGCAATAATGACAGATAATTAAAAACATTGATTGCACACCAAGAGGTCGTCTGACGAAAACTGTGAGGGGAAAAACCGGAAAAATTACTCAGCAGAGAGACTAGAAGAGTGAACAGAGCAGCAGCAAATTCATGACCCAGGAACCAGCCTCATCTTTGCATCCACTCAACAACAACAACCTGTTTTAAGTTCTATTTTTCAGCTCAAATGACAATGACAGGCTCTCAAGTATTTCCTGGCTGAATCTCTACATCTTCCAGCAGAGGCTTATCACATGTGTAAAGGGGTGGGCCCCGGAAATGCACGCAAAACATTGTACTCAAACAATAATGTATCCAACAGACAGTTTTTCAAATAATCATTGCAATCACATACAAGAACATACAAACAGTAGTCAGACAAAAGAAGGTTGGCATACGTTTTGAATCAAATTTGATTAAAAAAAAAAAAGAAAAGAAAGAAAAGAGTAGAAAAGCTGTATTGCCAGTGACAGTGCTCACATATCATTCAGAAGAACATTACCCAGTAACCATTGTATTATTGGTTGTTATAAAGAAAAGAAGAAGAGCTAGCATGCAGACAGCATCTCATATTGCTGAGTAGTGAATTAAGCAGCTATAGTAGTGTCCTAAAGACATTTAACTCCCAAAGAGAAAAATCTGGCTTACAGCAAGGTGAGTAGAATTTACAAATAAAGCTGCAAGCAGCATCGAATGGCCCCCACCGACCGCGCTTTGCACTTGGCCGACCCAACACTCCTAAGGACTTGTCTCTCTGTTATTGAAGCTCAACACACATTGAAGCGCTTATGCACTTCATCACCATGGAAACACCGTTAAAAATTTGAGTTTGACCCTTTAATTTTTGATATGGGTGACCTGAAGAGTCACTGTGCCAAATTTCACATTCTTCAGTGAAACTAATAAATTGTTTTATTACTTTGAAATGTAAGAAAATTAAGACATTTTGCCATTAGGATAAAATGCGCTTTCGCACATCGCAATGGAAATCCAGTGAAGAATACCGTATGATTTCCATTTACTTTTTGATCAGGATGATATGAAGAGTCAGTGCCAAATTTTACTTTATTATATGATAGTAATATTTTTTGTCAATAATGGGAAATTTTGGATCACTGTCATTAGAATAGCATTGGTGCTTTTGCACATCATCATGGCAACATAGTTAAAAAAACAAACAAACATGTTTTGAGTGACTGTTTGATTAGGATGACCAAATGGAATTTTGTGTAAAATTTTGTGACATTTTGTAAAATGAAATTTTTGGCCCTCAACACCAACTTATTTGTTATTCTGACCTAATTATGTAACATATTTTAGAAAAAACTCATCATTCCCCATCACATCTCACTGACCTCTGATTAACTTCCATTCATTCAATGCTAACCATTACTTTTTAGCAATAATAATTATGCACGTCCCATGCCTACGGCATGAGTGCATGGATAATGCTTTTAACTCATCGCTGCAAAACCAATAGGCCCTACACCCTGCATGGGGCTTGGGCCTAATGAGAAGAATTCTTCTGGCACATTGATATAAAAGAAGAGAAACTGCCATCACCGTAAAGGATGAAAGAATGCTGTGGGAAATAATTTGAATAATATCAAAGAATTTAAATGTGTTTAGTTCAAAGTTATGTCCACAGTGCATTCATGCACGAGTACATATGATTTGTGTACAGTAAAATGTAATTTTATAATATGCTGGAGACAGCTTGAATGATTTTACTTTGTAGCACACCAACTTGGATAAAGTCTTTAAATGAGTGGAATTCTCAAATTTTATCCCACTTGACAGTTTAACATAAAATCACTTCATGCATTTACTTTGGGCATGTTGAGATGTTGTTAATGTTTTCGCATTTGAATCATGTGGGTCCATGCTTGCAGTGTAGACATAAGAATTCTATTGAGACCCCCTGTCACCCTGGTACATCCATGAGTGTGCACAGCCACCACCACCAGTAAGAGCATCGACGGTCCAGCAGGCGTGTCCTGAAGAGGCGCAGACTCTCACCTAAGGATGTTAGAGGAGGAGGCGGAGGTAGTGGTGCTGCCATTGGTGGAGCTGATCCAGGCAGGGGAGGAGGGGGAGGGGGGACCCCCGGAGGAGCTGAGATGGGGGTCACTGTAACAAGTATTGTCATCAGATTTAATATTTTACCATTTTTGTCAACCCATTTCATTTCTAATAATCCACATAAAAATATAGTCCTACGCAACTCTCACATTATGAAGTTGCACTTTTTTCCTCTTTGACTGCTCCATAATTAAAAATGCTAAAACCATTCCATATAAGAACACATAGAACTCTTAAGTACATGTGGTGAGAAGTACCACCATTTTAACTGTCTACTGATTAGCAAATCTAAGATAATTACCATCAATAAGTAATGGTCAATGGCATCATACACGATTGGGGTAAAAGCTGGGGGTTGACTTTGAGATGCAACTTCTGCTTTTAAGTGCAAAACACCCAAAAATCTCATCCAAAATGTAATCTGTTATGTTATTTGTGGTATTGAGCTGGAAGTCTCAGTATATGGGTCTACTGTATAGTGCATGGAGCTGCAGGCCTAACGTGGCTTGGCCTATTTACACAGTAGGATAGAGAATCAGCTGTGCTCAGAACACAATGGGCCGGCCTAATCCCTCTGTCTGGTAAACATAGGCTTTGTGGAACGCACTCACCGCCTCTGCAAGAGCAATTTACACATGTGGCCTGTCAAGCTATGGTTTAACTGGAACTGAAATCTTTATTGTGGAGTCTTATTTGAATTAAATTACCCTTGCTCATTGAATATTTCAGTGACTGGGATGAAATAATTATAATTATTTATGTTTCATGTTGTATTAATTTTCTATGAGCTGTTGGCTATTAAACGAACTATTCTCATATTGTATTTTCTGAGCTACTGTGTCCAAGTGATTTCCCTTGTGAATCAATAGTTTGTCTTAGTCCAGGTCACTGTATGTAAATGGATTTTATAATGCAGCATTATTGGAAAGTATGATGTCCTTGTAATCCCTTAGTTGTCCAGGTCTGATCCACAGCCGAAGTTAAATTTGTCAATTGGACAAAACGTTAACAGTCCAGTTGACAAATTTAACGTTGGCTTATTCTTGTTGGAGAGTATGCATTCGCTATAAAATGAAAACCAGGAAGTAATGCTGTTGCACTGTTAGCATGTTGTTGTTAGCATTATTGTGGCGTGACGGCAAAATTCTGTTCTGGCCTCTGAAAGCGCTAAAAAAACTTGAGAAGAATAATTTCGATGTGTTGGGGAAGTGAGTTTCATGTTTTCATGACCGTAAAAACCAGGTACAGAGCCTTTAATATGTCAGTGTCAGATATGTACATAGGATCAGATGTGCTACTAAGGAGCGGGACTGCAAATTATACATAAAGTCAGAACATGAAACAAAGTTCACAACCATCGCAAATGGGAAGTTCATAATCAAAGAAAGAAAAACCTGCTTGTAAACTGTAATCCATTATATAGATAGTAAAAGTGATCTGACCTTGTCCAGAGTTGGGGATGGAGGGTGTTGGCACAGCAATGGGAATGCCAATCCCACTGCTGCCACTGTTCTCTCTGCTGCCGCTGCCCCCACTGCTGCCACTGAGGAACAAGAGGACAGGGATTTGGACAGGGTTTAATAACATAGGGAAACACAATCATACCAAGGCAAATACATCCGATACACTCACACTTTTATTACACTGATCATTGAACATTGATCCGTTGACTGCAAAACACAGAGGGGAGCTTGGACTCACTGATTTATGAACGAGAGTATAAAGATATATTATTGGTGTGTGTAGAGTGTATGACTATACATATTCATATTGATAGAATGCTATGTTATTCCAAACCATGTGTAGCTTAATTGGAGATGTGGGCAGGTTTAATCTAGTTTATATGCATATCCATTTGTCATATGTATACATGAATATAGATGGTTGTCAGATCTATTTGTGAATTTTCCTTTATTTATTTATTTTTTCTAATAAAAATAAACATATAAAAGATGATGGCTCCAACTTCCCATGGGAGAGTATTATCTAAAAAAAACACCAAGTTTGTTAAATTTATATTTACATCATTATTTTTTATGACATATATGGTTGCGTTACAACATTATTCCATCTTACAATTACAGTGAAATAAACTACTGCTACTACAACTACTACAAAGTACATTTACAACAACTATTACTATGGTACAACAACAATAATTACTACTACAACTGACTACCTCAAAATGCTGTCTTACAAACATTCTATACACACGGGTCGCCTATACCCCATTTACCCTGCCCCCCTAACTCCATTCAAAGCCGATCCCATCATAGATATATTGTCAGCAGAGTTCTAGCCTTTAAATATAGGCCACTATGTGAATGTTATATATGTCAGCAGTGCCTTGTATCCCCCTGCTTAGTTTGACCCTAGGCTCTTGTAGATCGATACTACAGTTAAATCCCCCAAGCTAGCATTGATCTCCCAGCTAACCCAACACTCAACTCTGCTTTTTCCTTGCCATTTTGATCCTATGTACTCTTGACCCATCTAGTACTTTCCCTACCCCCTTATTTTTGATGTGATTTCCCATCATGCCCCTCTCTCTGATCCGTGTCAGTAGGGCCCTTAGGCAGTAGGATTGGAATAGCCAGGGTTGGGTGCGTTCAAGGAAGTTGGTTGATGAAGTGTCAGTGTAAATAAGGCCAATATAACATCTTCATATCATTGAGTATTTGTAGTGAACACAGTACTACTACTTCCTTTGCACTCATCTTCTGGGCTGATCCTTCCTAATCCCTCGCTAACCTACTCGTTCCTTTGCTAACCCATTTATCCCTTCCTCTATAGAATGGTTTGGAGGATTTTGATAACATAGCAAGAACCATTCAAATACAATACACTAATGTTAATGTGAATAGTTCCCTGTAAAACAAGATAACAAGCTACTGAATAATTATAAAAACTATATTCACTTCTTTAGACATAAAGTGACATTAAGGAGTTTATGAGGGCTGTAGTTCTAGTAGTCCTAGAAGTAAAAATTCTTGGTGAGCTAAAGACATACCCTGTGCCTCGATTAATCAACTAAAAGGGGATGAGGTGTGGCTCTTCCAAAATTCTCAAAATGTGTAGAATCTTGCGCAACGACTACTATGTAGACAGAGAAATACTAGTAAACAGCATCTTCATAAGTGAAAAGGCAGACTAAACTACCGTGCCACAACTCGAGCCAACTCTATGGTCCATATAAATCCTCATAATAAAAAAATAATAATAATCAACATATTTAAAAAAAAAAATAAAAAATGATTGTACAGCCCTTTAATTTAGATTGAGCTTTTGACCTTTGGACCATAAGAGGAAGTGGCTGGACTTCACTTGACCCATTAAATTGCTTCTCTTGTGTAAACCATATATGGTATTATAGCTGCCTCGTGGCAAGAGCTCTTTGTCCTAAAAGAGTCCTTATAAACATATTTTATGTTTTTTACATGTTCTTATTCCAGTACCTTTTCAATGTCAGTTGAAAATGGACTTGCTGTCTGTGACTATGACTAAAATCTTCGTCAGCCATGGATGATAATTTTGCTTTATAAGGGAAGATGAGACATTAGGAGGTCCAGGCAGACTGTTGTATTGAATTTAAACCTGAGCTGGAGATGGCAGTGACTGATGAGCTGAATAAGCACGAACGACTCTGAGCCAGGATAATCAAATAGCTCCATCACAGCAATACAGGCAGTGACCAGTGCCCCCTCTCCTGCTTCTAACAGGCCATTGTGAGTAGGTCAGAAATATGCTTTAGCTTCAGAATTTACCTCAAAATAATGATACAATTAATAAAGCATGTATTAAGACTAAACATATAGAAATAACAAACTTGAAATCAGCATTTTAACAATATTACTTTTAGCTCCATCTTCCACCTTGTATTAAATATTATCGGCCTATAGGATATTCTGATCTCATCTGAAACCCAGCAATAATTTGGTATTTAAGGTCATAAAACATAATTTAGGAATTTAAAAACCCTTAAAAAGGTGCACTACAATACTTTTCTTTTCTAGTAGAGGGTGCCTACTCTGTGAAGATGTTAATACTTTGCTTAGAATGTTCCACGGTATGGTATTAATCAAATCTCCATGAAGACAAGTAAATGATGCCAAGTTATGTTTCAGATCTGAGGAAGTGACCACACTCATAGAATTTTATTTTTTTTTTTGCATTTTTTGTGGGACGATTAAACTACTATGGTTTACTACTGCTTACTATCTACTACTACGATCTGCTACCCACCACCATCACTACCAATACTACTACTCCTTCAAGTCTCTTATCTCATTAACTCTTCAAATAAAAACAATGCCTCTTTGAGTTCCTGTTTGTGTCTCTAAAATGTTACCATAGTCTCACCATTTACCTTTTACTTACAGCCTACATAGTGACAAACATGCTAACCAATACAATATCATTTCTATGAGATTTGCAAGTCAGCATAGCAGCCTTTTAGCTAATGAAACAGCCACATCATAATTCAGATTTGATGAAAGCACTGGAAATTCCTTGAGAGCTTTCATAGGCATTAATATATGAGAGATTTGAGAAAAAAAAATGCAAGTCATGTAAAAACAAGTGCAGCAGGGTTTAGTGGAGACTGGAGTGAAAGTGCTCTAAGATGCTGAAACGGAGACCCAGATTAAGCCTATGACATAGAGAGGACTAATGGGTCTGAAGAGGAGCTTTCTTGCGTTACAAGTGAGGGCTGAATTTCAAGGTGTAGCAGAATATCTCCGAACACGCAGGTCATGCATAACAAAATATAAAGCTGTTTATACAATATAGAGCACTATTAGAGCATTATTTTAGTTTATTACAAAAACAATTACGGCATACATCAACTAATTTAAGGGCATTTTAGGCGAATGTTGCACAGAAAAATATTGCATGCATTCCCTCAGTGAGCCGGGTCACCTCCCCATAGATCTGACCTGTAAGTTGGCCTGTGGTGTCACCTGCTTGTCCCCTTGAAGATATGTTTAAAGCCTTACTGTAGAATATTCCAGGCAAACAAGTGGTGGACCCCCCACATTGATTACATATTACACCTTTAAGCATATATAATATTTCAGAAAGCATAACACTATTGTCTATTTATGAATCAATGAGTGCCATGTTTGCCTCATTTATAAAATACACAGTTCCCTTATCCAGTTCCCTGTTTGGTACCTGTGCGTGCGTTGCCTCTGGTTGAGCGATGCTGTGCGCCCTGGGCTGTTCTGCTGTCCATGCTGACTACCCAGTCGGGCCGGGCTGGTCATGTAGTCATTGGGCACTGTGGGAGGTTTCACTGGTTCTAGGGTCTTGTATGGTGTGTTCCGTCTGAAAGGAACACAGAACAAGCAAAAATTATTTCTATCTTCCAGGAAAGCCTTATCTTACAGGTCCTTGCTTTTTGGTACATGAATGCTAAGTACTTTTCTTTTAGTAAGTTGTTATGTGTATCAAAACAGTATAGAGGCAAAATATAGAATAATAGAAAGTCCAAACACGCATTGTACCAAGTTATAGTAAAGATGCTAGTTTCAACCTTTTTCCACCTTTTTCCACCTTCCTCCACAGATGTTACAGTATTTTATAAGATTATGTCCTTTGCAGTTACACATTTATGGGCAAATTAAATTCTCTAATTTTGCATACTTAGCAGAAGGGCAAATCTCTGACAGTCACTTCCATCTTTCTCTCAGTCTTTCATATGTAGTGCATACATACACATATACACATATGGTACACATATACATACATACACATATGCCTCTGTACTCTACCACCATAGCAAGCATAGTAGTGGAGGCTTCAGTAAATCATATCACTTTACACAGCTGGCTACAGAGCAGAGGAGTTACTATCTGATTACAGAAGAGGTCTATAGTGTAGTAATTAAGGCATGATAGCCACAGTGCAATCCAGAGTCTACGCCTAGTCTTTCTGCAATTTCTGATTTAATTCACGTCACTGCTAAAATTACATGAATATACAAATTAAAATTGAACTGCCTGAAGGGTATTTCAAACTACAACCAGATATGTTCCTGTTCCTTGGTTGCCCACACAAGAACATAGTTTTCTACTATTTGATAATGACAGGATTAGCGTAGGCATCTCTGTGACAGAAATGGTTAGCTTACCCTAGCGTGCCGCGCCCCGACATGGGGGGACTGGGAGGCTTCTGTGTGGGCGGGTTGGTCCTCGACAGTGTCCCACTTCGGATCGACTGGTTGTTGCCATGTTGCTGTGGTTATGAGAAAAACGTAAACGTAATGTAAAATCTAATTCTATCTAGGCTGCCCAGATTTGTCAACAGAACTTGTGTGGATATTTTAATTGGTTTGTAATATTTAACAAATTGTATGTAATTACTATGTTAACATGATTGTAGTTGGGGCTTACACATGACTTGACAAAGTATTACCTAATGGAGCATTATATGCAAATTCTCTGCAACCTGCTTGTCTCCATGGAGAGGTTATTGCTTTGCCTCAAAGGTTCTACAGTATGGCATTACTACCATTCATCTTCATGGAGACAAGCAGGTGGTGCACAACCAATGAGACCACGCGAACAGTGAAAATGCTTTGAATGTTTTATGCATTTTACAGAAAAATCTGTAATTGAATGAATGCTAGATATACGGTTTAATGTTACATGGTGCAACTTTACAGGCAAAGCAAGAGCAGCCATGCACCATGTAAGGAGCAGGTGGTGGGCACTCAAGAGCCAGAAAAGTTACACAGTGCAGCTTTAGTATCAGGATTTGTAGAATTTCAATAAACATGTTCTGTCGTCCCTGTAACCATCTGGGAAGCCTATACAGTCTTTTATTATCAATAAACAACATAGGCTGCACCTGCATTTCTGTAGGCTTTCTTGGTATCAAATGCATTACAATTAATATGTACATTTGATACCGTAGAGATGTGACTACCGGTAGTTTTCCTGTCTATAAGTTGTATATGTATATAAAATCATTATGGAATAAGTATGAATCACTACCAGAAATGTATGCAGCCTAATTTGTCTATAACCACAATGACATATATATGAACAACTACAAAATGTACACGGTTACTTCCTACATGGACAACACTGAATGGGAGTAAGGTTTTCCAGACTACGAGGACTACAGTTAATGGAAAGGGGAAGACAACATGTTTAAGGAGTTTCTGTAGAAAAGGAGATCTATCAATAATACATTCTAGCAAAAAGGGTCATGTGACAAACAGACTTACCTTAGCTTTTAGCCACTTAGTGTGGGCGAAGAGAAAACACAAGAGAGAGAGAGACAGGGAGAGTGCATGTCAGAAGGCCATGTCCAAACACCACAAGTCAAAGGAAAAGTGGACCAAAAAAGCTATTTACTTAGAACAAACAACTGATAAGAGATGCCAAGGTCAGCGGGAAAGCAGAGCAGAGTCTGATGTGGTTATCTAATTCAAATAAACCACGCCCCAGAACCACAGATCCCATCGGACAGCAAAGAAAATACGGAAGATTCTTTATCTAGACTGCAATTACATTTGGTTGGTAACTGCTAGGTATCCATGTTTGAAGGAAGTGAAGAAAAATTTGCAGCGTTACCATAGCAATTAATTCAAAACAAAAAACAAAAATTATTTTTGGTCAGAATTTTTCAAAATAGTTCTTGTTTACAGGACTGAAATACATAGATGGCTACAAAACTGTATGATTAATTTAAGTTTTTTTTTTTAATAGAAAGAGAACAGGAAAATACTGACTTCCAAATCCACTCCTTTATGACATATTTTATATTATTTACAGTGAAGCTTTATAATTTATCCATGATCTGGGAGTCAAATTTGCATTAAGTTGCTTCCAATTAAGAATGTTAACCTTAATCACTTAATCTATAATTGAGAATATAAGAACGAAAAAAAAAAAGAATTTTAGAATTTTGAGAATATTAAAAACAAATATACATGATTAAATTCAATCTACAGTCTTAAAGAGTAGACCTAATCGGGTGGTTTACACAGGTGGTTTTACTATATCAATCAGACAGTTTCATAAAGCTGGGCACATAGTTGAGTACGTAATCGAAACAATGTAAACAATGTGAAAAAAGGAACATTTTGAATTTCAGTTTTGTTTGGTCAGTAATTGTGAATAATAGTTGTAAGTAAACAATTAAAAAAAACATTATCATTAATTTTACTACACTGCACAGGACATTAGAAAGCACAGTTACCTCACACCTTTGTGCTACCACAATGGCACAGAGGTGAGACTTGTGTGGGCTGCTGTCACAGAGAATATGAAAGCATGCTGCAGTGGGCTTGATCTAGACTTTGACAACTGCAGAGTCAAGTGGCTCATCTATAATGCAGCATCCCAGAGGTGTGTGTGGAGCAAAGTGCCAGCATCACCCGCACAAAGCAAAGCGGTGCCAGGGTCAGAAAGGAAATGAGCCTTAAAACAATAGGGGTAAGGCCCAACGTCAAATTTAACTCTCTTTGAAACAGATTCTATTTACAATGTAGGTCACAAAGAGAATCTGAGAATCAAGAAGTGCGGCGTTAGCATGATAGTTGTTGTTAGCATTACAGTGACAACAAAACGCTGCTCTTGCCTCTGAAAGTTGAAAGTGGAACTCATCATGGTGAATTATTAGGATGCTCAGAATGCATAAGGTAAGTGGGGATTAACTGTAAACCTCTGCAAACTAGTTGTCTTTTTTGAAGCCGGTACAGAGCCTCTAAGTGTAAGGCATATTAGACAGTATGTATGGGATCACAACAGGGCAGATATCCTCTTGTAAGAAGATTACAGAATCAATTGTCATAAGGAGTAAATCTCATCAGTTGTGATAATATTGAAAAAAAAAGTCAGTCAGTGAACAGTAAGGCTTCAGCAATTACTTTTAGATTAAGTTAGGCACAATTACTATTAAAAAAACTGCTCTCACTATTTGAACTATGCAGATTCTATAATATTTGGCAAAAGACATTGTGTTTGAATCTTGTCTTAAAAATGAATGCAGCGTTACACGGCTTCCCCCTCAGTATTAACATCCCCGTGTTAAAGATTGTGTGAAGCTATTAAACATTGCAGCATTAGGACCAGTTAGCAGCCTGCAGCGAGGTAACAGCTAACACCGGTAATAGACATGATTTAAACTGCCATTAAGCGATCGAATCTGGTCAGTAAGTAAACCGCAAGCGTAGGCCTGATTCTACACAAGCACAGCATCCCACAGCTCAGTACTGGATTATATATGAATGAATATGCTACATTAGGAGGCAAACATCGACTGCTTCTCAGAGCTGTGGCATGCATATGAGAAAGGGAGATCAATGTGTGTGCTATGGAAAACCAATCTCACTGATCTGACACTTTATAGGCCCATACAAACAGCAGATATTCCAAAAGCTTTGAATTGGGTTAAGCCGATTTTGGTCTGTGGTTAATTAAATTAAGTGACAAAATGTTGAAAGTCTAGCAAGATGGAATGCCCAAGTTTTGAACTTTTGTGAGATTATAAGAGGTTGGTGGTTTGATTTGGAGTGAGATTACATGGCGATACATGAATCTTGATCCCTGTGATATTGTCCTTTCTATGATCATTTGGCGTTATGTTTACGGTTCTCAGACAAATATCCAATTTCTAGTTTCAGTGCTGAAATCCGGGTGGTTTAATTATAAAAGGACTCTCTCTGATCTGAATACTCACTACTTAAACACTAGCACCTGAGGCCAATCAGTGCCACTGCAGCTAATGAGGCTATTGGCTCCATGTGGTAAAGTCAGAAGTTGTACAGGTTAGCTAAGGCTAGCGGTGCATGCTAGCAGTGTTTGCATATTGGTAAACCTTTGAAAATTCAAAGGGGAAAAGAGTGAGAGTGTCCCATTCACAGCAAGCTCTCCTGCTGTTATTCTGAGGAGTGCTTTTGTTTACTGTTGGTCACATGTTTGACAGAGATTGATCACAGATGCAGTAAGAGGAGGGCTCACTCTATGATCAAGATTCAAAAATATTAGACACACTTGTTATGAATTGCAGCACATCTTTGGTCATACAATTGTTCTTAGTTTAATCTTTGTCCCTGTTTCACTGTGAGATCTACAACCCAAGAGCTACAACTCAAGATTTCCCCCATGATCAGAAATCTCTCATCACAGACAGCCAAAATTGTGGTGTCTGTATAGTATCTGCATGTACGCTATGTCAAGTGTTTAGGCACACTTTTCATGACTTTCATCTTTCTTTCCGAGGTTATTTAGATTGTAGATTCTCACACCTCATACACATATTGAATATAGTAGAATGTAGTAGAATATTATTTAATAAGTGAGTACTGTAGTAGAGTATGCATTGTATGTTCAGGTTAAAGCTATTTATTAAACCCTTATTGTGCACCGGTGTACCCAAGTCAAAGTTAATCTGAAGCCCTGATAAAGAAGAAAACATTGAATGAGAAAGTGTGTCCAAACTTTTGACTGGAAGTGTATATTGTTCAACATCTGCTATATATTATTGTAGTGTTTTATAAGGGTTCTACTGGTGGGAAAAAATCTTTGTTAGCATCCCATTAAGAGTAGCTTCCTGGCACCAGACCCTATACAGAGACTACATTCAAAGTGGCACAATGGCTTTCATCCTTCACTTATCACTGTTGGACCCCGATGCCCGCTCTATAATCTAATTTGTGTGACAGCCACGATTGATTGGCTGATTGTTAAGAAGTGGAGTGAACAGGGAACCAATCGCCTGCCGCCATCGGTGAAATAATGTCATCGCAGCTGTTGCCGGGACGACCCACTGACCCCCTAAAGTGAGCAAACCACATTCACTTACAGCTTTAAATAACCCACTACGACATCAAAAATACAAAGTTAAAAGCCTGAATTGTAATTGTAGGGTTTCTTGAGAAACTGGAGTAGCAGATTACGAGAGCAGGATGGGCCTTTAAGTGCATTTAAAAATGTCTCCGTGAATATGTGTCAGGCAAGAATAGAGTGTCTTTTTCTGTGTGATGTAATGCTTTGGAGATCCATCTACACCCCCGGCCCTTTCTCGCCAACCCACGTGGGACGCTCTTCTGCAGGGTCAGAAACGACGCAGGAGATAAAAGCTCTGCCAGGCTCAGCGCGGATGAGGAAAAAAGAAACTAGACAGAAATCAAAAACAAGAGAAAGGAATAACTTCAGGCAAAAATAGGTGTGGGAGGAGAGGAAATTGGAGAAACAGAAAAGGTGGAACTAGACTAGAGTAATATGGTGTGGGCTGAATGAAAAAGTACTCTTAATAAATTATCTAAAAGCAAAGGAACATAGGAATATTAAAATGCACACACATATATTGATTTACAAGTTACAATAATAATAATATTTCATAATAATATTCAGTATATCCAAATTACTTTCATACTTTTCTAGGACATTTGCAAAATTTAGAAATGAAAAACAAAAACAAATTAGCCTGATTAAATATAGAATCCCAATAGTTTAAAATTTATCAGGAGAACAGGTCAGAATTCTATGGTGGGATTTGCTGTTTAACTGTCAGATTGCACTTTTGATGACCTGGTTTATCGTTAATATCGCTGTAATTATTGGAACTATCCACATGAAACAAAAACTGGCACAAAGTTCAAAGTCTTTTCTGTTCATATAAACAAACAAAAGTGAAAAAAATTGTTCACAATAGCTTCAAGATATCAGATTAACGTGGTAACTTTGTGGAGCCAATCCCTATGATATAGATCAACATTTTTTTATCATAATTTTGGATATTTCTTGTAAAAAAAAATGTAAATGTCTAGAGTTATACAGGTCCCTGCCCTTCACCTGAAATTATGTTCTAATTCAAGTTCAAGAATGCAAATGTAACTAACCTATTGTAAAACCATGCTATCTCAAAAGCCAAACCACATGCAACAGTTAAACAATAAACAAAAAACAATACAAAAGGGCAGTACAGGAAACACCACTCACCTTGACCCCATGGCCCACATCGTCCAGCAGTGTGTAGTCTATGGGTTTTCGGATGTACCTGACCGGGCGCTCCATGTTAGCGGGGGCTATGATCTTATGAGTCCTGGCTGTGTTCTTATTGGTGGTCAGGATACCGATCTCTCGCCTGGCCACTTTCTCTTTATGAATGTCCACCGTCTGGAACAAAAAATATAGAGACAAAAGGTGAATATACGATGGATTCATTTTTAGAGTGCAATAGAAGCTTTAGGGTTATGGTGGAAATGTTATAGGCACATTTAATTAAATTGAGGTGGTTTCATTTTTTCAGACGTGGTGTTTTATTAAAATTGATTGACTCTAAGCACATGGCTTCAAGCATCGCTGAATCCACAAATTAATATAGAGATGAATTTTCTGACCCTTGACATGGAAGTCAAAAGGGATTTCACATAATTGTGATACAGTTTTAATAATCACTTTAATATCTCAAACAGGAGATTTTAGATTAGAAATGATCATTTGAAAATGAATAATATTGAATATATTTTCAAATAGCTATAGCTATATAATATACAAGGTAGCTCTGCAACTTTCTATACTATGCTTTCTGTGTCCCTATAAGAGAAATGTGTCCTCTGCAGTTGACTCATACTCGAGTGCTGCTGTGGGTGGCCGCAGTGCAGTACATAAGGACAAATCTTCAGATGAGCAAGGTTCAGGAGAAACTAGCTCGAGGATTAGCCAAATGTACTTTATAAGTTTTAGAATGATGTTGGAAACACCAGGAAGAAACCAGGCCAGACACAGGGAGATGCTAACGCCTGTCTGGGAATTCAACCTGGCTGCAACCAATTAATTACATCATTTTTGCTCATATTTGGTACTGTACATAGGAATGGGTGACATATCAGTTCCAATCAAGGATGTTGGTGATAACAGAGGGAATTCCCACTTATCAGTATCAGACAGCTATTGAAGAATGTAGCCAATATTTGGCTTTTTTTCTAGCTGCCCCAGTCTCTGTGTAGTCTGTTCAAAATTACAAATTTGATGCAGGACAAACTTAGAAATGGACACACAATCATGCTATGAAGTTAATACAAAATGTCATACAATACTACCCAACACAGTGGCATTGTTACGTCTCCATCTTACACAATATTTATTACATGTGCGGCTGCTAGCCTGCGCACTTCTCACAGCACTATAATGACTTTGGATTGGACATTCTGGCTCAGAGATGCTCTCTCTCTCTCTCTCTCTCTCACACACATGTGGAATGAGTGAGTGAGGTGAGTCCATAGAGGATTCCTGTCATACAACACAGATCTGGAGCAGGCCTGCCTCCGCACTGGGCACTGCCTTGAAGCCAGTCTCTGAAACACTGTAAAAATGCAAAATGTTATATAACAGGATGTGTAACTACTTAGATAAAAGGTCTGGTTTTATACTAAAGCTAAACTGGCTTTTTAAGCATTTAACCATAATATACTGATCAAGACACATTTATTCAGTCTACTTCTTGTGTCATGAGAATTCAAAACATCCACCCCCCTTTGGTAGATGAAATCTAGTGTCTATCTTTGTAAAGTCCAATCAACTTCACCAGACTCAGTTTAAGAATTGCAATCATCAGATTATTCTTAGATGTGAAGGGAAGGCAAACTAGGATTAAGCTAAATCTATAGATATATTACAATAGCTACGTATATCAGGACAAAATCAGGATATCACCGGGACAATGCTGTTAAATTAAATCATGCTAAACAAATTGAGGGCTATAGATAATCCGGGGCTAAACTGGGACCAAACTGGGACCAAACCAGGACCACCATATCACACAATTGTATCCCATAGTTCTCAAAATAGTTGTAAGAATAGTGTAGTCTGTTGTGCATCTCTGGAAAATTTCTGAACATAAATGGCATTCTCAATCAAATTTAAGCTTGAAACTTGACAGTGAACATTAACCTCAGAGTACTGATGTTACACAGACTTCCTTTAGGGCACACGTAGAAAAAGGAACTACACCTCCCAGAAGACATCGAAAAGGCAAATCTATATTTAATAAGTCGATAACTCATAATTGCTCCCAGAGAGATTTCAGTCCTGTTCAGATGACTTGTACATCTTAATTTATACAGACATTGCACAAGTGTTAACAGTGTGGCCATCTTTTTGCAAGTGTAAAGTGGTTTGTAAAAGAAACAAAGTACTGAAGTGAACCCAAACAAGTGGCTGTAATGTTCCATTTTAGTAAAAACCTCAATTTATACTCTACAAATGCTCCAGTGGAAAAGGACAGAGACTAACAAATGCAGTCCAGCATGCACAGAACAACGGCAGAAAGTGTCATAAATCAAGATCTATGCCACATACTAGGCTGGAGGAGCTTTATTTTAGAGGGAGGAATGGGTCTGCTAGAACAAAAATTGCCTAGCTAGCCATACAGCATTAAACATTTACATCAGGCATGTCCAAACTGCGGCCCGGGGGCCAAATGCGGCCCTCAGACCAATTTTTCTTGGCCCTCAAGCTTCCAGGTGAATTAGCCTGTATTTCTTTAAACAGTACTTTTTACTGTATATTTCTGAAAATCTGCTTCAACAAGCCCTTATCAAATATTTAATGTGTCCCATTGAGGATGTAAGCATGAATAAAGGTCTAGTGGTTCAGTCTAACTTGTAATAATAACACACATTTGAAGTATTCACTGTATTGGCGACCAGTCTATGGCCCTCAGTCGGCCCTCGGCTTTGTCTGTGATTTAATATGCGGCCCTTCATGAAAAAAGTTTGGACACCCCTGATTTACATTCTACACTGAAAAAGTCTTAAGAGTTTCTTTTTTTAAGATGATATGCCAAGAAAATATATAGATACCCAAATACTAATTAATGCTAAAACTAGTATCCAAAAGAGCTATTCAATATTGAAAAAATTGCATAAATAAGACAAAATTTTACTTCTCCTCAATAGTTTTAAAGAGTTTGTTATCACCATGGTATCAAATATAGTAGCTATAGTAGTTTTGGTAGTATTTTATTCAAATTATTCTTTAAAAAAAAAAAGATAAATAAGTAAATAAAAATCTAAAATCACAATTTTGAAACAAAATTAGCTTTTACTGGATGTGCTAATCAGTCTCAGCAAATAAGGAACTAGTATCTAGACAATTTCCATTGAAATTCGGTCTAAACTGGGAATAGACATGTTCCTCTTATCGGAGGAGAGTATGTGGACAAACAGTGTCACAGCTGTCGGGGAGGGGAAGTAAGATGCAGTCCACGTCCTTCCTCTAAGAACATAGAACAGAGCCAATCTGTCAGCTGCTGTTACATAAGAGGTGAGGAATGGGTGAATTCAACAACATCGTTAGAACACCTTCCATTTTGATTGGATGCCCGTGTCTTGGGTGTAATGTTGTGTTGGAGAGACTTCTGAAACACGATGAGTCACATCTGTTGCACATGTTTTAAGCCTGTGGCTGCAGACTGCATGTTTTTTGGCTTAAAGGTTTGGGTTCCTTATTAAGAAATGGCATTTAATCGACAAACATTTTATTATATGATTGCCCGGGGTCCAGAATACACACTTGCCCAATACTTTACAAAGATATAAATCTGGCCACCAATGAATCTTCCCGTTTTCAAATGGGTATGATTGACAGGTGGATTAGCCAACCATGGCAACCTATGGTCTGCCCATACCAAAACAAATATGGCGGCTTATGAGGAAAAAAGATAGAAAAAAATATCACAGGCGACTGAAAAACATTGCAGATTTTGGCAGAATTACTGAGCGAAGCACTAAAATCTGTTCATCTGAGGCGAATAATAGCAATGAGCACCTTCATTTCACATGTGTCACTGGAAAAAACAAATCTGACTGCACCATCATGTTTGGTCAGACTCAAAAAGCGTCAGGGGGCATGAGGACCAGACTTATATCCATCTGCATAAATATAATGAAGATATTAAAATCCATGCATCATTTGAAGCTATATTTCCACAATCTAAAATGTTCTGCAATAATTCTGATAGCTAGTAAATTCCAGTCAAAGGTGCACCATGTAACTTGTCTGTTAGAGGGTTTGACACCTCCATGAAGAGTACATTTTTTGCTTGACATGTTCCACAGTATGGCATAAAAAAAACTAAAAACTATCTCCATGGAGACAAGCAGGCAATTACACTTGTAACTGAGTGAATACAACATAGATTGGTTTAATGTCATACTATGGAACAGCCAAAGTAATAACATCTCCACTGACCGAAGTACTTGGCGGACTTTTCACTAGAAACGGCTACACAGTGCTTCTTAAATATATTTCCCTACATTGTGCAGTGCAGTATTTGCTCATACCTAAAAATGGTTACCAACAGGTTTATGCCAAAAGTCAATTTTGGTGAGTGACTCAAGTGGGTTTGCCATAGCAGATTCCTGCTGGGTTGTCAGGAGCAACAAGTGTCCAAATATTTAGAATGAATCATTTCTCTGAGCCCATGTAAAAATCTCTTGATGTAAGAGCGACACATGTGAAAGTCAAATGGACACAAAGGTGCAAAAGTAGAGGATTATCGTTAAAGATCAATTATAATGATTAGCACTGCACCCCAAGGAAGCCACATGTTCAAACCCTGCTGACTCACAACAACTTATATCAAAAAGGGTGAGCCCATATGAACATAATAAACTCAGGTATGTTCCTTTCCCATATGTTGGAGGTTAGTATGCACCAAAAACAGTAAAACACCTTAAGTGCATCTGGTAAGCATTTGTTTCAGGAGAACTTTTTGACCAAGCAAGCCTTTTCTTGACAGATTTACACCTCAATGCAGTCAAACTGGACAGCACCATTTGAAAAACAGATCACATTATACCATCATGCATCCACGCTACATCAACATCCAACAATAGATCTTCCAGTGCTGTGACCAACTTGACAATTTTCCACTAGCTGTTGTTTTGAACAGTGGTACAAGCATAACACATCTCGCAGCTGGTTTCATTTCAGCTCAAATGAAGAAAAAAGAAAACTACTATATCAGCATTTTTGTTTTTTTGTTTTTGATGAGCTCAAAATGGCATTGCCACTTGCCACACTCAAAAAAGAATGTATGCTTCCTGTTTGGTGGAAATGCTCAGTAAGCTAAGTCAGCATAGAGAAAAGTCGACTATAGCTTACTAAACAACGCCCAAGATACTTCTAGTGTTTGTTAGTATCTGTGGCTAGCCAGCGGACAAATTGGCTAGCAGTTAATGATAGACCAGAAACCTTAGTTAGTTTCATTGGCCAAAGTTAACGTGTGCCCTCTATATAAATTTACTTCTCAGCTAACTACACTCTTGCTAATGTTCTGAACACTGACACATTTAGCTGTTATAGTTATCTTATCAGTTTCAGACATTGCCATGGCAATTAGCCATTTAAAACGTATTTCCAGAACAATTGGCCGAATGTCTCTACACTTTCTCTCCCTGTTTTACGCTGCAGCCTTCCTAGTAAAAAAAAAAAAAAAGATTATAAAAATTATAAAAACAAATGTATTGTAAATGGATTAAAATGATGCCACTTCATCCCATGAATTGGATACATGAGCCGTAGGAGCTCTAGCAAGATTAGCACACTGCTTGTTGTCATTAATATATAAAAGGTCTATATTATGGTATCTTCTGATCTATGTTATAAATGTTGTTTCCTTGGGAAAAAAATGGATTTGTGTTTTGTTTCTTTCACGCATGTTTAACACACAAACCCTGCATATTTAGAGTTCTTCTCTCAAATGGAAAACACTGTTTCACCATGTGATGTCATGTGGGAATACAGCAAGTGCTCCAGTATAATTTGGATTATTTCAGACCTGGAATTGCCCATCTCTACTGAACAAAAGGTAAAAGGTAGACGTTAACTTGAAACTACAACTACATGACATCACAAGGTGGAACAGAGCATTTTGATCTTTGGAGACGTAAATAGGCTAATAAAGAGTTACTCAAACATGAGAATGAAACAATAACCAGGTATGTTTTTGAGGAGGTTACAACATTCTAACATGGCTCAAAAGAGTCAGTTTTGCATAATATAGGACCTTTAACACATGGACGACACTTGGTGAAACTAAGTAAGCTATTAAAATGTAACATTCATTTACTTCCTTTCGAATACATACAGTAAGCCACACACATTGAAAATCCTTCAGCCTCCATTCTTTGCTGTCCAGGAACATTGTCACACCTCATTGGAGCTAGTTTAAATAAGATGTGGCTCTACACTTGCTAAATAGGCCATTTCATTAGCCACTATTTCTGGCTAAGCACTAAGATAAGCTTGAAATTGGACTGCACTGTGGTACTAAAAAGGCACTAATAAGGATGAAGCATATCTGTTAATGCCATTTGGACCTTCATTTCTTGCTAGCTCGCAGGTGGAGACAGTCAATTGAGGATAATGCAGTTTTTCTAACAGCATTTATGTTCAGTCTCTGTGGCCTGTTCCAGTCACTTTGCAGATTTCCTGAGGGGAGTACAGTAGATTAGTGTGAGGATATGTGGAATGTGGATGCAATGTAATTATTCTGCTGGGTTTTGTTGCATCACTTAGAATCTGGCAAATGCACAGCGATTTGGGAAACACTAGAGATTTGAGTGTGGCTAGTAAGAGGGGAAATGTGAGGAGAGGGGAAGAGAGCGGTCACGCTCAGATTTAAACTTGGACTGTCAGAGTGTGGAATACAGGATTATATTGGTTAACAGTTACAGATAAAAGTAGGTGGTGTAGTAGTTGTTTGGTTTGCATTAACACAGCCAATAGCCTCATGTATAGAAAGCTAATGGATGGGTGATAATTACATATTTACTAAGAACATTTTTTTTTTTTTTAATTATAACAAATCTTTACATACAAGATGTAATTAACCTTTATCTGGAGTTTTCGGACCATTTTAATTGAGATCAAGATTCAGCCATTTTTTTCTAGTCGTCAATGATATGCATGTGATTTTTGTTTACTTATTTAAGAAAAATAAGTCCATCTTGAGTATGATCAGGAAATGAATGAGAGCCATATGTAAATAAAATAAAATTGAATAAAAATTGTGATCATCAGTATAAGGAAAGACAAAATATCTTCTGTAGCACGCACCTGAAAATTCTGGCTTAGACCTTGTCAATTATCTCATTGTGTGGTTGATAGTCTTTAGGGATTGTCAGATTAGCTTGTGGCAATATTACAGATAAAATGGCGATCATGGTATTGTCAACATCAGTCATATTATTGGGTGTGTTATACAGTACAAGTAGAACAAGGTACAAAATCATCTCCCAGTAAGATTGTGCCATTGTCAAAGAAATACCCAACATCTTCTTTTCGTAAAGATTTTCACACTGAATGCAGCCCAAAACAATAACTGCTATTTTGCTGCCTTCCCAAATTTACTGAATTTATTAACACTCCACTTGGCCAGATCCCTCTCTCACACTCCATTTCCTTTTACCGCCACGTCAATTATTCCATGACCCCATTTGTCAATCATGTGACCTTGTGTGGGGCTAACCCATGAGAGACTGCCCTGGGGTGTCTTGTCCTATATAGCCACTAAACTTCTGGTCACAAGTATAAATCTTTAGAGAACAGCAAACCTCCAATCCACTCCTAAGACACATTTTTGCAGCCTGTTGTCAGAGTACTACACAATGTCCAAAATATATCGCGAGCATGTTGAGCACTACCAAATTGGGAGGTCAAAAGTCGCTTGGGGACTTCCCGTTGGGCTGTAACTTGTTAAACATCCATCGTAAACCGAATTCCACTTGTGAATGTAGCAACCCCAAAGTGCAGAAGACAGGAGCGGAGACGGAGTTGGAAAACATCTCTCCCACTCCCCATAGAGAAACAAGTAAGCTGCGGTGCCAAGGTCGATGTGTTGTTTGCTAACACAGCACATAGAAACACCTCGGCGGATATTTGCCAAGCTGACATTTGAGAATAAGCCAAGAAAGCGTTCAAAAGATCATGCAATCATTATGCAGAGGTTGAACTCTTGACAAAAACAATTTACTCCTCAGCTTCATTTTATATTTAATCAAATGTACAAGGTTCATGCTTTGAGTCAGTATCATACATACTGAAATGATCCATCTCAGAAACATAGGTCATACATGAAGGCATGAAGTTAATATTCATTTAATGGTTTTGTTCAATATAATTTTGAGAAGATTTAAATATGAACTGCTATGAACTAATACAAGAATCATTTCATCATCTTTGTGGAGGTGTAAACTCTAGGCTTGGCAGCTTTTATACAAAATAAGTCCATATATATTTTAGCATAAAAATATTACATTATGCAAAATACTTTTCCTGAAGGAAGGAATTGCAACTTGATAACCAAGATAAGCCCTCCCAAGGAGCATGGATGGATTATGAATTACAAATTATATCTAAACAAGCATATTGCAAACCTTTCCCATGTTGTAAAGCATATTGGGTTGTAAAAAATATCAAATAATATAAACCCAATACTTTTTCCACAGAAAACAAAAGTAGACCACCGATACACAAAAGAAAGGGACAAAAATATACAGGCATGCAGTGGTTACAGCAGAACCCCACAGTAACGCATACACACATGCTCATTTCCTGTTTGGACAAATGCCATTCCTTCTCTATGGAAGGTCACAAGGCCAACACGACTCTGGAATTGACATATGTGGTTCTACACTGTCAGATCAAGTGCAAGAGGGACAAAATATGAACCAAAACAATCAAATGGAAGCTAGCGGAGACACAGAAAGCAGACTGAGGGTAGATCTGATAAGACTTTTCTGTAACGTAAATGCAACTAGTCCAGATGGAGAGTGGTGTCAATGTGAACTTAGGTTGCAAAATTAAAACAACATTTGAAGTGTAATGATACACTTTTGTCATTATATGTCAAATATAGGTGAAATATTTCTATTCTCTCTGTTGTTGAACTGTGGATAATGGGAGACTCCAGACTGTGAGACAAATAAAGGTTGTCTTATCGTAAAATAATACACCACCAATACACATTAAATATAAACTTCTGTCATATATTGACATTGCCAGAATTTGTGATAAATCACTCTTGAGTTATTTTTGAAAACCGGTCTGTCAGCTAGGGCAGCACAAACAATACATGGAATGTAAGCTGTGCTATGGCCAGTAAGCTATACAGTCAATGACATTATTTCCTCGTAGGGTCTGTAATTTTATATTTCTCGATGTTCAATGGTGATGTATGATGATGTTTAGTGCAATACTCAGTCATATTGCAGTATGTTTTTGCAATATTGCCAAATATTGCACAAGGAGCCCTATAAATCAATATATATTAGTCTGTATTGCGACAGAACATTTACACTCCTAAATCAACAATACAGACAATCGATAATTCATCAAGTAAAACTATAAATCATTTTGTGTTTACTGACCTAGTAGAATTGTTGAAAACTTAGTTACAAAAGCAGTTCAACAGATTCATCAATATGCATCATAACGTCGCATGCATAAGATTCTAGAAAACAAAGTTGAGGCAACAAATACTTTTCAATGCAACTGTAATTTCTGAACACATTACATTTACACTTCATCCTGCACTGGTTTTAATTCTATGTAGTGCTAATCATTTGATGTTTACCAATTTAGAAGTGCCACAGACTTTGCCATTACATTTTTAAAAAACTCAATTTCCTTTGTGAAACAAGCACCTCTCTACCACGTTTCTGTAACAGGCTCTTAATGCGACTCTTTTCTCTTCCTTTGCCCTCACAAAGCTGGCCCTGTCTGCAGTCTCTTAGCAGCCACTTCACACACAGCACTCGGTGGAAGCCCCATTCTTCCACCAGCCCTTGGGCCCCGGTGCTGGTGTCTCTGAAAGGAAGTGACAGCACGAGAGGTGACATGCAAACAAACACCTGACAATGCCAAGTTCTGCTGCCTCCATGCACCTGCAAAAGAAAGCACTAACTGTTCTACAACTGCAGGAGACCAAGCACTACACTAGTCAATAACGAGAGCAGAAAAATCCACAATGAAACATAAAAAGTAAAAAGATACTTTTATAAAGACTTTGTCAGACAGATTAAAAGCCAGAATCAAGTTCTGTCTTCTTGTCTATGACATGTTAGAGATACAGCTGTGCAATCAATTTAAATCTCGGTTGAGATTCAGTCATTTCTGGGACATGTTTTATTGCCAGGGGGCATGGTCTGTCTGAGTTGACCAGGCTGACCATGTGCAAGTTAGAAAGTTCCCTTTCAAATCACTGCAGTTACCATTAAAATATTTCTGAGATTAGATAAACAACAAAAATATTCTCCCAAGCAGACAAGATGAATATATATACACTAATCAAAGGCCCTGAGGCCTAATGCCTTTTCGCATTCTTCTTCTTCTTGCAGTTTTCTACATTGTCTTTGACACTAGAGGGCATCATCTCAGGATGGACTTCGGGGAGATTGTCCAATCACTCGAAGATGTGAGACAGGCCTCCACTTTGACCATGTTTAAATCCAGGCTCAAAACGGTTCTGTTGAGCTGTGCATATGACTGAAAGGTTTTTATTCTGCACTCTTCTCTTTTAATGTTAAATAATCATAAATAATAATCATAAAATGTAATTCTGATTTTAATGTCTTTCTTATTCTCTAAACATTAAAAAGACATACTATCCTTTGGTCATGGTGTTATATTTTGTTCACTGTACACACCAATAATGATTCAATGTTGACTTGGCCTACTTGACTTATTTTTTTTTTTACAACAAAGAGAGTCATAGTGTGTCACACCTTGACGTGTTTCAGCTGCACTGATGGGTGAATCCCACTATATCACTCACTATAATCGCAGTGTTTGGCTGCTCTTGTGGCTACCTGGCTGACACACTGAGCAGTTTTTGAAACTTTGTGGTTTTTGACCTCCGTTCCTAACATCATATCTTGGGATTGTAACCAACTAAGAAGTGCAGCATGTGTAGTTCAAGGGGCACAAGAAAGGGGCTGTTGGATTGTGTGAAATGAGATTTCTGAGTTTTTCCTGTATCGAAAGAAGCTAGCTATGTACCTCTGAGATGCTATAGACTTTTTACATCAAATGTGGTAGCAAATATGACAGAAAACTTTGAATGGCCCATTGAATACATACATATACATACATATATATACATATACATATATACATATAGTTAGTGATAAATTATATTGTTGAGCAATAAATAGTTCAAAGCTCCACATGTGGTCATAAACAATTTCAAATCAGTCAAAAACTCCTGACCAATACCCCTGCTCAAAAGCACAAGCCAAGAGGACCAGGTAAGTGTCTATCCTTTACTTTAGGCATGCAGGGATGACACTGTATTGTGTAAAGTTAATTTGTATTGTCATGTTTTGACTCGGAGGGAACAGCAAGAGGCCGCACCCTGGCCAGTCTATGGGGTAGTGGTTAGAACAATGGAAACGGATTTGACTCTTCTTAGCCACACCACATGGAAAAAAAACACACCCACCTCCCTGATCCAGCTTCAACAGAACTAACCAGTCATAGTTTTCTATTTAACTTTTTCAATTCCTGCAGACCTAATTTCTATTACTCACAAAGCACAACCAACCTTCCCCTTAGAGCTGAACAATCTGTGAAAAGTATCCAATTGCATTATTCTGATAAGCTTCGCGATTAGATTTGTGTTTTAATAGGATTCTGTTGTTCAAAGTTCACATTTTAAATGCGTGTAGAATTGACACAAAGGCTGATATATGAACTTAGAAACAAATGCATGAATTCAATCCAAACATTTTGCAGCAGCCTAAACTACAGGGTTAGCAGTTTTATGCAGAATAAAAGAGGCTATTTTGCAGTTCAAAAATTTAACCCTTTGTGATTTGCCAATTGCATTCATTCAAAATGCAAATTTTGATTTGATTGCTATTAAGGTAACAGCTCTACAGCTCTACTTCTACTTGAAAAGTAGACAAAGATGTGTCTGACAACGGAGGCATTCAGGGTTTATCAAGCCATCATCTGCCAGCCCAAACTGCTAAATCATTCATAAAGTGAGCAGACGAGTTATGCAAATGAGAGAAAAAGATGGGAATAAGCACAAAGTTTGTCCCCGGAGCGCAGATCGTTGTCTGATGAAGTTAGTGCTCCAGATTAAAATCAGTAGACTGGGAAAAAGACGTTTCCTTTGTTGACAGTTGGCTAACCTGATGTGACTTTTCAGGAAGTAAGAAAGTTCCTAAGAATAAGATAAGACAAAGACACAGAAGTGCAAGAATAAAAAAAAAAAAAAATCACATTTATTCCCAACTGATAGTATTCAATGATATTTGGGAAGGAGTTTATATTATCCTGTGATGTGCTTAGAATAAGGGTTACATTGCCAAACAAAATAACATAAGTTGCCATTAAAATCTTAGCAATGTGTTGCAGAAATCAAACTTATGAAATTTATTTGATACAAATATAATCAAAACACATTAATATTCATAGCAGTTAAATGGTATAGTTAAGTGCATTATTATTATTATTATTATTTTAACTTATTTAAATGCATCTTTTCCCCCACCTGCCTGCTCCAAGCCATTGGTTTTAGAATGATAAACAATTAGGACCATTGCTATAACTATCAACAATTCATAACTAAATATATCTTTTGAATGCTTAAACCCATGAATACGTAAAAAAAATTAAAATAAAATCCAGATACTGAACTCCTGTTGTGATTTTGGCAAGACAATGCACTCCAAGCTACATTCACTTTAGTCTCTTTTATCTAAATCCCCATGTCTAATTCTGTTTCATCAGCTTTTCCAACACGACCAGGAAGGTTGTCATGGTGATCGCGAGAAAGCTGCAGCAATGTGGCGACCTTGGCTCGGCCTGGAAATCTGAAGGAGAGCAAATATGCCGTTTCTTTGCTTGTCATCCCTCATCTCCAGTGAGTCTACTAGATCTATTCAACATCTGACCTGTGAATTTCCCTAAAGAATGGAGAATAAACAAAAGGTATGAAAAGTCACATTGCAAAACATGGCTCTGATATAGTTTGCTGAATCATATGCAGTTGTTAAGGTGCTGTGTAGGCCTGAGATTCCACCTGATGTCTGTTTGATTTGTCTGAGTCCTTAATACCCTCATTGGATTACCTGCACATGGCAAGAGTCAGGTGAGGTAAGTACTTATGGCCTATATCATTGCAGGGTAGCTTTAGCTAATGCAAGTAGGTGAGTTTAGTCAAGAGAACAAATATTATTACCCTTAAAAGCCAACCTGATAACCATAAAGCCTTCACAACTTTTCAATGGCTCCAAACATTTGACAGCTCCTACTTTTCTTCACGACTAGAAAGTTAAATAAATATGTGATTAAAATTAAGAAATGTTAAGTGATATGCAGAAGTGAGATTTAAACATATCCAAAATATTGTGATATGGGTTTTAATTGTCATCCACTGTTAAACAACTAATGAAAAATATAAGAAGACAATTCTATAAAGAAACAAACAATGCTATAACATGAAATAAAACGCAGTATAATTTCACGCATTAAAAACAAAACCCTCAGCATGTTGCCAGACTGAACTGCTGCAAATGCCAAGCAAATTACTGTATTAATATGGAACATTTTCCCCATATTATCTATGCCACACAAAATAAAACTCACTATATAGACCTATTAAATACAACATAAAGTAAAAAATACACAATAGTCAGAAACACTGCATTGAGATTTAAGCTAAAAGTAACTGTATGTAAACTGTATTTTGAAATATCACAAAAAAATCTTAACATAATCCTCTATTTAGTTGCCTATTAGACTGTACTTGCAGTTTTCTCTGACTATACAAAACAAACATTGGCTTTTCCACAGTTCCACACAGACATACTTGGCCAGGACTGATGAACCAATAAAAGGAGCCATGGATACAGGCTGAACAATACTCTGTACAAGAACCACTCCCCCTCCACCCTGTGCTTGTACCTGGGAAATGTGGTTGATAGAAGACTCCATGCGGCGCAGCTGGGATGCTTGAATGTCCAGCAGCTGCAGCACATTGTTGGCTAAGGCATTGATCTGGTACGCCACGCTGGCCAGGGACTGCGTGGTGTAGGCTTTGGTCTCCTCCAGGGCCTTCCTCTTGTCCTGGGCCTAGAGGGGGAAGAAAGAGACAATCAAATTAAAGTGGAAACACTGGGAATCACGGAAAAGTATGAAAAAAAAATTTGAGGGGCATTTTTGTGCTTAATTTTACCACATATTTTTGTATATACATAAATTGTTATCATCCGTCCCTCATTACTACTACTACAACTGCAACTATTCCAACTGCTGTGACTACAACATGTGAACTGTGACCACAAATTCTACCACTACTAATGCAACGTGTGGCTGTGAATTTTTTCCAGCAAAGATAAACCATAAAACGCATTCAGATAGCAACAGTAGGTTAGATCAGTTGTCTTACCCAAGGACACAACAGCAGAGAGTATGTTATGAATTGAAATGAACAAGAGTAGAACCACCAACCTTTCCTTTGTACAGTATATAAAACGTACAACAACAGTATAAACCAATCTGTTATTCATGAATAGGTTTGTAGTAGTTGTAGCATGCTCATGATCAGGTCATAGTTTGGGGTCATGTTGGAAATAGGCCAATAGTGGTGTGAAGAGCTCCTCCCCCGGTCATTCTCCAAATACCATAGCCTGTGTGTGTGAGGGATTTGGAATGACGTAACAGTCCACTAGTGGTCATGAGGGAGGCACAGTCAGCAGCTGACACTACAGCACTGTACAGTCCAGCAAGCATTCTCATGCATTCACTATGATCTATGGGCATTTGGCAATAGTAATAACAATAACAATATACTTTCATATTTGTATTGACATGATACTAAAATTGTCATCTCGACTTCGATACTAAGGAATACACTGAATACTGATTCCGATACCATGATAATTATAATTTAAAAATAAATAAATAAAAAAAAACAAACACTATTTCTTTAGGCAATAGTATGTCATTTTCAACATTAAATTATAGTACTTTGTTTTATTTTACCATGTGGCCTTTATCTGTGCAATCCGTCAGTTGTCCAGGTAGACTCCATAGTGTTTGGTGGATGTATACTCCATGTGGTCTTCTACTTCTTATACATTCTGATACAGCTCAAGATTATTTTAAAGCTATTCAGGACTTTAGTATCGATACTTGGTCAAATGAGTCTCTAGTTTCAATACTAGCTTTAGTATTGCTTAGTATCTGATTTTTGATACTTTTGATAATCCTACTTCATACACACATACTTTTGAACATTTATTGTGAAAGAGAGTTAATTCCATTTTAATTCAACTTGATAAAAGTCACAAAGTTACTGATTGCAAACGATTGGAATTGATCATTATTCAAATTCAGCATAGCAATTTCCTGTTTGTGAGATTGAGAGGCAGATTGATGCAGCGTCTGCAGTGATGCGGTCGCTGTATCGGTCCGTTGTGGTGAAGAAGGAGCTGAGCCGGAAGGCGAAGCTCTCGATTTACCGGTCAATCTACGTTCCTACCCTCACCTATGGTCATGAGCTCTGGGTAATGACCGAAAGGACAAGGTCGCGGATACAAGCAGCCGAAATGGGTTTCCCCCGTAGAGTGGCTGGGCGCACCCTTAGAGATAGGGTGAGGAGCTCAGTGTAGAGCCGCTGCTCCTACACGTTGAGAGGAGCCAGCTGAGGTGGCTCGGGCATCTGCTCAGGATGCCTCCTGGACGCCTCCCTAGGGAGGTGTTCTGGGCATGTCCCACTGGGAGGAGGCCCCGGGGAAGACCCAGGACACGCTGGAAGGACTTTGTCTCTCAGCTGGCCTGGGAACACCTTGGGATTCCACCGGAGGAGCTGGAGGACATGTCTGGGGTGAGGGAAGTTTGGGAGTCCCTGCTTAGACTGCTGCCCCCGCGACCTGGCTCCAGATAAGCGGGAGAAAATGGATGGATGGATGGAATTTCCTGTTTGTTACAATAAATTTGCATAACCCCCCATCTTGCCAATACTATAAAAGAGGTTATCTAACTATGTACATATATAAAGCAAAGAAGTATATGGAAATGGGTTGCAACTAATAATTATTTTTGTAATAATTTATATTCTTTTTGTTTCATTTTGAATTAATAATTGTGCTATCTTTATGGTAAAACCAGTTTTACAACTAATGGCATATATATTAGTCAGTTTACACTATATAATGATTACTAAAATGGTAAAGGGTTATTTTAGTTGTTGACAAGTTACAATTATTCAGATGAATCACTGCAGCCGTATTAGGCTTTTTTTTTTATTCAAACTCGCCAGCTAGCATTTTGTTTGACTTTTGTATTAAAGCAAAAACTGACCAGAGCCAAAAGATGAAAAATTACAAAACAAAATTCATCACAGTTGAGTACATATGAATGATCTCATCCATCTATGCCTTTCTAGTTGAGATATGTTGGCAATCATTTTTCTACAACACTGTCGGAAATCATGCAAGTCTTTTCAGCCCATAACAGATTATGCAACACTCTGCAACTTTTGCCACCATCTCCAGTAATAAACAGCACTTTAGACTCATCTTGTGCCACAATCGCTCATTATATCCTGTGAAAAGTGACTACTGCTGAGCCCCTGTCCGGCCCCACTGCTTTAAACCATGTCACATCAAACGCACAGGGCCCAGATCAGACCTCCAGTCTGCGCAGCCATCTTTGATCTCAGACGGCTTGTCCCTGTGTGCGGCCCACTCATAAAGAGCAGTCCAAAGTATTACTGCTCCGGGGCTCTTGCACTGGCCTTTGATAAGCAGTGATCACACAGAGCCTGGGACATGATCAAAGCTGGTTAGAGAGTTAGGTGAGAAAGTCACCTGGTCAACAGAAACAAGGCAGCTCTCAGCAAAATGTATTTTTCTGGGATATAAAATAATGATATAACTGTAATACAGTATTTACTATTATTTTTTACAAAAGTGAATTTTCCTACCAGGCTTAAATTTGAGGGCAATACTAAAGACTTTAAAATGTTGATATTGATATCTGCAGATATCAATTACTGGCCACAATAGTCAGATGAATCTTGGGTATATTTACACCAGGAAGTGACAAATTAGACCAACAACTTGACTTCATTGCCACATTTTTTAATTATTATAAAATACACTGCAAGTTATGGGAGGTCAGCAATGGATATGTAGACAGATGTGGTACAATCTTAACCGCTCTTGTCCGCACTTGACGTTCGAGTATTGGGGTCAAATGTGCACAAATCCCTCAACTAGCCAGATTTGTGACTCAAGAGCTCTCGAATCAGAAATGACAGCAGGGGATGAGAGCTGAACTAGAACGAGACAACAGAAATGGAAGTTATCTCAAAACAAGAAACATTGTAGTTCACATTACAATGTACAATATACAGTTGAAACCAGAAGTTTACATACACTATATAAAGAGACAGATGCTTTTTTTCTCACTGTCTGACATTTCACTATCATTTCTATTTGCTAAATGCCCGAAGCAGAGATGGATTTTTTTTCACTACAAAGTCAGAAGTTTACATACAGTAAGATTACTATGACTTTAAAAAATTGAGAAACCCTAATGGTGATAGGTTTATTGACAGCATTTGAGTTAATTAGAGACACACCTGTGGATGTATCTGAAGGCACACCTGAAATACACTGTTTCTTTGTGTAACATCACAGGAAAGTCAAACAAAATCAGCCAAAGTATCAGGAAGAGAATTGTGGACTTGCACAAGTCTGGTTCATCCTTGGGTGCAGTTTCCAGATGCCTGAAGGTGCCACGTTCATCTGTTCAAAAAATTATACGTAAATATAAAGACCATGGGAATGTCAAGTCATCATACTGCAGGAAGGAGATGGGTTCTGTGTCTCAGATATGAACTTTCTTTGGTCCGAAATGTGCATATCAACCCAAGAACAAAAGCAAAAGACCTTGTGAAGATACTCACTGAAGGTGGTAAGAGTGTGCCATTATCCACATTGAAAAGAGTACTGTATCGACATGGGCTGAAAGGCCACTCTGCCAGGAAGAAACCATTACTATAAAATAAATATAAAAAAGCCAGATTATAGTTTGCAAATGGAAACAGGCACAAAGACCTGAATTTTTGCAGACATGTCCTGTGGTCTGATGAAACGATGCTCATTATGGCCAAAATTGAACTGTTTGGCCATAATGAGCATCATTACGTTTGGAGGAATAAGGGGTAAACTTGCAAGTCTGACAACACCATCCCAAGTGTGAAATACGGGGGTGGCAGCATCATGTTGTGGGGTTGTTTTGCTGCAGGAGGGACTGATACACTTCACAAAATAGATGGCATCATGAGGAAAGAACATTATGTGGAAATACTGAAGCAACATCTCAAGCTATCAGCCAGAAAGTTAAAGCTTGGGCGCAAATGGGTCTTCCAAATGGACAATGATCTGAAGCATACTACCAAACTGGCTACAAAGTAGCTTAAGGATAACAAAGTCAAGTTTTGAAGTGACCATCACAAAGCCCTGATCTCAATCCTATTAAAAATGTATGGGCAGACCTGAAAAGGCAATGTAATGCAATGCAAGGCAGCTTACAAACTTGGCTATGTTACATCAGTTCTGTCAGGAGGAATGGGCCGGCAGGAATTTTCCTGCCAACTATTGTGAGAAGCTTGTGGAGAGATATCCAAAACATTTGAGCCAAGTCATACAGTTTAAAGGCAATGGTACCAAATACTAATGAAATATATGTAAACTCTGACTTTGGAGAAAGTAATGTCTAAAAATGCTTCTATCATTATTCTGATATTTAGCAAATAGAAATAATTTTGGTGATTCTAATTGACCTAAAACAGGAAACGTTTAGTCTGATTTCATGTCGGACAGTGAGGAAAAAAAAAAGCATAAGTAACAAAAAGTACATTAGTTTCTACTAACTTTATTCACAAATTCTCTGCAGTACTGACACATGTCCTTGTCACAGGCAATCTTCAGTCATACTGTCCACTGGTCCACTCCTGACTACAGGCCACAACTTGTGATTTTTCCACAAGAAAACATCACCCTAAGCATAACCATGTCAATGCTTAATCTAAACAGTTCATAGATTCACACATACATTCTGACAGCTAGTAGAAAGAAAAAAAGGGAATACTCTTAAAAGGACATGACTCAAATATCAGTAGTGAATCCCAGCTCTACACTACACACTGTCAGCACCTTGTTTAGGCTCCATCATTAATCACATGGTAGCATACAGCATAGGGAAACTCACAAGTGGCTAGCAAAGTAACAGCTTTAATTATGCTTTTAGCACTTTTCCACTTTGCTTCACTTTGAGTTCAATCACTTTTTGCTAATGCTGCAACATTCCTAAGCCCAAAACCACAGCCATATGGAACAATTTACACCCAAAGAAGTGGTTAAAGGGCTTACTCCTACAAATAAGTAATTGCAAAACATGGTTATGTGAAAAAAAAAAAAGTTGTATGAGGTCAAAATCTTAAGCAAACTTAGCAGCCAATCTATGTACACTACCTTTTCAGATGGAGAGTCCGCCACCTGCTTCACTAGGGACTGGAGAGGTCATTGCTTTGCGTGTAATGTTCCACAGTATGGCATTAAACTTATCTATCCACATGGGGAATCAGCGTTTAAGTTTTATGCAGCTAAAACTTGGAACAGTCTTCCTGAAGATGTGAGACAGGCCTCTACTTTGACAATATTTAAATCCAGGCTCAAAACGGTTCTGTTTAGCTGTGCATACGACTGAAAGGTTTTTATTCTGCACTCTTCTGTTTTAATGTTAATTTTATGATGATTATTTGTGATTATTTATGTTTTGATTTGTGTGATTTTAATGTCTGTCTTATTCTGTAAAGCACTTTGAATTACCTTGTGTACGAATTGTGCTATACAAATAAGCTTGCCTTGCCTATCCACAACGACACAAGTAGGTGGTGCAAATTTATTTCTGCACAATTAATATATGAATAAATGGAAGATTGATCAGTTTAATTGATACTTTGCAGCTGATGTCATCAACATTCTCTGGGAGTGTGATGCTAACTGTAGACTCTGCTCCATATGAAACTCTGTTACTCAAGTTAGACTTTAATCTGAGCTTTGTTTTAACACAATCTGACTAGAAAGAACTGGTGAGCAGATGTGTGCTGTTAAACACATCTCTCATACATAAAATCATAGTCACAAGTTAGCTAGTATTAGCCAAGTCTTTAGTTAGTCACTCTCACCATTTGTTGAAAAAACACCTAAAAAGGACCTAAAAAGGCAGTCATTGATCACAGGCTCCTGAAAATGTGCTTCTTAAATCCATTTTGTACTTTTTTTTTTCTTGAGTTTTTAAACAATCTAAAGTCATCCATGGTAACAGCTAAACATTGGGGAATAGACATACATGTAGAACATTCCCAGATGTCACTGCAAAATATCAATGGCATACCATGAAGCATTTCAGACAAGCAATAACATCTCTGCAATGGAAATTTATGAGTATTTATGTTGTGAAGAATAGATTTTTGTCGTAGTCTGTCTTTATGTAAATGAATGTTATTTCTACCTGAGACCCAGACCAGTCATTAACATATGTGAAGCTCAGCAGAAACAGCCTCCAGGAAACCCTTTGTAGTTTTACCTGTCTTCAGGTTTAAAAGTTGATTAATACATGACTGTGAAAAGATGTAACTCTGCTTTTGTAATGTATGTTGTTTTGTCATTCTGGTATAAATACTAAGAGCTCACAGGCTCAGGAAGAGACTTGCTTGGAACGATGGAAGGCTGCTGGTCAGAAGCCAGGCCAGGCATACGCCTAGGGATGCACCGACACAATTCTGGTATCAGATATCGGTGCTGATAATGAAGCTTGGACATTAGCTTGGACATATAATATACTGAGACCACTAGTCAAAGTACTCAAGTTTCAACTTTTATTTATAAAAAGTAGTTATTGGAGAGATAAATAACATGTATGTAAAACATGGATCAGTCTTATTTTTGTTAAAAGGAAATAAATGCTGTTTTCAGTCTGGTATTGGTTGATTTCGAGTATCAGCACATGCTTAAAGCTACTGTGCTGGAATTGGTATTGGAACTGAAAAAGCTGGATCAGTGCATCCATACGTAGGCCCTATCTTGTCTTGTCCTTATCTGCTGTACCAAAGAATAAACACTTTTGTATTTCTTAACTCACCAAGGTTTTGCAAATGGATTATCATTTCCACAATGATATGCCGATCTCCATATAGACAAACTGCAACCAGACCCCTACCAGAACAGTTACATAGTACACCTAATGCATTTCTGTGCCGTGCCAGCCCCACACTGCCAGCTCAGTCCTTGTTATTTTCACTTACATCAGAGGTATAATGCTACGTACAGCAGAAGCATCGCTGGAATGGAGTGTACTACACTGTAATGGACAATACTATTGTCTGTGTCTATGAGGGGTCAGGTCTCCAGGTCCTGGGTCCTGTACTGATAGTGAATACAATTCGCCTGCTTTAGAACTGCAGCCTCATGCCTCTTCTTTCAACTCTCGGGCTACTACCGTACAATTTATTCTACAACAACTTTATACATTACATTTAAATATGTATCTTTGAGCTATACAAAATGCTATCTTCTAACTAGATTGTTAAAGTAGTCATATTATAATTTTGTGCGTGAAGTGTCTTGCTCAGAGACAACAACAGTAAGCCAACTCAGGAACAAAAATTTAAGAGTATGGAATAAATAAATTCAGCAGGCTAAACTGCTTTACCACTAATTGTGAGTCAGAGTTCTGGGCAGGGAGTGTCTGTCACATGATAAGGTTGGTTTTGAGGGGATTCTGAATCACTCAACTAGAAAAATAAATCCTATATTTTGCACATCCAGTCCTGCGAGGTTGGTAACAGTCTGCCATTACCAAATAGCTACTCCTAGAATGTCACAGGCAGTGTGCGCTCCAACTGGTTAAAGGAACACAGGAGGGACTACATGCACAAGAGGGGAAGTGGCCACTATGAATAACGCATATGACTGATGATGAGTAACAAGGAAACTAATGATAACTTTGTACGGCAGAAAATATACAGCTAGTCTCGATTTAGTCTTGTGCCACAAAAAATAACAGGCCATTTGGAGCTCCAAGAAAGGCAGCGCCAGCATTACACAAATGGTACACCATGCCATACCATCATTATTTAATTATATATGCTTCTATTGGGCCTTAAAAAGTGATTTACATATTTGTTACTGTTTCTCAAATTCCTATGTTTGCTGCTCCTATAGAAGTGGGCAAAAATGTCATAATATCAATGTCATGATACTAAATTTGGTGATACAGTATTGATATTGTGGGCTGATGTACTTTTTGGTATGTTTTACAAAATCATTTTGTGACAAAGCTTCAATTTTGTTGCTTTTTCAAAAAACTTGTTACAGTACATTAGACATATTCATTGTTTTAATTATTAAAATAAGTGTATTTCTTACTAAGTTTGTGAAGGTAATGATTTAAGGAAGCAATAGTGATATATTCCAGATTATCATGTACAATATATCAATTATTGCTTGAATTAGTTGAGAAAATTTATTACATTTTAATCCGAGACTACTTATCCTTAACCAATTCAAAAGAATCTTGCCAATGTAATATCAACAACAGCTCAACTTTGCCATGTCGTTCTCTATGGCAGAATTACATGTACAATGCTCTACATATGATCTGGCCCCGTTTTGTCTGTAGTGTAAAAAGATTGGCCCAGAAGCTGATGGATTTCCAATGACTCATCCCCTTTGGAATCGATCCACAGCTTCAGTAACAAGACAAAAATGTGGCTTCTTTTAACAAGGATTATCCCAAAGCCTGCAGTGTAACAGCCTACATGTGTCCCAGTATAGAATCTCCATTTTGTTTTGACAATTTCACAACGCTACTCATCCTGCCCTGTACATCTGACTAGCACATTTGTTTACACTATCCCACTTGTCTAGAGGGGAAATGCGTTTGGAAAAAAAAGCTTTCTGGAATGTTAGGAATTCCCTCAAAATGTCATGTACGGAAAAGTTGCAAGGGTTGCCGGGCACCAAAGTCCAGGGATGAGAGGTAGGAAGTTAAACATTTTGGCAAGTTGAAGTGACCAGAATAGCATAACATCCAACCATACATTTTGTGACTTCAACCACAACAATGTAACCTATATGGTGAGGGTTGATTCTAAAGGGTGCAAATGTATAAGGGAAGGTGGTACAGCTCAAATCGGGCTTAGCAATGTGTGAAGTATTGACCGCTAAGACAAGTAGGGCATGGCTGGGTGGGTATCGATGAAGCTAGCAGTTCACTGGGAGAAAGGTCAAAGCTAACACAGAAGTAGGGAATATTTTTACAGTAAACTAATGAGGGCTATTGCACAACTTCTTCCAAGTGATGGTAAATAATATGCATCTTTCATTTTCAGGAAGTTCTGATGAAAATTTAAACTTTCTTGTATTTTTATTTATAGTGAGTAGTTACTGCTCAAGAGGTTGTGGGTTAAATTATTGGACTATGTGGCGTCACTGTGTTCTGCTGTTATGGTTCTCAACAGGGAGAATCAACAGGGGCAAATTCAGGTAGCATCAGTAGCATGAGATAGACCCAACAATATGTAAATATAAAAATCATACTCTACACACATGTAGCCCCTAGCCCGATGGATAAACCCCCACACTATTGCAATTGTTGAGTCTTGTGAATGATTGTTTCCCAGAATTTCAATTTGAACCAGGAATCTTCCAGTTTAGGGGCAAATGAGATGCACTGAGATACACCCATCACAACATCGTTTTACTACTGAAAACAACTACTGCTCTTTACTTGTTTTACGAGAGCCGTGTTGCCACATTTTTCAGTACCCTCTTTAGACTAAAGTGTTCAAATGCAGATTTATTTATATATTCTTCTATGGAGATAGCCATTTAAATCCAGTTATTTAAATCACATAGCTTTCCTGGCAACACAGATTAATAAGACCCCATGTCCCTTAGGGCAGATGGTGGGGGCCAGAAGGTGCAACTAACCTTGAAGACGTGCCAGTTCCCAATCACAAGTCAAGTCAATAGACACAAAGAGCCCCTCTGCACATGAAACCAGCCTATTAACCTTTCTACAGAACTTTAGAATGGGCTCATCCAAGCTGAAAGTCAGTTAGGGGCAAAGATAGAATTCTTTGGTGTATTGGCTGCCATTTGTTTTAGTGGGTCACACTCACACAGGGAGTGCAGATGGTCTGTTCAGTGTGTATACTCTCTGGCCAAAGCCGCACTTATTGTTTAGCAGGCATCTTATGAGAGGATAGTGTAGGATCACTTTCTCCATTAAGAATACAAGAAGCTGCATTAAATAAAAAATTAATGTATGATTGTGATCAGATTTGAGGTTTATGCTTCAAACTTTCCAAATCAGGATTCAGTTCACAGTTGCACATGTCCAGGAGAGTTAACATTTGAAAAAGGATTGAAATATGAACTACTAAACCGAAAAAAGAATCCCAAACATTTCAGATCATGCCATGAGGTCTAAATTGTTATTTTTATTCTCTTGTACACGCCAATATAGTGTAGTTTTGGTTTAGTCCTGATTTCGATGCGGTGTGCAAGTGTGAAAGCACCGTTACTGTAAAAAAGAAATTATCTCCCCACTTGAAGAGGCTATCTGGTTTAGGGAGGAGAGTGTGACCGGTGGTCCAAAAGATGAATGAGCTGGCTGGGTCTCTGAGAAAATCCAAACTTCTGTATTGGGGAAAAACAGGACACTCTACTAAGACAGGAAATGAAGAGACAAACCCAGAAAGAAAGTAGCAAATACAAGTAAATCCATCTCCCCTTCAGTAACTTTTAACTCTTGTCTCCAGGGAAACAGCACATGCACTGTAAAAGACCTTAAGACAACAAAGGATATTATCTACATTATTACTACTGGTCTTCATACGTCTCAGTTTAAACATATGGTAGGCCATAGATGTGTGTGTGGGACTAATTAAAAAGTGTCCATGTTGCTAGCTCAGCAGGTGGAGTCATGAGCGCTGGTTCTGACCTTTTAGCCGCATGCGCCTCCATTTTTCTCTTTTCCTTGCATTGTTGATCAAACAGGAAAGAGCAATTAGAGAATGTTGTTCCATGCAGAGGAAAGGAGGGGAGAGATATAGTGAGAAGGGTGCTCCCTATGTAAAATGACAAAATACTAAATACTATTGACTGGCAGTGTACTGTAAACTATTTATTATGAAGGAATCATCATCATTCATCTTGACAATAGACCTACACGCACTTTGGTTTGCTAGACAAGATTCTCTTCCAATGCAATGCACTACTTAATTTCTGAAATGCCAACCCCCAAAGTAGAATGTTTAAAGTTTAATGATATCTAATACAAGGAGAGTATCCTCACAAATGACATCCCAGTGCAGAAAAACTAAGAAATATGTATGTATGTCAATATGTATGGCCCGATGAAGGCCAAACAGCCAAAACGCATTGGTGTTTGAACTTTTTGAATGACTTTTCAACTTTGTATTCAAGACCGGTCCCAACACTGAAGAGCACGAAAAGGACAATTATGTAAGACCTCTATGCATCTAAGTAGCACTCCTGCCTTCTAAGGTTTTGATGAGCCAGTATGTAGTATATTAATGCGCCAATTGGTGACATTATGGCCACATAATTACATCTGCCCCACTAGCTGTCAACAAATTAAAGAAAGGTGTCTTAGGAATGATCACACTATAAAAAAACATTTGTAAATCGACATAAGCTTTTAGTAAACCAGAAAAATACTAAACCAGAAAATGTTCATGATCAAACCCAACAGTAAGCATAAACCTGATCCAACTTTACCCACGATTTTCTGATTATCAATTGTGAGAACAGACAAGTTTCAAAAGTTGCCAGAATTACTACTTGTTTCATTCACCTGCCCTCCATCTTCCAAGCACCAGGTGGCCTACTTTGCATATCTCCTGTCCTTGTCTCCGCAGGTCAAACCCCACTTGACTAGCACAGAATAAAAACTGAATACATAAATACCAAAGTGTGTCAGGGGTTATTTCTACTGCTTATACGGGCTCAAGTTTAGGGCCATTTCCTGAACAACAGCTGATTTTAAACTTAGCACGTTAAACAGGAAGCATAAGTTTGGCCCCGTCAGTACCAGATAATATACTCCCTGTGACAGTATGAAGAAAGCAGAAGAGGAGGGCTCCTTAGCTAAATATTGGCAACAGCAGTGGAGTCTGACAGGACGAACAGGCCTGGTTGTAAAGGCATGTCAGCTCAAGCCGGGGCACGTTGATATGGGTTCAGCAGTAGTCTTGAGAGAGAGCGTGAGACCTATCTGAAGTAGACAGAAAGCAGCAGGCTTATGAAAATGTGCAGTTAGCTTGACACATAGAGATTCTAATATGGTTGACTGTATTATGGGGAATATGAGGAACAGAACCACAAATTATATGTTAGATGGAGGTGTAAGCATACTTTTTGGATGGATTTGACTTCAAAACAGTCAAAAGAAGCTGTTCCTACATGTAAATATGTTAAACTAATCAAACATTATGGTACCAAAAGATCACATTAAGATTTTACAGCTAAAATATCTTTTTAAAATATGTACTATACAAATAATTAAATTCTAGTCCATTAAGTTGAATGTGAGAATACTACACTGGCATTGTAGAATAATGAATACATGAAGCATTTAGTGATAGATCAATACCAAAATATCAATGCATTGATACAGACAATGTATTCAAAATTAGGGATGTAGCAATAACCAAATTATTGTGATATGGGCTGTCACAATACATCAATTTACAAGTCTTTTTGCTTAAATTCATTGTTACGGTGCAGCAAGAGCTAAAAAAAATACATGACCCTTTGACCTGTTTCAGTGCAGACTAAATGAAGAAATATCTGTTATTAATCACTTCTAAATCTTAATTCTTTGGATTATGACAAGGCATTTTAAAAGGAAAAAGTACACAAAATATCACAAAAGGTATCGTGCTGTGAGATGCATATTGTGAAAATATAACAAGAGATAAGATTGTTACATCTCTATCAAAAAGTATCAATTCAATGCCTATCCAAAAATATAAAAATTTGAATCAAATTTTAATTAATTATTAAAATACTTTGTTTATATATTAGTTTATCGGAACATAATAATAATGATATATTCTAAGGTCGAATCATGTTGGCTTGGCATGTCATTAAAGACCTTTTAATTATTCTTTCACATGTTTGTTTTTTGTTTTTTTTGGAGCATCTGGTTTATTAAGTGTATTTCTAGTTTGATCCTTGTTTCCAGGAGTACCCTCTTCCAGTTTCACAGATAGGAACACCTGCAGCAAACTGCCACTTCCTTGTTTTCTGAGGAGTGTCAATGCAGTTTCAAACAAAACCCCTTGGTATCAGTATTGGATCAATACCACAATTTTGCCATAGTTTCGCTTGATGCTGGATCAGACCACTAGCCTATACAACGTTGAGATGCCATAATATATCAGCCATTTGTCAAGTTCAGAAAACTAGCAACTTTTGTTTAGTTTATTCCAACATATGCATTTCAAACTGCACTATTTATCAAAACTTGACAAGCATGTGCTCTTTACATAGTCTAAATAAAACTAGAAGGGCTAGTTAAGCTTTGAAGATCTATGGTGTTTTATTACTATATATATGTTTTGAATGTACAGTGCTATGCCCACATACATAGATGTATTCAACATTGAATATTATTAAAATATATAGACTAAGGCTTGATATTTTTTTGGCTGCATTTTACATTGGATTCAGAAACGGTGCTGGAGTATGCAGTCTGCCTTGTATTTAAATATCATCTGAGGACAAGGAGGAGGAAAACTAAATTATAGGCAGTCCTGGGGGAGTACAGCTGGAATGGACACACCCACCATTCTGGAGATGGTGGTGGGCTGTGTTCCTCCACTGGCCTGGGGGAGCTCATTCTCACCAATAGAGTTATGTCAGCCATTACCTTCTGTACTACATCATCTGTGGTCATTCTGCAACTATAATGACCAATATATGAGCAACGCTTGCATCAGGAGAGCTGTAATTAGGTTTCATTTCTTTCTTTCTTTTTTTAAATCCACAATTTAAAAACAACTGATGAGAGCCAGTTCCAAACAAGCCAAAAGAGAGATAAGTATGTCATGGGAACTTACTCTGTTCCCACACGCTACTTTAAGGGGAAGAACTAAATCATAAAATAATAAATGCAAACCTAACTTTGGATCTACTAAAAATGGCCCTTAATTGACAAAATATTTACTCAGGAAATAAAGACGTGAAGTATAAAAATATATTTTGATTAAGAAAGATAGAGCAAAAATATGGCTTGAATGAAAAAATAACTGCATCACACCTTGGTAGCTGGCTACTAAGGAAACCTATGAAAAATGTAGTTGTAGTTATCTATGTTGACTTAACTTTTCTTTTAGAAGTGTGAGCAAAATGACTGGCAATCTATTAATACATAAATTGCCAATACTGGTCCCAAATCCCTCTACCTGCATGCCTGCTGGACCTTTTAGATATAGTAGAGACATATAATGGAGATCAGTAAGCCATAATCAGCCAATATAAGTGTAGGTGTCACTACCTAAATTTTATGCTCAGGAAAGTTTAAATATTTTATCTCCAAGAAGTCTGATGTGATGGGACACTGGTGACAATGATGTCTGAAACGTGCTGACACACTAAATGGGGTGCGTAATGCAATTTAATGTGGCTTACTAGTCAGCCCTACACTGTAACGCTGTTATAATAGCCAAAGGGGGGACTTAAACTGTTTGTGGTATTAAAGTGGCTATTTCACGTCCCCTCGGACAATAATGAACTGTTTTATCTCAAACACATAATATTTTAAAGTAGGGGTTACTCTTTGCTGCATATTTTTCTCTGCGTAAAAAGCGGCTGACGCACAAACAACTTTTATCACAATGATGAAATGAAGACGGCTAAAGAAACCTTCGGGACAAAACACTCAGGCCTCCCTATCAGCAGTGAGAGTGGCAGTTTGAACCAAAGCAGGGTACTAATAAAAAGTAGACACACCCTCAATGTAAACGAAGTGATTGTGATCATACGTCCAAGGAAGAGATCCAAGCAGTGCAGTGCATGGCCCCGCGCTCATGTTGTTGGGAAAAGCCGCTAAATGCGAATTCCTTCCCTGAGCTTTGGGCGGACTCCAGTTTCTTTATCCACATTTCCTGTCCCAAGCAATCAGTCCATGGGCGACAAAAGGCGACAGCGGGTCAGCAGATAGCGTGGTGGACACTCACTTACCTGGACATAATTGTTCTCGCAGTAGTCCGCTACTCTAGTAAGGTTCTGGTAACTCTCCACAAGCGCTCTTTTCCCGGCCGGAATCTCTTCCTCTAACAACATTTGTAGCTCTGCCATCTTACATCTCCCCGCAGAGCCTCCCTTCCCTCTGCCTTCTCTTTGATTGAAGCAGCCACCAGCCCAGCGAGCTCTCCGCCTTCGAAAAAAACAAAACTCTTTCGCTCGCTATTGTGGGAATCTTGTCCTGGCGGTGGCGTACGCACCGCCCAAAGATCGTCTGTAGTAGTGAAGAGGAGTATTTAGAACCCTTTTGTAAATAAAAGTTAAGCAGATCAATAGAAATTCTTTTACATTCTCTTTTAATCATCTCCAATTTAAAGAATTGAAGTTTGCACAGCTGTGCAGGTTTAAATTTTGTGAGATTCAATACATTACATTTTTATCGTTCAGAATTCAAACTATAATTCTGTCTATTTAGAAAGATCACAATTATGTTCTGAAATCATATTTTCTGTATCCTATTTCAATTTTAGTCTAAATTATGAGAAGCTGTCTGGTTACAGACAGTATATGAGTTGATAATATATCTATCATAAATGACCGTTTTTTTCCCGTAAAATAAAACTCAATCGGTAGTTCGATAAATATCAAAGTGAGATATCTTACTTGCCCTTTCTGTGATTTTATCCTTCCATCTGACCGGGGAGAGAGGTGGGGAGGGGCATGGAATTTCAACGCTGGAGAGTGATGGGACTTGTAGTTTCATGGACAAGATTTGACATCAATTCTATTAGTTAAATTATTTTACTTAAATATCATGTTTTTCCTCACAAATACAATTTGAATTAACATTTCGCATTAATGTAACACAAAACACAAAACTGCGCCCAATTCCATCCAAAGTTAGAGAAATAAGCAAGAACTGCCTCTTGGCTTGAGTCCACGTCGAGTGGAACTTCATCTCCCAGAGTGCTTTGCTTCCTACTTGATTACACTGTTCATGGCGTCTCTCCCTAAGCTCAAGACAGGTCGCCTTCTGACAAACAGTTAGGGCAGCGAAATTACGGTAAGTAACAGCTGGATTAAAATTCCCTCCACACTTTACGTTTATAAACTGCATATTATGTGCAATCTGCGTTATTTGGAGGCCTGTCGCATAGAAAGTATAGCTGCTAATGTCTCTTCTTGCTACTGGTGGTGGAGTAGTGATAACGCTGTTGTTATGATGCACTTTAGCCCCATGAGTTAGCTGATTTCGTTAACATTATGGCTGAGCCTTCACTACCATCATTTGGGCCAAGTATTACCATTTGTTATAGCGGATCTTTTTATGTACATGCTCCTGCTGAAGAACGTGTCGACTTGACGATGGAGGTGGAGAGTGTCAGTAACATGGAGGAGGACAGTGGTCTGACCCAGCTGAGGTTTGAGGCTGCCGTCAAAGTCATCAAAAGCCTACCCCCGGATGGTAAGTAAACGAAGTAAACGTATAATGTTTCTCTATTGTCCAGTTCAGCATTAACGTACAATGCCCAAATGGTGCCAGGCGGGCTGTCTCCTTTAGAGCTGCCATTGCAACAGCTTGGTTGGTCTGCCTGCCTGGGATCTTGCTACTTACCATCACTAATCTACTTAACAGAGTGTGTAGCCTGGACTTTCTCATGCAGTCGTGGTTGGACGCAAGGGTAGTGTCCTATAGACTTAATTTAGGGTTAATATCATAAATGGGGATGTCACAATATAAAATGTTAATATTATGATTATTGTGAGAATAAACATCACAATATAACCATTACTGTATTCAGGATTATATTGTTAAACAGTGAAATACTATTACCATTCCTGTGATGTGTACCAAGTCAAATTTTATATATATAGTGAATAAATGTTGAGCAATCACTTTATGTCTAGGTTTACATTTTTGGAGTATAAATTGAAAATATTTACAAATGACCGTACTGTCGGTTTGTAAGAGAACAATTTGCACAGTGGGATTCTAATTATAGTGCTAAAAAATATAACAATAGTCAAATCATAAAAACTATGCAAACTACAATATCCTGTTAACATTTAAATGTTAATTCCATGCTGTTTTAACTACCTTCAAAGTTCAGGCCATGTGATAACTTGAAAATGTATAACTGTATATGCTATTGTTGTAAATATAACATTTTCTTTTCTTCTTAGGCCCTTTTCAGCCTTCAAACGACATGATGCTGAAATTCTATAAGTTTTACAAACAAGCTACGGTGGGACCATGTAATGTACCACGGCCTGGGTTTTGGGATGCAGTTGGCAAAGCTAAATGGTAATGATATAACTAATTGTTACTGTATAATAACAAAATATGAAATGACCAATTTGCCCCAGCACAACAGCATACTTAATCTTTGGACATTGTGCAATATATGTAGCTCTGTTTAGAGTTGGCATACCTTCCTGTGTTAAGGATCAGGTTGTGTTAGGTGATCTCTGGACCGTGAAATGCTAAACTCATTACCAAGTCTCCAAGTTACCCTGGTTAGATAGTTACTTTTGCTAGTGTAATGTATCACTTATTCTCATTTTATTTTAACTGTTTAGTACTTTTGACTTTTTGTACCACTGAGCTAATCAGATCACTATAACCTTGAATAAACCGTGTGTGTGAACATGACACACAGTTACCTAAGATGGCCCAGAGTATTGCATATTTTCTATTTGTACTTAAACATTATCAACATGTATTTTTGGTATAGGGACGCATGGAACTCTCTCGGGGATATGTCCAAAGAGAAAGCAATGGCTGCATATGTGGATGAAATGAAGCTGGTATGCTGTATTTTATTATAATATTTTGAAAATTTCCTTTTTTAAATCTGCTGTACCTGATGGCCTTTACTGTGAAACGTGAAAAACAGAACTAGTTCATTTTAAACCGTTTGTAGTGGTCTGTTATTCTTCATTAACCTTACGAACACCCAGGACCAATTATTTATAAGTGCTTTGCACAAATTTCAGAGGCCAGAGTGAACTTTTGCTGTCCTGGTAAACCTAACAAGAACTAGCTAACCCTACATCCTGATTATTGCACAATAAAATGCTTTATAATTAGATCAGACACAGTGGACTTATTTTGACTTCAAGAATTGGTTAAACAAAATATATGTACTGGGGCAAGACAAATTTTGCTGAAATACATGGGGAAAAAATTGGTTATTGCCTCAATGAAGATATAATATAACATTATATAAAATATAAAATCTCCACTGCCACATCTTCTGTACCCTCACGGATCAATTTTTGCATTTAATTATATGCTTTATAAATGTATTTGGGACACGACATAAACTAAAATACAATCAGCTGTGCTCTTCGGTTAGCCCAGAGACTATGCATTATGTTTAGTTTGGATCACTTTGTGGATCAGGGTTGTTTACTGTTGTTGCAGATCCTGGAGGGCATGCCTATGACCGGAGAGGTGGAGGAGCTGCTGCGTGTGCTGGGACCCTTCTATGAGCTGGTGGAGGAGAAGAAGAAGATCACACAGATATCGGACATAAGTGCAGGTGTTTGTCTGTCCCACTCTGGACTCTGTCTCTTACCCTCCTCCGTGACCTTTAACCTTTTCTTTCAAAATTTGGTTTTGACATGCTCAGCCCGTTTGACAAAGTTTGCTAGGCAACTGGAAGGCAAGTAAACATGTGTAATATCACATCCCGTGTTTGGTGCTCTAGTTCAAATTATTTGTGTGGCTAACCTAGTGAGATGGACTTGCCCGTGTAGTAAAGGTCTAACCCTCTAGTTTCCACTCCAACCTTTATCCCAATTCTTTTGATTTTTACTGACTTTATAAACTTTTGCTTTCCAAATTTACCGAAAGGTCTTCATTGTGCCATTTTAGTCATTGAAATGTATTCACAATGACTTAATGTTGCAACCTTTATACATTTTATCCAAACCTTTGAATCCTTGCTTTACATAAAGTGCTTACAATGGCCTCTCTGTTGGTCAGGCTTCGGAACAATGATGAATTCAGTGCAGACCAAGAGTGTGGCAAAGGACATTGTCAGGAGCATGGAATTGAACGGAACTCTAGAGACCAAACCCCGGCTCATGTCTCATATGAAAGAGGTGTCAGATGAGGAGCTGCAGGAGGAGGCAGAGGAAGATGACGAACAAGTATTGCAAGAGAAGAGAGGTATGTCCTGCTCTGATAAAGCGTATGTTTACATGCACATCAAAATCTAATCATTATATGATTTCTGGAGTTGTCAAATTATTGTAATGTTAAACAGTTACATCTCTCTCAGATTTCTCTCTGATTGCTCACACCTGTGCACCACCTAACAAGGAAAATTGTGTAAAAAAGGGTAAACTAATGTGACAAAGACAAAAACGAAAGAGAAATGTTTAATTGAAAGAATTATTTTAAAACTGATTGTAGTATGTCTTCAATTAACAGTTACTGTAAATATCTCTTGATTAACCGCCCCGTGTCACCATATGCTTTTGATGATCAGATTTCTCTTGATCATCTAGTTGGGTTGCAAGCAAATGGCTTATCTGATTATTCTAGTTGTCTGATTTTTACTGGCCAGGTATATGTAATCACTGTGGATTTGAAAACATGCCTGTGTAACTACTACAGTATCTTTGGATAAATTAATTATTAGACAGATGTTGTGTTTTTTTTGTTTTGTTTTTTAAATAAACTTACAATACATATTATGTATTTATTATTTCTTTTCAGAAAGGAGATCACCGAAGAAGAAAGGCTCAGCCCGAAGATATCTGTCAAATGGTAAAGTGTCTAATGGCGGCACTCACCTCACCAATGGGAACCATTCAAGAGCTGCTCTGAACAGTGAGGACTCCCAGGAGGCATTAGAGCCTGTGTTGAACGGACACCACGCAGGTATGACATGCTCCAGCTCCATTTGAATATTTATAGATGAGATGATAGGGTTATATTCCAATTTAACCCACAAAATTCTCACTGCGGCCCATGTGACTTATAGGTTATACAAGGACAGTCAGCTATTGTTAGTCAATGTTTGGACTTTGGGAATTGAGTTCATCTTGGGAGAAAACAATGGAGTTAATTGGGTATTTAATTGTAATAACATTGCCAGCAAAACCATTTTGGCAGAAATGTTTAGGTTCAAAAGAGGCATTACAAAGTTCTTAAATTCAAAATATTGCTCTTTTGCTTTAACCGTATTTTGAATAAAACATGCAATTTATTTTAACATACTTAATTTATTTTATTGAAAAAGATGGAGCAGCTCCTAATCATGTGGCCAGTGACTCTGACAGTGAGATCTACTGTGACTCTATTGACCAGTTTGGCCAAGAAGAGGTAGGCCACGTCTTAAAACCAATACTTATCTATTACTTGTCAATTTCACTACACTATATATATATTACCCTTAGAACTCTGAGCACAACCGTTCTATTGATGACCTGGAAGAGGAGGAGAGCCACAGTCTTCATCACTTGGCAGGACCAGTTCAGGACAATGTAGAAGCACGGGGAGTTCAGTGCGGAGGAGAGGATGGGAAGTCTACTGGAACCAGGCAGAAACCTCGTATGGAAGGGGAAATGTCCAGCAGCTCAATGGCCAGACAAGCACCAGGTATCATTAAAGGGGGCACATTCTTTAAAAGTTACCTAAATGATCTTTTTTTTTTTTTTTCAGATTCACTTCACAAAAAAAAAAAAAAAAAAAAAAAAAAAACACAGGAAATCTATTACCCATTTAACTTTTTTAGTCCATACCTATATGTGTTATTGTCTGCCATTCTGGGCCTAAAAACTCACGCAGGGGCGACCAGTCCTTAACAAAAGAGTCTAGCTTTCCTTCAAGGACATTGTAAAGCCTTTCATAAGGCAAAATTGATAGAAGTTTTTCACGCCAGAGGGTGAGGGAGGGAGATTGTTCCTGGATCCATACCTGGAGTATAGAAAGGCGTGCAGCGTACATTATAACATTAAGCATTTTTGTTTCTCGAGTATAGTTGTTTATATCCAATATACAAGCCTTAGGGTCTTCAGGTACTTTTACTCCAAGATATTTTTCAGTTTCCTGAAGAACTGAAGACCAAAATGAAAGAATAATTGGACATGACCACATTAATGATCTTTTAACCATGTTATAATGTTGTTCCTTCATCATTAGCTTACTCAGCTAAGTTGCATTTTGATTGACTAAAAACACTAAAATACACTGCTTGCTTGATGAAATGCCACTAATAACTCAGTTTACAATAAACAAAATGTAAACTGTAAAAATAGGTCATAGTTAAATACTAAATACTCCAACAAAACAAAAAAGATATATTTTGTATTTAAAATTTTGACCACAGATTTTTAAAAAATTTTTAGGTTCTGGGTCACATAGACCTGGGTCTGGGCCTGTAGTACCTTTGCACAGTGGTGGAGATGGCGCTGGGAGACACTGGGGAGGACCAGGAACCCCAAGCATCAATCTGAACGAGCAGATTGTGGTAGCGCTGGCCAGATTACAGGAGGATATGCAGAGCGTTCTGGAGAGGCTTCACACACTGGAGGCCCTGACTGCTTCCCAGGTTAGTCTATGACACCAATTTTTTATTAAAATAAAAGATTTAAGTTGGGTTACTTGTTGATAGGAAGAGATTAGAGAGAGATTAACATCTAAAAGATGTTAAAATCTATCCCAGCCATTATTACACAAGCTTTAAAGGCTACCCGTGGGTTTCAGAGTGATGAAAAATAGGACTGTTTCCATAGCAATTAACAATTTAAAACTAACTGTATCTTTTGAATGTGAAACATCCTCAAAATGTTGCATATAACAGGAAGCTGAAACCATGGCCTGAAACCCATGACTACTGTTTGGGGAAAAGGCCAATCTTTCCTCAGTTACCACTAGCATAGTTTCACTGGACTAAGATATTTTGTGCACTAAAAGAGGTTACCTTTTGTAATCAGTTGAAGAAATACAAATAAAATGGAGAAAATATACATATTTGTTTTATTTTATATTTCACCAACTTAAAATGTGCTTATTGAAACAGGCCCGTTCAATGGCTTTGTCTCCCACTTTGCCCTCGACCCCAGTCAACAAGAGGAATCGGGTAACTTGAGCTATAATGATCAAATATTCACTCAAATAAATGTATTCATATATATATATATATATATATATATATATATATATATATATATATATATATATATATATATATATATATATATATATATATATATATATATATATATATATATATATATTTATATTTATATATATATATATTATATATATTATATATATATTATATTATATATATATATATATATATATTATATATATATATATATATATTATATATATATATATATAATTTATATATATATATATATATATATATATATATTATATATATATATATATATTATATATATATATATATATTATATATATATATATATATTATATATATATATATATATTATATATATATATATATATTATATATATATATTTTTTTTTTCCCTTGTTTTTTTCTAGAAACCGTCCTGGTGGCCTTTTGATATCTCTCCCACAAGTTTGGCTTTCGCTGTGATCTGGCCTTTTGTTGTACAGTGGCTCTTGCGCGTAATCTTACACAGAAGGAGGAGGTAAACTATACTATATAAACTTGAATAATTTCTATATTCAATTCAAGACACAAATTCTGTATTCCAGAAGGATTAACTGAAACCTGCCCTGTTGAAGTTTCATATAAACGTCCAGATGGGTTGTAAGTGGCTAAAACTCCCAACCTGTGATCTGCTTTTGCACTAAGGAGAGGGCACCAGGAGCATATTTTCATGTTCTTTGGATGTGGAATGGGAAGGATCGGGACAACCTTTTCCGAGTTAACACCACTGTTGAAATCACAGTGTTTAAAGGTTAAGAGTTAGTCAATAACTGCAGTAGCTTTCCAGTTAATTTTCTATGGCTTTGTTGCACAAAATATACATTTTTGTTATGCTCGATATGGTTAATTATCATATATCATACTGTATTTTCCACTAGTCGCCCATGCAATGCTGCTAAATAAATAACTGTAGAGTAGAACAAAGGAATGAATGTAATAATGTGTCATGTCCGTTTAAATAATTTCTAACTTTTATTCAATATTTATTGTAAATGACAGCTACGCGTATGAAAAGTACTATAACGATTAGGATGTGTGTTCATTACTATTACCTGTCATCATTCTGTTGGTCGGCCAGTCCAGTGTTTTTCAAATGAAGAAAAGTGCCTCAACATCACAGGGTGCAGTAAGGGGCGGCTCCAGTAGTGGCTAAGGGGGGCTAAGATCTTCCATGGGTATGCTCTACTCTTGTCCCAGTCTACATGCGGGTTATAGAACCACCCAATAGGTGCGAAAGGGGAGCTAGGAGATGTTCAGGTGCATCAAGTAATTTAATATTAGCACTAAAACTTTGTAGCTATAATTGTTAATAAAAGCGTCTATCACACATGTTACCACACTGTTGCCTCGCTAAATACTGCAGGGTGCAAATGTAGTTTGCACCCTGCAGTATTTTAATGAAACCTAAAGTGGAATTCTATGTTTTACTGTGGTCTTATTTTAAACATTATTAGATTGCTATTTGAAAAGTTTTGTGCATGTGAGCATCCACCAGGTCCCCCTTTTTCTGGCGCCACTCCTGGGTCGTATATGGCATTATGATTTCACAACACAGTGTAAGTGTAGCAGGACCAAATAAACAGTTGTCCTACCTAGTGAGCCAATTGAGGAACCTGTCTCAATCTCGATTAACTGAAATCATTGTGATATTTTATGTATAAATCATGTATGATCATTTCTGTAAGAGTGTATTGTGAAAATGCGAGTGACTGTAGTGATGGCAATTGTTTGCGGAGCTCTATACTTATTGTATACCATAGCTGTATAGTTGATTTAGATCAATGAAATGCAATATTTTCATTGCATTTCGTGTGCTACTAATGTAATATTGATCTTATTGACAGAGGTTGCATCTGCACTAATCTTTCCAGAGCCATTATGTTTGAATATAATAGTTTACCTTTTTACTGAGAAGGCTTTCTCACCTCTCTGCCTGTGGACAGAGTGGTGTTTGCATGTGATAATCCAAACCTCTAATAAAGTTTTCAAAGTTCAGTTTTTTGTGTGATTCACCTGTTAACTATAGTGGTTCAGCAGCTTTATTCTCCAGCACTACACACCCAGGTCAAAAGCCTGTTAAATGCAGAGTCTATATACTGTATTACTAACCCTCACATTGATGCAATCTTAGCCAGTTCATCTATGCTTGTAAAGAAGAGTGAAAAGGGGATGCCACCCACAGTAACAAAGCACATTTCTCAAGTAATGTTTTAGCAATTAAAACACCTGTAATTGAATAAATGCATGAGAAGTTTCATACTGTGGAACCTTCTAAGCAAAGTAATGTCATCTCCATGGAAAGAAGCAGGCAGAGTAACCTAGGGACTCTCTATAAACAAGTACATATCTAATTCAGGCACATGTTCAAAATCAGTAACAGAACGTGCCATCATTTACAGTGCGTTACTCAATGTGCTCTTGTATATAGAAACCATCCGTAGGTCTTGTAAATTGTGTATCAAAATGCAGTTTTTAAATAGAGGAACAGGAACATACAAGCTCTGCACACTGAACGCATGGCAATAAACAAGTATCGTCAAATCAAACAGAATTTATTTGCAGTTTGGTGTTACATGAGTAAAACATAACTCAAACCTTTTTAAAACTAGTGTTATAAACACAAAACAAGAAAAACATTAATATGATATACAGATTAAAAAAGCAAACCATTTCATCAAAATACAAAAGTACCCAATTCTATTTTAAAACAATCAACAGGATTTACATAAAAATACTATTAATAGAATACTTCAGCAGTAGTGAAGCCATGACAGAAATGTAGCAGGCTGGTCACCCCACAATATTAGAAGCAGGGGTACGTAGCAGTACAGACAGAAAGTTAACTGTAGGCAGAAATCCCACATAATCTAATACACATTTTGTTTTAGTGAAAATCATGACAGCAATAACATACAACACACTTCTAAATAAGAGCTGGTATACAAGATCTAATCAACCAAACAAGGTAAAAAATATTCAGATAATATCAAATATTTTTAACATTCATTTTGCTGAAAGCTTTTTTAACTGCTAAAATCAGTGATTGCACAATAGTAAATACCATGAACGTGTCAGAGGTACAGTTAGTTTAAAAGAAGGACAATGCACTATAGACTAAAGCCAGACACTACGATGTGTTGAGCGCTGTTCCTTGCATCGAAGTAGGAGGTGTCGGTCTCATCTTCAGGCTGAGGTATGAAGGGCATGGGCTGGTTCTGCAGGTTGTCCCAGTCCAGGTCCTCAAACAGCGGGTGGCTCTTCAGTTCTGGAGGCAAAAAGAGTTGAGTATGAAGTGTCTAATGTTAAAGGATGCTTCTCTGTTACACAATCAGTTCATTTATTCTGAGAGTGTGTACGCCACCATAACAAATATTTGGACTATATCAGGTCAAGTCTAAACAAGGACTCAGTGTGATTCTCATTCAAATACTTTTCAATATAATATGTTGTGCCTTTCTATCAATTGTTAAAAAAAGAAAAAAATAGTTCTCACCCTTCAGACCGGCTCGCTTAGTCATATTCATGGTGAGTAAGATTTCAATAGCATTTCTTGCATTGGAAGACAGAGCCTCCTCCTCCTCCGGCCAGGGAATATCTACTCATGATCAAAATGAGGAACAGTAATGCGCTTAATACAACATTTTATATAGCTGCAAGTAGATGTCTGAACAATTATCGTCAAACATACCTCTGTTGAGAATATTCTGGAAGACGAGCTGAGGGGTCTCATCGTTGAAGGGGGGCACACCTGTGAGAAACTCGAAAAGACACACCCCCAGAGCCCACCAGTCCACCATGCAGTCTGCAGAGGAAACAACAGTCAATAATGTATAACACAAAAACGTATGAAGCACTACTATTTGTTAGCAGGTGCACTATGTATGGCTGTGGCAGAAGCAGGGGCTGGTTAGAGATAATGGGAGAGTTCTAGTACCATGATTAGGACATTACAGATTCATGTTAAGTTATAGAGTTGGCATTTATACTGGTATATAATTTAACGAGAAAGGGTCACTCTTTCCCAATAATGACCATACATAACATTACTCAGAGGAAAGCTTACTATGCTGCTTATCAGCAATAAAAGTAGTAAGTATTGTATGAACTTCATGTTTGTGAAGACAATGAGGAACCTGATTGACATCCATCATAAAATGAATATGCTTTTTGAACAGATAGCAAGTGAAATACCAAAAATAAACAATCTGCACAAACAATATGTTAAGCTCTTCACTATTCTAAGATTACAAAATGCTTATGAATCCAAACCAACAATTTGGCAGTGTTATGAAGGTCAAGGTCAAATGCTCTCATATCACAACATGGAAACAATTACCCCAAAATGCTGTTCATGTTATATGAGATGACACTAGCTAAGGCCCATTATCATTCGAATAGATAATGACATGCCAACTTTACATTCAAATAAAGCAATCCAAATATACTCAAGAACAGAGAGACATCTGTATTAACTCCTCTTAAAAACCACATTGAACTCTTCCTGCTCTTAATAGCATTGTTAGGGTAAAGTTAGCACCCATTTCAATCACACTTTGTTGCCCATTCCCACTGATCAAATCCACAGTTAATTAACCAATTCAAGATACTGAAATGTGGAAGCGAAGAGGAATCAGCTCATTCCCACAACATAAGCTGCTTGGGGCTCATGCAAACCTGCCTGCATACACAGCCACGTTTTAACTTACCACAGCGAGACCTTCCTGAAACTTAAAGAGAAAGCCTGTCACATGGGTTCTACAATGCCCATACACCTACATCCACACAGTATGTTTGTATATTGACATGAAGGCCTGTGATGCATGTATCTTACCATGTGGTTTACCCAGCAGTAGTTCAGGAGCCAGATAGTCAGGAGTCCCTAAAATCTGAGCTCCTTCGACAGGACCGACACCCCTCCGAACACTCTTGGGAGTTCTGAACGGGGTGTGGGACGTTGACATGGGCTGAGGAGTCTGAAAGTTAGAAAAGCTTTAGAATGTACATTACATACTTGCATAGCTATTTCAAAGTATAAGTAAACTGAGGAGGCAATACGGTAGAAAGGATCTTGCGGTGTTATAAAAGGATGCAACGAATTAGATCCACCAGCCCCTAGTAAGTGGGCAGCCTACTTAAGCTCTTGTGTGACTGTTGCTACTCTATCCATAAAATACAAAAAATGGCAAAGGTTGCTACTCTTTTGTGCTCGAGTAATAATGCCTTGGATTAGGCTCAATTGAATTCAATTTGTCCTTTCTAATCATCAACTATATGTCTCTAAAAATACAGATATCATTCTGGACTTGCCAAGCAAATTCTTCCATGCTTCAAGAGTACAATTATACATTATGTCTGCTTACCTGACAAAGAGAGCTACTGGATCTTGGCCTTTTCTGCATTGGCGTTGTATCTAATGAGTGATAGGAAGCAGTCACATCCATACAGTCCACTGACCCAATGCTGAACCTTGATACTCCCGACACGTTAGACCGATTTATTGAACTGTGGTAGCTACGGAAGGCCACCACATTCTTTGGCTTGAGGAAGGAGGGAGACTGTGGTTCTCTGGGACCTATATCCTGAAGTCTGTTTAAAAAATAAGATTGTGAATCCCTGTTGCCCAAATGCCCCAATTTTGGAGTTAGATTTATGACATCACAGGACATTTTAGTTGGTGGTGATTCTTTGTTTATGCCGTTTTCATCAGAAGATTCAGAATTTCTGCTTGTTGAGTTATGGCTTTGCTTCAGAGATGCGTGGGTGTCAATAATGGGAGAAGTTTCATGTATAGAACCATCAGAGTCCAAACTTAAACTTCTACAAACGTCCCTAGCTCGTCCAAGAGGAGATGTGAAACTCGAATGAGACAGGTCCTTAGCTCCTTCATCAAAAACATCTTCTACAGGTTCCTCCAGTTCAGAAAAGAGAGATTTAGCCACGGTTATGGGACTAGGGTGATTGGGAAGGCGATCCTCAGAACAGGCCATGAATTCGCTCAAGTTGATGGTGGAGAAAGTTCCCGTCAGGCCCGTGTGAAACTTGGCATTCTCGTCTGGAATGTCAAAGCACCTCTTGTAGTCGGCTGTGCTCTTCTTAGCATGGATCTCGTACTGCTCCGGGCTACGTTCCAGTTGGGAGTATCTTCTCTTGATGGAGGATGCAGTAACAGAGGGATTAGGCTCTCTCGCTGAACTGATGTCTGGACTGATGGTCTGCTTTCCTGCATTGGACTTTTCCTTCCTCTCAGTGTCGGTGGGTTCCTGGTACTGTTCAAGCTGTTTGGATTCGGAAACCTTCCTCTTTAACTCATTGTTGTGCATATTCTCTTTCTGAAATAAAAAAACAGCAATTTCCTCACATTAAAGAGGGTTATTATACTTATTATACTATGGAGCATTAACTGCTAACACATAATATATTTAGATTACCATGTTACCTTTTGTTGATTTGAAAATGCTAAATTCACCAAAAACATTGTATTAATATGTTTAGTAAGTTTCAATTTTGTTTTGACACTCTAAGTCACCCCTCCCTTTACTTAGTCACTACCCTTTAAGATCTCAATCATAACACAATCAGCATGCATGAAACTACTGCACATCGCATCAGGTTTGTGAAGTTATTGTGTATTGTTTTGCATCATCCTTTGGTACACTTATGGAAAATTGATATGTGGAGCATGGGTGATTTAGGCTTGTGGGCTGAGCTTTGGATAGGATTGTACTGGTAACCCTAAGGAGGGTTCGAATAGGGCCCGGAAGAGTTCGCTAAATTACTCAAACATTGTGGGATGACACAAAACCTCTTCAGGCATGGTTTTGGACAAGGGAACAATGTCTTTAAACAAAACCTGAGGTGCATGTACTGCAAAAAACACATTTTCCTCTTGAAGTCTAGGAATGCAATTGTGGATTGCTTGGTGGTAAGGAAAATCTTTACAAAACTCTACATCAACACTGGACAGACATGCAACTCAGAAAGAGAATTAAATTGGATCTCTTAAAATGTATAATTTTGATACAATTTAGATTACCAGTATTTTTTTTTTTATGTTATGCAAATTTAATGACATACACCTCTATTTCTTTAAGTTCAGTGTGGTTTAAGGAAATACAAGAGGTATGCCATAACAGTACACATGTGTCCACTGACCTCCTCACACTCCCACATTGGACTGACCCCTCCTTCAGTATCAGTGGTACTTCCTGCACTCATCGTCTCAAATCTCTTCCTGGTCTTCAGCAGTGATGGAGTAAGATTCTTAGTAATGTTATGTGGGTGAAACACACTTTTATGCACTGTGGAAGGAGAATAAAATGTAGACAACAAAATCAAACAGAAATGTTAAAATGACACACATACTTCTTTTCCAGGAGTGGGCAGAAGGGGAAGTTGGCTGGTCTGCTACTATAGCCATAGGTGAGCCCACAGAGTTGTTAATTTGTCTGTTTTTGCCACAGGTCGCAGGACTAGACATCGCAGAAGTGCTGCAGTGGCGCTTTCCTTCCACAGATGGGGTATTCTTTTAAAATGAAACAACACACAACATCACGGTTATGAGTGTAACAAAAGGTAAACATTGTACAAGTCAACTACTTACAAAACCAAGGTGGCTGATCAAGGACAGAATTTGGCCAGGAGTTCGGAAATAAGCTTGTTTAGGTTTTGCCAGTGACGGAGTAGTCAGAATATCCATAAGGTTAAGTTCTGTTGGTGACATTCAAAAGACAATTAAAGTTATACAAGATGACAGTTCACAGCAATTAACTGAATCTATGAGTTGAATAAGACTTACCTCTATCAAGTTTGACTTTAGACAGGCCAAAATCTGTTAATTTGATGTGTCCCTCATTGGAAATAAGCATGTTGTCTGGCTTTAGGTCTCTACAATGTAAAACAGAACATATCAAATATTTAAGATAGCATCACTTTGTACATTGTACATTGTGACATTATGTCAAACCTATGGATAATGCCATGCCGGTGAAGATAATCCAGTGCCAGTGCCACCTCTGAAATGTATTTGACTGACATATCCTGGTCAAAATATCCGTAAATGTGAAGCAAGGACTTGATATCTCCTCCAATAAGGTACTCCATTACCTTTAGGGCAGATAATACACATCAGTGTACAGTATAAAAAAGATGTTCCTCGCTGACGTTTACACTGTGTTTTCCATTACCAGATAGATTTTTGAGGCAGTTTGAAGGGAATAAAACAGATGGACTACGAAAGGGCTTTTGCTTAGAGCTAGGGCGTCTCTTTCTGCCTTCATCTGCCCCGTCATGTTCTTGTCAACCATGTCTGCTTTCCTCATGACCTGGGATAAGACAATACCGTTATTACATATTTCTGTCTTTACACATAAGCGTGATCACAAGATCAAGGGTGCCTTCCTTACCTTTATTGCATACAGTCGCGCATTGCACTTTTTTCGTGCAAGGTAGACTTTGCCGAAAGCTCCGCGGCTAATAGGTTTCAAAATGACAAAATCGTCAATTGAGGGCGGCTTCGGGACCTCTACAGCGATCTCACGCGTTTCATGCTTTTCATCCATGTTGATCTTTTAAATCTAGAAACCCAGACTCTGTAAGATATCAGCTATCGCAAAGTAAACACCTGCATGGTGAAACAACAATCTCCGGTTTGTTTTGAAATTTGAATTCCACCTTCTTCGCGGGGTCCTTCTGCACACTTTAGTCAGCTAGGCAAACGCCTGTTTGAAAAAAAGTAAACCTGAAAACATGAATGGAATGGAGTGATTATTGATTATTTTAGTAATACTATTTTATTCACATTTTAAAATATACAATCATTGTTTATATACAGAGAAAATAAATATTTTTAAATTGTATTCTTTCCCCGTTACGCAAGTATACGTGTAATGTGAAATTACGTCAGTTTGTAGTCCACATGACCTTAGACGCCGGAGAATACATTAGCCGGTTAGCTAACATACCGAAAGTTATTTAACAGGGTAAATAAGAGGGCACCGCAAACGGGAGAAGTCGCTGGTGTTATATTGAGTAACCGTTGTCTTTATCCGCAAGTGAAACGACATCCATCTATTTACTAACATGTTTTCACTGTCGACATCGTTTCAACCCCAGCAGGTAATTGTGGCATTGTGAACGCTTTGTCTAACAGTTCGTTAAAGTTTCTTATTGGAATTTAATACAGAGTTTCTTAAATTTATGATGTTGTATTATGGTGTGCTGTATCTCTCATTTGGGTTTAATATAAGCCGGCTTGTTTTATTGCCAGTGACAGACGTTTATTATGCAATGCTAACACGAGCTAGCATTGACAAGTACCAATAGTTCTAAGGGGGGTTGTTCCATAATCAGCCCATGTTTACGTCACGATATGAGAAGTTTGTCTCTTGTAGCAAATCACAGACATGATTAAACTCTCCCATATCATATACCACAACATATATCCAAAACGGGCATGGTAAATTTAACCAGAGAGTGCATGTAAGTAGCTGGGGTTACATAACCGACAGGCACGTAGCACGGTTTAGTAAATGATACCGGTATAAGAGCTGTTTAAAAGGATGGACAATTAAATTCAAACAATACCTGCATATATTTATGACCATATATACATAACTGTATCTTAACAGTATTGTGTTTTGTGTTGTAATATAATATATAATGTATAATTCCATGTGTTTCAGATGGTGTTGCCCCTCATCAACACACTTCACTCATTAAAGAGTTCAGCCACTGCCTCATTCCAGAGCCTCCACAAAGACTTCACAGCAGAAAATCTGTTGTATACTAAAGAGGTAACTGTTATTATTAAGAAGTTCTTAAAATGATTGTGTAGTATTTTAGTATCTGATTGCAGTTAATGTAAATGCTTTTACACAGACTTCAGGTCTTTCTACTTCTAACTAAGTTTGTTCTTGTTTGTTTGACAGCCTAGTGTGACCTTGAGAGACCTGGGACTGACGGATATAAACGTGAGTCAGCTGGAGGAGCTGGTCAGCAGATTATTGCCTACACCACAAGAGCCTCACTCTGCTCCGTCGGTGTGGAGGACCAGCCACGTTTCCTCTCACAGCTTCTTCCATAACAAGCATGGTCAGCCTTCTGCAAAGGGTCTACTATGAAACCAGGATCTAGCAACACCACATATAATATTTCATACTCTGGCTTTAGTTGTACTGTATAGTTAATTATTATTAAAAGTAAGCAGTACATTGTGTGCAATTTTGTTTTATATTTTTTGACAGGGTTTGCACATAGAAGATTGGGAGTGTTCGGGCAGCCAATATTGCACAGACAGTATCACAGTCCTATAAAGGATATTTGTTCAGAGCTACACTTCCTGCCTGGTGAGAAACGCACCGGTTTAGTAAATGTAGAGTTTGTAGCATTCTATATTTTGTATATTTTTTATCTATTTCATGTTGTTTCATCTTAAGTATGGATTCAGAGTCGGGGGTTTAAGACTCTCCGGTCCAGGGCTAGACGTCTAGAGTCAGGTTATAATGGTCCTGCGGAGCCAGAGGCCTACACACCAGCCTTCATGAAGGTCAGCAATACATTTCTCAATTAACCATTTCCATTCCCCATACACTTGGTGCTTGTGATAACCCTGGCAAAATGATGTTTCAGGAAAGTAAAATTAAATCTAAATCTTTGCAGGGTTTACTTCAGAGAGAAAAGACCCCAGATGTACAATCACTGGATCAGCTGGCGAAACACAAAGGTCTTCCAGACAACCAACAAGATGCATTCAAGACTGGCTTTGCTGAGGGATTTCTGAGATCTCAGGCTTTTACACAAAGAACGCAAGGCTAGTGTGAAAAATATGCAGTCATTTTCTTTTCATTATTTTTTTTTCTTCTGCAAAGCGGCAATATCAAAGTAATGAGGTGCTGAGATGCTGACGCTGGGCCTGTGTTTTGTGTATGTTTTGACAGATTCACTGAGGAGAACCCGGCTGGTCCTGTTGGTTCTCCTGCTCATTGGCATCTATGGCTTATCCAGAACCCCATTTCTCTCGGGTAAAGGCTCCTTTTCTGATGCTGGTTTGTTTCCCTTTACTTCTTTCCTATTTCTCCACTCATCTTATACCAAAACTAAGTTAGTTACCATTTCTCACATTCAAAAAAGTCAGTAGGCAGTTGAGTTAAAGTATTGAATTGCTAATAACTCCAGTCAGGGGTCAGATGACTTGCTGTGCTAATTTCCAACTATAACTACGTAGAACTTTTCTGTGTTGTGCATGATGATGACCACTACATTAACTTGTCTACTAAAAGTTTATCAGTGAGAATTTGTATTGTACCTCAAGTGTCTCTTCTGGTTTGGCAGTGAGGTTTCGCACCACCTCTGGTCTGGACTCTGCAGTTGACCCCATTCAGTTGAAGAATGTGACCTTTGAGCATGTCAAAGGAGTTGAGGAGGCAAAGAATGAACTGCAAGATGTTGTAGAGTTTTTGAAGAACCCACAGAAATTCACTGTTCTGGGTGGAAAACTCCCCAAAGGTAATATAAACATAATGGCAAGCCAATCATATAGTCTAGAATAATCCCATATGCTAAATTGCAATGTATCTGTTTATTTAAGGTATCCTTCTGGTGGGCCCCCCTGGCACAGGAAAGACCCTCTTAGCTCGAGCTGTGGCTGGAGAGGCTGATGTCCCCTTCTATTATGCCTCTGGTTCAGAATTTGATGAAATGTTTGTTGGTGTGGGAGCAAGTCGTATCAGGAATCTGTTCAGTAAGTTTATTGGGTGTTTTTGTTTTTTTTTTGTTTTTTTACATTTTCCAAGATGTTCAATTACTTACCTTGGTGTTTTATGGGGTTTTTTTTTTCTTTGAAGAAGAGGCAAAGGCTAATACTCCCTGCGTAATCTTTATTGATGAACTGGACAGTGTTGGCGGGAAGAGGATCGAGTCACCTATGCATCCTTACTCCAGACAAACTATCAACCAGCTGCTGGCTGAAATGGATGGGTCAGTTTCTCAACACTGCTTTTACATGTTTACTGTAAACAAGCCACTTACTGAATTGGAAAGGTTTTTGTAATTCTCATATGTGTCAGGATGCCAAGAGTGGGGATGTGTTAAGGATCTTTATTTTACACAGCTTGTTTTATTCATTTTCTCTCGTGCTTTGTTAAATTTGCAGGTTTAAGCCAAACGAGGGTGTCATCGTTATTGGTGCAACTAACTTTGCTGAAGCATTGGATAAGTATGTTTAAGGTTGATATTAATCAACAACAAATTCACACAGTCATATAATTGTGTACCGTAATTGCTTTTTTCAGCCCTTGTAACCGTTGTACTTAAAGTGTATTGAACCAAAGCAAAATTGTGTACTTGTGTAGTACAATTAATTATTAAAAGAAATGTGCTCTTCTTTCAGTGCTCTAGTGAGACCAGGACGGTTTGACATGCGGGTCACTGTCCCACGTCCAGATGTGAAAGGACGCACTGAAATTCTTAACTGGTACCTGTCTAAGATCAAAGTGGATAATGGTATGTGGTGGCAATGTTACAATTTGTTTCCTCTTTACAATTACCCTTAAATTTACTTATAGTATAGTATACATTATAAAATATACTTTTTGTGGTTGAATTTGACTGAAGAAAGACAGCAGTTAAGCACAAAATGTACTTTTTAAAGTTTTGACCTAGTAGCTTTTGAGGGCTTTGAGTTCTACATGTTACCTTTTGTTTATTCTTAACTGTGTGTGTGAGTTTAGCTGTGGATGCAGAAATTATCGCCCGTGGCACAGTGGGGTTCTCGGGGGCAGAACTGGAGAACCTGGTGAACCAAGCCGCCCTGAAGGCGGCTGTGGACGAGAAAGAGATGGTAACAATGAAGGACTTGGAGTTCGCTAAAGACAAGATCGTCATGGGTGAGTGCACACAACTCTTATCCTGGCTCAAAAGACTTATTGTTACATTGTGGAGGTGGGAAATGGGATTATTATATTTTTAATTAATGTATATCTTTTCTCTGTAGGTCCTGAGAGGAGAAGTGTGGAAATAGACAAAAAAAATAAGACTATCACTGCTTACCATGAATCTGGTCATGCCATTGTGGCCTATTATACAAAAGATGCAATGCCCATAAATAAGGCCACCATCATGCCCAGAGGGCCTACTCTTGGACATGTAAGCATTTAATCACCTGAAGTTTCCAATATATTTTGTATTGAGGTATAAAAGTAAATAATTGTGACCTGTAGGTGTCACTACTTCCTGAGAATGACCGGTGGAGTGAGACCAGAGCTCAGCTCCTGGCTCAGATGGATGTCAGTATGGGAGGACGAGTAGCTGAGGAGCTCATCTTTGGAAATGAATACATTACCACAGGTGCGAAGACGCACATTGTTTCTCTGTATTGTAATAGATGTTTTATAATACATATTATAAGTACAGTATCAGTAAAAGTTGAAATGCAGAATGAGCAGTTGGGATCGCTGATCTCATGAGTGAATATAACAGCATGTATCATAATGTTTGACATATACCACAATTCAATATATCAGATGTAACGTTTAATATATAAATGTTTGTTTATTTTGGACAGTGTGCGTACCTAAAGTGAATGTTCTAATATTCTCTAGGTGCCTCTAGTGACTTTGATGGAGCCACCAAAATAGCTAAAATGATGGTGACCAGATTTGGGATGAGTGACAAGGTAAAACCACCTAAAAGTGGTACATTGATTGATTTGATTTCATTTGGTTAATTTATAACTTTATGATTATAAAAAATATTCTTTCCAACTGCAGCTTGGGGTCATGACCTATGGAGATGTTTCCAAGCAGAGCCCCGAGACTCAAGCCGCCATTGAACAGGAAGTTAGAGCTTTGTTGAAGGTAAACAATTTAAATGGATTAGTTTCACAGATGTGGTCAGGTATAAAGGTTTAACCATTTTTTGTCTTGTCCCAGGATTCCTACAACCGAGCTAAACACATCCTGAAGACCTACAGTAAGGAGCACAAAACTCTGGCCGATGCTTTGCTCAGATATGAAACACTGGATGCTAAAGAGATCCAGATGGTGTTGGAGGGCAAATCCCTGGACCACTGAATACCTCACTCTAATTTACTATAATATTGTATAGTGTGTACATATATAAATATATATTCTGCTGTGCAAATGTGCACAGGCCTTTGGGAGGCCTCGCATTTCTTTTGTGTATTTTTCTGTCATCAGATATACATTTGACATTTAAAATTCTAAGCTTTTCTTTACATGTATACAGCTAGTTTTAAAATTACTTAAATGGGCAATAATGGAATCAGTGGATTTTATTCAAATTTGAGGCCAAATGAAACTGTTATTGTACGCTAAAAGTTATTAGGTAAACGCAATGATTTTAAAACGGACACAGTACATTATATTTACTACATGACTTTCCTTTCTCGGCTTGGTTCAGCACCCAAGATCTTACATACCTCATTTTGAATGCACCATTAAACTATAGCTGGGTACATGTTGTATTGAATGTATTTCTAGCTTCTTATTTATTTAAGTTCCCATCAGTATCATTATTTTCTTACTTTACACTGAGGCTCGAACTTCGAATGCTATATCCCTTGATGACTGTGACAGATAATGTGGGGAAGTCAAGTGTGTATATATTGTAAGTGTGAAGATTTGGTTTCATTCTTGTTGTGATGGGAGGACTTTTGTGAGCTCAAATAAAGGTTACTCAAACTCTGTTGTGGCTCCATTAAACAAGAATAACACATGGCCATGCAATTGGCAGGCCTATTTTCACGTTCGGGTGAGTGGAACAAGTTAATGTTGCCTGTGTCTATAGACCCATTGTATTACATGGGAAGCCTGAGTGCTTATAAGGACTGGCAGGTTGACAAGAACTAGTACTTCACATGCTCACAACCAAGGCAGCAGTAAGAATGAACTATGGATTAAAGTGCTGGAATAATGGATGAGTCTGAGGATTCCATTGCTGTTATTGGAATTGGATGCAACTTTCCTGGTGGTAAGATTAATTTACTAAAACAATATAACTGCAGCATTTATACATTTTCTCATTGTTTCATTTAGGTGAAGGGCTAGACAACTTTTGGAAGGTCCTTGTGGAAGGGAGGAACTGTGCAAATGATATCCCAGTAGAAAGGTTCAACTCTACTCTTTGGTATGATCCTGATGATGGCAAACCAGGGAAGACACAGACTCAGAAGGCTGCGTTTATCACTGGGTAAAAAGAACAGCTTTTTCACTGACAACCTTGTTTTGATTTAGATGTATTTCTGATTATCTTACTATATATAACCTTAATTTGGACAGTAATTAATATAATCAGTCATGAGAAGAGGACAGGAGTACTTCCGCATGAAGTAAAAATACTTACTTTTACTCTACTGTATCATTTTAATTGTTACAGATTTTCTACTTTTAAAGATCAGGCTCATATTTCTCTTAGAACCCACTTTACTTTATTGAATATCACAGTCAGGTGGACATGGTAGTACTTCAAAATAATATTATTCAAGTAGGAGTGCAAAGTAGTGGTACAAAAAATTTGCCTACTTGAGTAAGGCGCCTAATGTAAATGGTTTTTTTTTGACAGAACAGTCTTTATGCTGATTATTGAAATATGATGACTTTTTTCTCCTAGATTTAATGAGTTTGACCACAAGTTTTTTGGTATCACTGAGGCAGAGGCTAACTTCATGGACCCTCAGCAAAAACTTCTACTACACTGCACCTACAGAGCACTGGAGGATGCTGGGATATCAATGGAGAGCATAAGTGGAAGCCGAACTGGTGTTATAATAGGTAAAAGGCACATAATGTTAATCTGTGATTTATATTATATCTTCACATGTATCGTTTGCAATATCATAGAAAGGAGTGGGATTCTAAAGTTTTTAACTTTTCCATGGAATCATGCAGTTGACTTTCTAGAAAGTTACATATTATTACTTTAAGTATCAGACAAATGTGAAATGATCCTTTATACCCATATTTGGAAGTTTAACATGCTTTTTAAATTATTATAATTAGAAAATGTATACTCAATTTTTCAAATTTTGCATATCTTCAAAACAAACATTACAGTATAACTGATATTTGAATAATCTGTCTACTTCTAATCACAGGTTTGATGAATCGAGACTATGAGACTCTTAAAAGTGACAACTCTTCAACTATTAACCACTACAATGCCACTGGAACAGCCATGAGCATTGCTGCTAACAGGATTTCATTCACCTTCAACCTGACTGGGCCTTCATTTGCAATCGATAGTGCATGTTCTTCATCTCTGGTGGCTTTGCACTTGGCCTGCCAATCTTTGAAACAAGGTAACATGTTCACTAATATTGGCTATCAGGTAGCTATATCGTTGGAAATTGTGTGTATTTTCTTTCAGGGGACTGTGAGATGGCTGTCTGTGCAGGAGTTAACTGCATCATAGAGCCAAGAGTGTTTGTTGCACTTAGTAAAGCTAAAATGATCTCCCCAGAAGGAATTAGCAAACCCTTTTCCATCAAAGCAGATGGATATGGAAGAGGAGAAGGCTGCGGAGTTGTTCTACTTAAGCTACTGAAAAATGTAAGCATAATCCGCAATACATTTTGTACCTAAATATATGCTAATGTATGCAAATGTTGTTTCTTTGTCTTATTAGGCTATTCATGACTGCAACAAAATATGGGGCATCATCAGCAAGACAGCGGTAAACCAAGATGGCCGCTATGTTAGCCCCATCACCAAACCTTCAATGTTGCAACAAGAGGAGCTACTACGCCAAATCTACTCAGAAAATGACCTGGCAAATGTTCAGTACATTGAAGCACATGGGACTGGAACAGCAATAGGAGATCCAACCGAAGCTGGCAGCATCGCAAATGTCATTGCTAAAGGTAAACCTGCTACAGAGATGCTAAAATTAGGTTCTGTAAAGGGGAATATTGGGCACACAGAATCTGCAGCAGGAGTTGCTGGACTTATCAAGGTACTTCTAATGATGAGGCATGAAACTTTTGTACCCTCTTTGTTCTTTTCAGATGATAATGCTAGTATAGACATGAAAACTCTGAAATTGAATATTCTGACTAAAGTTGAACGATGGGAGATGAATGGGTGTTCAGAAAGGGTTGCTGGGATTAACAGCTTTGGTTTCGGAGGTACGAATGCACATGCAATTGTGAAGGAGTACAAACACAGGTCTATTCCAATGCAGATACCAAAATGTTGTCCGAAAGTCTTTGTAATTTCAGCTGCAACAGAGAAATTGCTACAAGTATCCATTAGCAACATTCAACAAAAACTTAGTACAAATAATGCAATCGATTTGCAAGCGCTGTCATACACTTCAGCTTGTGGACGGAGTCATTCAAAGGATAAATATAGAAAAACATTCTTAGCTACTTCCATTTCTGAACTCCAACAACGACTTGCAATAAAAACAAAAGTTGAGTCAACCAAATCAGACATCCAGGTAGTTTTTGTATTCTGTGGAAATGGGGTAGCATACCAAGGGATGTGTAGTCAGCTGCTAAGAAATGAACCAATTTTTAGAGAGAAGATTATGGAAGTGGAGAAAGCTTTCAGTAAATACAAATACATCAACATTAGCCAGAAGCTAGCTGGTGATACTACAGAGGATGATTTTGTCAGACCAGATGTGGTGCAGTCACTACTTTTTGCACTTCAGGCAGGTATCGTTACACTTCTAAAACAATGGGGTGTCAAACCTGACATAGTTCTTGGTCACTCTGTTGGTGAGGTGGCAGCTGCTTACTGTTCTGGTCTCTTGTCTCTTGAAGATGCTGTCAAAGTGATATATTATCGCAGTGTTCTCCAGAGTACAGTTACAGGTGGAAAAATGCTCGTTGTTGGTAATGTAGCAGTGGAAGATGTCTTAACAGCTATAATCAAATTCAAGAATAGTGTCTGTGTAGCTGCTTACAACAGTCCTCAGTCTTGTACTTTGTCAGGGGAGGAAGATGCTATAGATATCTTGCACCAAAATTTAGGCATCATGTTTGCAGATAAAAATGTGTTTCTCTGTTTGTTAGATGTCCCAGCAGCTTACCATAGTCCTAAAATGGACCCTATACTTGATCAACTTGAGAAGAGCATTCAATCACTAAATGCAAACAACATCAAATGTCAACTTTTTTCCACATTGACGGGAAAAAGGAATTCAGTTGGTGACTTCTGCACAGGAAGCTATTGGGCAAATAATGTGCGGCAACCTGTTTTGTTTACCCAAACATTGCTAGCTGTAACACAGGAGCAGACAGCTTCAGAAAATATGGTCTTTGTAGAGATCGGCCCTCACAAGGCTCTACAAAGAAGCATCCATGAAACTTTAGGAGGACGTCATACTGTTCTGTCTTGCGCAGAACCTGAGAAAGATAGCGAAGCCAGTCTGTCTACTGTTGCCAAGCTTTTTGAGTTGGGTGTCAATGTAGACTGGCATAAAATTTACAAGGGTTATGAGACGATTCCATTAGAGCTCCCAAACTATCCTTTTGAGACAATGATGAATGAGGTGTGTTTTGAACATCTAAGAAAAGGTGATCAAATAACTAGGTCTTCACATCCTCTCATAAGCCCAAGTGAGCATAGTAATACATTTGTGTGCAATCTTTCTCTGGCTACAATGTCATATCTTTGGGAGCACAAAAACAATGGTGCCGCTATCATACCTGGTGCATTTTATGTTGAGCTGTCTTATGCATCAATTATGTTGTTCTGTTCTAAACCCCAAAAGTCAGTTTCTGCACTCCAACTTGGCATACATTTTCAAAGTTTTTGCTCACTTAATTCAGACAACTTTCAGTTAAAAGTGAAACTCGATCAGTCAGGGAAGCAATGTACATTCAATATTGATTCTTCAGTTTCAAGACATGCATCTGGTACCTACAGGTGGTCAGATGGAGACTCATTGATAGAAATACCATGCATTTGTCTTGACATAATCTCTAAAAGGTGCACATCTGAAATCAAAAGCAAGGAAATGTATTCAGTCCTTAGTCAAGCAGGTTTCGAGTATGGTGAAGTTTTCAGACTGCGGCATCACGTTTACTATGGTGATGAATACAAAGAGGCAATGGCCCCAGTGCAGGTCCCTGAGGAACTTCTGAAAGACTTAAATGAGTACTTAATTCATCCTGTACTACTTGACTATTTTTTGCAAATGACCACAGTTGTCGCTATGCAAGAGTTAACAGATAAGCAACGGTTCCCAGCAGCTATTGAAAGCATTATAATTACAGGACCTCTACAAAAGCAAATGGTTATGTACCTAAGAGCATCTAAAATCAGCCCTGACTTCTTGGAGGTATGTGGATGTTTTGCCAACACAGAAGGAAAAGTGCTGGTCGAACTTAAAGGCATCAGAATCTCATTTTTGAATCCTTCTTTCCCTGTTCAGCAGTCAGTGTTTTTCCACAATGAAATTTTGTCAATCCCCTCAGAACAGTCCTCACTAAGAAAGATCAAATGCATCCTTTTTGAAGATAGACTAGGTTTTGCCAAAGCACTCAGACCTTTTTTGGACCCCAAGTCTATTTCTGTGGAGCAAGGACCACAGTGGACACTGAGCAGGATCAGAGATCTAGTTTTGACCTCAAAATGCATTTTAAAGGATGTTATTTTTATGTGGGTTGTTGAGGACCTCAGTTACATGACATCAGAGAAGACATTAGACGTATTGGTTCATTGCTGTATGCAGTTTCAACAGATTGTTTTAGCATTGAAAGATAGTGAGTCTTCCTGCACGGTTCGAGTTGTAACTTACAGAGCCACTGAAGAAACTGTGAATTATATCAGCCCTAGTTTTGTGTTTCATGGACTGACTAGGGCGTGTGCTGCAGAGATACCAGGGCTCACTTTTCAGCTTATTGATGTTGCATCTGTAACTAGTGATGACATAGAAGCTCTGGTTTATGTCCTAAATACCTGCACTCAACAAGAAGTTATGATAAAAAATGGGCAGATTAAAATGACAAGAATAGTTCGTTCACCTGTACCAGACATTTGTGCCTATTCAAATAATCTTCACTCTGTGCAGTTAAAGGACTTCTCTCTTTGGACCAGTGATCCTTGCCAAATGACCAACATGTCTGCTTATCCAAGAGCCACAAGTGAAAATCTTGCTCTGGATTCAGGATTTGTTGAGGTTGAAATAACAGATATTTGCATTCACTCTGTTGATTACTTCCCAGTAAGTGTTTCACAGCTACATTTTGGTGATACCTTCTATTGGAATAAGCATGTTACACAGAATCACATGCTTCTGGCTTTAGATTTCAGTGGTGTTGTTACTGCAGTTGGAAATAATGTCAGAAATCTTAAAGTTGGAGATCACATTGCCTCATGCTATCCGGTAGAATCTTCTTCAAAGGTTAGAATCCCAGAAGTAGCTTGTTTTAGCACAAGTGTACATCCATATCTGAAGAAAACACCATGCGTATCATTTTTTGTGTTAGCATGGGAGATTCTACAAAAACAGCTAGCTAACGTGAAGATGCAGTGCAGAAAGTTAACTATTATTTCATCAAACCCAGCTTCCGTTATGATGAAAGTTTTAGCACTGACAGCAAACCGCTCAGGGTGGAGTGTTTCGTCAGGGTCTCTTTGTAGTACAGAGCTTTTAGAGAGGAGCCATGCAGTTGTCTTTCTAGCACCATTTGAGCATTCTTGGATTGAAAGTCTTGACCAACATATAGAAGAAGCACATTTTGTTTTTGTCAGGAGTGGGTATGAGTCCACCCAACCTCTGAATATGTTTGCAGCAAAGCATGACAACATCCATGTACATAGAATTGATGTTGCTGACATCCTTCAAAAAGCCAAACTTCAAGCACAAAACAAAATGATCTCAAACTGGTTGACATCACTCGGGTTTGCCACAGAATCTCTGTCACTAAAAAGAGAAACAGTTCAATCTGTAGAGTCTAAAGTGAAGGATAAAAATGCTGAGTCCTACTTTACGACAAATACAATAAAGCAAGTTGTTCTTGCCCATGGACGACCAGATTGTACAATGTTCACCATTCCTGTGCAACCAATGCCAAAACCACTTTTCAAGACACATAGCATTTACATTGTGACTGGCGGCCTCTCTGGTTTAGGGTGGGAGACAGTGACGTTTATTGCTGAAAATGGAGGAGACTGCATTATAACCTTGTGCAGAAGTAGTCCGTCAGAGAAAATGCTGATGGCAATTAAAAAGCTGCAGGAAAGATTCCATGTTAAAGTCTTGAATCTCCAATGTGATGTTTCAGAGTCACTGCAGGTGGACAAAGCTATCTCAAAAATTCAAGAGAGGTTCCCATCTTGCCCTGTCAAAGGAGTTTTTCACAGTGCTGTAGTTTTACATGATGGTCTTATAGAAAACCTTAATAGATCAGTCTTCCAAAAGGTGCTTCGGCCCAAGGTCTGTGGTGCTTTAAATCTCCATTATGCCACACTCCAATACAAGCTAGACTACTTTGTCTGTTATTCATCTGTTTCTTCTGTCATCGGCAATGCTTCACAGTGTAACTATGCAGCTGCTAACTCCTTTCTTGATACATTCTGTCAGTATAGGAGAAATCTTGGACTTGTTGGACAGTCTATTAACTGGGGTCCTTTAAATCTTGGTCTTCTGCTGAACAAAGACAATTTCCAGATGTTTTTGAAGACAAAAGGGTTGATGGTAATGGATGTTGGTGAGGTTCACAAGGCACTGAAAATGTGCCTTTTGATGGATAGAGTTCAACAAATGATATGCAAGTTCAACTTCAAGAATCTTCATCATCACGTTCTTTCCCAAAATACATTTCTGAGAAAGCGACTGTCTGTATTGGTGCAAACTGAACTAAAAGATGTCTTAGCTGGTGAAGCCCCTGTTGGCTATAGTTCTTCAACTCAAGAGAGCGTGAGAAGACTAGTGAGTGATCTGATTCATGTCAGTGTTGACGAGCTAAATGATAACACAGCTCTTTATTCTTTAGGCATTGACTCAATGTTAGCCATGACTCTGCAGAACAAAGTTTATCAAGAGACAGGTGTTAATGTACCTCTGGTCAAAATATTAGATCCCAAATGTACACTAACAACCCTGGTAACTGCTGTTGTGAATGTGAATATGTGACATCACAGAAAGAGTGCAAATGTAAGTAAACTGGTGTCCAATTATGAAGAGCAGTGGCTGAATGGGATCTTGGCTAAAACCAAGTTGTGAACATATATTCAAATAAAAGATACGTTGAAGACTTTATTTTATGTCAGAGCAAATTTGAGCAGGAATCAAAGATTGTTGATGGCACAGCTGCACACAGGAATGCTTCCCTTGATCTTAGAAACCGGGAGGTTTTCTCAAGCCCCTGAAGAAGAAAGACTTTGTGGTTTATGTAAATTGGGAGAAGTGGAAAGTGAAGCTAATTTTTTGTTGTACTGCCCATTTTATGATGAATTTAGAAATCTTTTTGCCCTGACATATTCTGATGTAATGACAACAACAAGATGAAATGTTTTTTTAATTCTACTGTTTATAAGTTGGCATCATTTCTTTGTAAAGCCTGGAAGAAGCGGCAGATGAGTTTGTTTAAATTAGTCTATTAGTGTTTGTAACACACACCTGTCAACTGGCCTATTTTATTTTGTTAATGTTGTCTTATAATTCCATTAAAGGGCTCGCATTTTTTTGTATGCAAGACACAACATTAAAATAGAATCAATCAATCAATCAATGTATTAGTTGTTGTTCTTAGCTTTCGGAGGGACAGTCAGTGCAACCATTTCCGGTGTAATGTAATATCTATGAGGTTTCTGCCAAGTCACACTAAAGTCACTAAATCCTGACAGATCAGGATGTTACTGACAACATGTTAAACACTTTACAAATGCAAGACAATTTCACCAGAGGGCACTTTGTTTACAGAGGTACGTATTTGTGTGCTAATGTCAATTTCAGAGCCTGATAAGTATTTAAATAACATCACTGACTGAAATAATCTACACCTAAAAATAGTTGGGTCATCCTTAAAACAAATTTAATTTTGTTATTCGTTTAACGCTTTAATAGATGTTAGCATAAGCATTGACACACAAACTGTCCTCCAGTTTTCCTCACATTTGTAAAGTGTTAAACATGTTGTCAGTGACGTCCACCTGCAGCTCCCTGTCCACTGCCTGATCTGTCTAAAAGGTGAATTTCCCTGGCTGTGGATTAATAAAGTATTTATCTATCTATCTATCTGTCAGGATTTAGTGATTTTAGTGCGACTTGGCAAAAACCTCATAGACACTGCATTACGCCGGAAATGGTCGCTCTAACTGTCCTTCTGATTGGAACTAGCCCACTACCGTGCACAGAGCGAATTGGCCTGATGAAGATTGTTGACAGGAAAACAGAAACATTTATTTACAATCTTAAATGTTGTGTTATAAATATGACATCTTTTCAAATAAATGCTTCACTAGTATGTACTGTAGCCTTCGTTTTTTTTCCATTACATTCAGGATTATATGCTATAATCACTTACATGCATTGAATGAGGAATGAAAAATGTACTTGTATTTTCAATAAATCATTTTTAATACACTACAAATACATTTCTATTGGATATTTAAACAGCATAACATGATTTATTTAGCTTGTGTTTTATCATTAAGATGATTATCTTCAGTTGGCTCTGACAAGTCGTATTATCTAAATCTATTCTCTTGCAATATCAAAACTTTCATTTATAGCCCTTATATAAATGACAAACAGAAGTGTTAACAAAACTACTGATAAGAGCTAACCTTGAACTGTTGAATGGAAAAAGTTGGTAATATAATATATGTTTGAGTATACACAAGTAAAACATAAGTATGTTTTACAAATAAACATGTGTTTTGGTAAATATGTCATATGTACAATATATACATTTATTTAATTGTAGCATCATATAAAATAGGAGATAAAGTACTGATATAACTTTTAACAAAAACATAGATAATCAACACACATTACATAACAATGTCTTTACAACAAAATATTAATTCAAACTATACAATTCCAGCAGATCATAAAACAATGACTGTTGACATATACATAAATGTTACGGCACATGTGACTTTACAGCCTGGTAAAAATTTCATCTATTTGCAATGCTGGAACAGACTTATGGATTTCCTCTTCATTTCCTTCACTAAGAATGGCAACTAAAGTGGAGACTGTTGCATTTGGATCAAGCAGTTTCACCAATGGCACATTGAGACCCTTCTCTTGAAAGATCAGATTCTGCAGCGTCATCGCCTGCATCGAGTCAATTCCTAGTGATGAAAGAAGTGATTCGTCCTTAAGCCCACTCTGGTCTATGCCAATGGTCTCACTAATTAGAGAGACTGCATAGTCTTTTGGTGAGACTGAATCTACTTGTTTCTTAGCTGCTTCCATCTCTTTATTGCTTTGGAATGCCTCCTCAACTAATGCTGACAACCGCATAGTTAAAGAAGCATTTTGGGAAAGGATATTGCGCCTGATATTTCTGAAGTGGAACTTAACAACGGCCTGTTGAGGTTGGTTTAAGATGAGACATTGCTCCAGGCTCTTGTTAATCTCTGCTATATCCAATATCATAATTCCCTTTGCTTCCAAAAATCTCTGAAAATGTCCTTTGTTCAAGAGAAGGCCTGTGTTCAGAGCTCCCCAACTGATTGACTGACCAGATAAGCCGAGTCTACGTCTATACTGACAGAATAGATCAAGAAATGTATTGGCAGCAGCATAATTGGTTTGTGATGCATTACCTAAAAATGCTGAGATGGAGGAGTAGCACACAAAGTAATCTAGCTGGCAGTGTTTTGTGGCATTGTGCAAATTGAGAACACCATTTACTTTGGGCTTGAAAACCTGCTCATACAAAGATTGGTTAAGTGTTTCGATCAGCCCATCAAGCAAGACAACTGCACTGTGAAACACTCCTCGGATTGGACACTCAGGAAATCTCTGTCCAATAGAAAGAACTGATCTTTGCACATGTTCAGACACAGAGATGTCACACTCGAGGCTGATGATGCAGTTCCCGCACAATTTTTTGATGTTGTTAAGGTCTTGCTGCACTTTAGGTGAAGGCTTACTTCGGGACAGTATAACAACATTTCCACCACCTCTTTGTGAGATGAACTTGACTGTTTCATAGCCTAACCCAGAGAGGCCCCCTGTTACTATATACACAGCTCTATTTTTGAAGAGCTTTTTCTTCGATGGCAGCAGTGGTATTTGAGAGTCTTTAGCAAGTTCTATTATACCAACTTTTGCAGTGTTGAAGTATGACCGTGGCTTCTCTGAGCCATTCCTTTGGATGATTTCAGATTCAGGACTTTGAAAAGTAAGGCTCTCTATTGTTAACTTTTTGCTGAAATTCAGCGACTTCAACCACTGCAAAATCTTTGGTCTCTGACAAGTCAGTGAGCCTTTTTGTAGAATGCCTGGCATTTGTAATGTCTGCACATTAGCACGATCATTTAAACTTTGTAATTCATGAGGCGCAGGCAAAAAGTGTGATCCACAGATGATGACAACATGTTGTACATTGGGAAAGCTATGAATCTTAGCTGTTAATGTCTCATGAAATGGCGGTAGGATAATGAATGCATCAAACTTTTTAACATCTACAAATGAGTCATCATACTGTGTCCCAACAACAACAGAGTGCCCAGAATGCTTCAAAGCAAAGTTCAAGACTTTGATTAGAACTGAATCAGCCACAGAACAAATGATTCCTATGTGGTGTTTGGCTTTAGGTAAGACCTTGTGTAAGATCTCCCATGCAAGCACAAAGAAAGAAACACAAGGTGTTTTCTTAAAAAATGGAAAGTGTTTGATGCTATAGCACAAATTTTCTGCTACTCTGACCTTGTTTCCTGCTGTGACTGGAAAACAACATGCAATTTGATCTCCAACCTTCAGTTTCTTGACACTGCCTCCAACGGCAGTTATGGTGCCACTAAAATCAAGAGCTATCACCTTGTGTTTCTGATTTGAGTGCTGGTCCCAGTAAAGTGTCTGGCCAAATTTAAGATGTGAAAGACTAACAGGGAAGTAATCAGATGAATGCACACAAATGTTGGTTGGCTGAATTTCAACTGAAGTATCACTTAGCTGTTCCTCACTAAAACTATGGATTGCACTAACGTCAGTTATTATGTGAGCATCAGATGTCTGAAAAATGCAAGGTTCAGTCACTGATGAGGAAAACATGAGCTCTGAGCTGTCACAGATTTGAGGTGGGGTACGAACAATAGAAGGCTTCATAACCTGTCCATCTTTGACCACTAGTTCTGGGTACTTGCTGCAGGGAAATGATTTTAGAATTTGAGAAAGAGCTGCAATGTCCTCAGCAGAGGCATTGTTTAGGTCAATTGACTGAAAGGAAAGCTCTTGTATTTCTGCTGATAAAGATCGCGTCATACCCAAGATAGCAAAGCCAGTGTTGATGTGGTCCACCGTGATATCTGATGCATGGTAAGTCACTGCTCTAATGGAGTTTGGAAAGTTTATTTTCTTGAACTCAAGAACAATCTGTCTGAAAATCTCACAGTAGTTTGCTAAATTTTGCATAACAGCATCAGGTGCCAGTGATGTAAGGTTGTTCATGCCCCATAAATACAACACCTCATCAAAGTGTAGCATTTTGTTCTTGATCTTAAGATTATCCAAAAGAGAAGGAAAGCCATGAGCCAAAATCTGTTCTGCATGCGTGAAAGAAACATAGCAAGACTCTGAGTCCAAGTATTGTTGTAGGGCTTTGGAGATACCCAATGAGTCACAGAAGACCAAGGCACGAGGTGGACGCGTGGATGCAGTTGATTCAGAAATTACATTGAAAGCATTGTGGTAGAAGTACTCATCAACTACATGAGAGCGACTGCCGAGGTACTTTATAGTAGCATGCTTGACTTCAACCAAGACTTTACCGTCTTTATCTGCAAAGCAACCACAAACCTCAAAGTGATCTAGCCCTATGTCAGTCGCTCTTAGATAGACTACCATCTCATCTTCCAAGGGTTCCAACACTGTAAGACTACCTATTTTAGCGGGAAAGCCTGGTCTACCTGCAAAAATGTTCTCCACCGTCACTGGAAGAAGTTGCATGAAATAATCCAAAACCACTGGGTGAATGCAGTATTCATGCAATTGAGATTGCAAAGCCTCTGGAACAGTCACAACTGAAATCGCCTCTTTCAGCTCTTCTCCATAGTGGACATTGGCTTTATTTTGGAAGATGTCTCCATATTTGAAACCTCCAGCTAAAAGGTAACCATACATTTCCTTATAGTCCACTACAGAGGTGCACCTTTGGTAGATGGACTTCAGTGAAATTCTCTGCTCTTCAGTCAGCGTATCTTTACTTGAGACTACTCTACCAGATGCATACATGGCAGACTGGGAGAACACTGCAAACCCTGTTCCTTTTTCAGTTTGGTGAAGCTGCACCTTCATTTCTGGTGAGTTTGGCAATAAAACAAATGGGCTGTGAAAGTTCACACTGAGCTGCAGTGACTTGAGCGGGACTTTAGGCTTGGCACTTGCCATAAATGTCGCCAAACCCAATTCTGCATAGAAGGCACCTGGAATAATTGGTATATCATTGTGCCTATGCTCTTTCAAGTAAAACACAGAGTCAGACATGAGGTTGGAACTGAAAATGTTGCTTTCACTGCCCTTCTTACAGATGACTGGGTGGTTACTGAGTGTATTTTCCTGAGCTGCACCAATGACAACGTCTCTGTCTGAGGTGTCAAACTGGTACTTGGGGAAATCTAGTGGCACTGTCTCATACCCTTTGTAAAATGTGTCCCAGTCTACTCTAATTCCTCGTTCAAACAACTTTGAAACCACAGACACTGCAGTTTCATGATCTTTGCCAGGCTGCGCTGACACAAGAACAGGGGTATCATTACCCAGTGTCTCCAAGATATTTCTCTGCAAAGCTCTTCTTGGACCTATCTCCAGAAAGACTGTATTGTTTTTCCCATTGGTGGCTGACCTCACAGCTTGCTCAAAAGCTACCGGCTCTCGTATGTTTCTTGCCCAATATTCCCCAGAACAGCAGTCATCATCTTGGACTTCCTTTCCTGTCACTGTTGAGAACAATTCGGTCTCAAGTGTATTGACTTTTAAAGAGCCTATTTTCTCCTTAATGTCATCAAGAATTGGATCCATCATATGGCTGTGATAAGCTGCTGCGACATCCAGCACTCTGAGAAACAGCTTTTGACTTGTATCAGAGGTGCTTAGGTCTTCACAAAGGGCCTCAATTGCATTTGCATCACCTGAAAGAGTGCAAGATTGTGGGCTGTTTATTGCTGCAACGGATATTTTACCTGAGTACTGCGAAAGAAGAGGCGTCAAATCCGATACGGCCATGTTGCTAACTACTAGCATTTTTCCCCCAGTAACTTTACTCTGCAGACAACTACGGTAATAGATTACTTTTACCGCATCTTCAAGTGACAAAAGCCCTGAGCAATGTGCAGCTGCAACTTCACCAACTGAATGACCCAAGATGGCATCAGGCTTTATACCCCATTGTCTGAACAGAGCATCAAGGCTGACCTGGATTGCAAATAGTAGAGGTTGGACAACATCTGGGTTGTTAAAATCACTACTTTCAATGTCACTCTCAAGTATCTCCAAGATGTTCAGTGGACTCAGCTTTTGTAAAAGCACTGTGATTTCAATTATCTTTTGTCTAAAAACAGGCTCACACTCTAGCAGCTGCTTGCACATCCCATGGTAGGTGACACCATTTCCACAAAACACAAATACCAATCTTGATCCTAAAACTGAGGGGCTAACGTTTTTGCTAATGTTGGCACTTAGCTTCTCTTTGAGCTCAGATACATTTGAAACCATAATAGCCTTTCTGTATTTATGCTTTTGATGGCTGCGCCGGCAAGCAGAAGTATACAGAAGAGAATCAAGATCAATTTGGGTATCTGCATCTAGGTGTTTTATAGTGTCTTCCATCATCAAAGTGAGGGATTTCTGTGAATTTGCAGACAAGACAAAATACTTCAGCTGGTTCTTTACCTGATCTTTCTTTGGTGTAATGTTTTTTTGTTTGCACTGTTTGACAATCGCATGGGCATTAGTTCCCCCAAAACCAAAATTGTTAATTCCTGCAACCCTGTCACAGTTGGGTTCCCACTTCTCTGCTTCCTTGGGCACTTTAATGTTGAGATCTTTGGCATCTACACTTGCAGTCTCTTCAGAGTAAAACACTGAAGGCACTATAGTCTTGTATTTCATCATTAACAGTACCTTGATAAGTCCAGCAACCCCAGCTGCTGATTCAGTGTGGCCGATGTTGCTTTTAACCGAACCAATACAGAGGGTCTCGGTATTGTGTGGTCTGGATTTAGCTATGGCGTTTGAGATGCTCTGGGCCTCAGTTGGATCTCCTATTGGCGTTCCGGTCCCATGTGCCTCGATGTACTGGACATCTATCAGGTCAGTGTCTGTGTAGATTTGGCGAAGCAACTGCTCTTGTTGTGACATAGAAGGTTTGGTGATTGGACTAACAGTGTGGCCATCTTGGTTTACTGCTGTTTTACTGACAATGCCCCAAATGTGGTCATGGTCCTCTAATGCCTGTAAATGAAAATATATAATAGTGCCAGTGTAATTTAGTATATTCTGTGGCTCAATGAATATCGTGTTTACAATAATTAACTTTCTTATAATAGTAGAGAGAGTTTGGAACCTCACCTACCAATCATCAAATTTGATTTAATCCTCAATTTTAGTAGTTTTCTTTTTTAAACTTTCTATACTAACAGTTATTTTAGCTCAAGCTATGTTTGTTATAAATTATTGTTATAGTTCCTTATTAAGATAGTCTCAAACTAGTCTTCCAAGTAAAATAAGTTTAATGATTAATGTCAAAAATAGAAAAGTGTTTACAATAAATAATTTTGTAGGTGAAACTTTTTCCTTTTTGTTCCTTTTCCATATTTTTCCCACCAGATTCACATAGCTGTTTTGTCAATAGTCTTACAAGTAGAAAAGTGTAAAAGTTCTTAAAATATAAATAATTCAAAACTAGCTTACAGTAACTAAAGTATAGATCTTCAGCAATATTTCATTTTATAAACTAACCCACCTTTTTTAGTGGCTTGAGCAGAACCACCCCGCAGCCCTCTCCCCTGCCGTAGCCATCTGCTTTGTTGGAGAAGGGTTTGCTGATTCCATCGGGAGAGATCATCTTGGCTTTACTCAGAGCCACAAACACTCTGGGCTCTATGATAATATTGACCCCTCCACACAAGGCCATGTCACAGTCTCCTGAAAACACATGACATACAGTACACAATATACAGTTACACATACATTACCTTATATTCACACCCTTGGAAAGGTGGCCACATACATTTTTTTGTATTCAAATAAATATATAAAAATCGGGGGTTGAACTACTGTATATGCAAATGATACCTTGTTTGATAGCCTGACATGCCAAGTGCAGAGCCACCAGAGAAGACGAGCAGGCGGAGTCTATGGACAGCGAGGGTCCGGTGAAGTTGAAGGTGTAGGACACTCTGTTGGATATTATGCTCATGGCCAGTCCAGTGCCGGTCCAGTGGTTTATCATAGTGGGGTGCATATGTGCGGCGTTCGTCTCATAATCTCGGTTCATAATACCTATAATAAATGATACAAATTTTAGTGTAGTCTTTTTGTTACTGTGCTTATTTTTATGTGTATGTTGTGGGACAGTATAACTTAAAATTAACTGTTTATAAAAGAAGTAGTAGTATATGAGTAGAACAGTGGCCTACACTGTAGTATTTCTTCTGCACATATAAGATGATATTCTATTCTGGAACAAGTGCAGACTAGATGTACTTCACCTACACAGTGGCTGAGTGGCACTCAGATCATCAGAGCAAGAAGGTTTCGGGTTCAACTCCATATTTCTGGGTGGGTTTTTTCCACGCACTCTGATTTTCCCCATCAACCCAAGACATGTATCATAGGTAAAATCTTCCAGCTAAGGTTCCCCAAGATGGGTAAAATCCAGAGAATAAGAGATAAGATAAGAGCACCTTAACCTCTCCTGACAGGTTGCCCCAACAGCACAATTACAGAAGTGGGGAGGACATATAATCTGTTTCTATAGTTGCCAGTGCAGCATTTTATTTCTGTCACTTCAATTTACCAATATGCACAAAAATTTTGAGAAAAGTTTGCATTTGAAAGTGTATATGAAAACTGAAAAATCTATAAGCACTCACCAAAGTAGACTCCAGTCTTGGTGCCACTGGCCTTCTCCAGAGGGAGTCCAGCGTTCTCCAAGGCTCGATACACACACTGCAACAACTGCTTCTGCTGCGGGTCCATCTGCTCCACCTCACTGTCACTGATCCCAAACATCTTGTGGTCAAACTCATTGAACCTGCAATACAATACAGTGAGTGAAGTCAGTTATGGAATCAGTTTAAAGGCACACTATGCTTTCCCATTGGAGGCTCTGCCACCTGCTTGTCTGTGAGATGTTATTGTTTTGCCAATGTTCCAAAATAGGCATTTAAAATACACTGCCTGGCTAAAAAAAAAGTCGCCACCTGGATTTAATGAAGCAAATAGGTACGAGGTTGGTCAGGTCTAGGTTCAGCAACAGTCTGTGCTCAAAGAATGAGGTCAGCTCACACCTGAATATACCGAATGACCAGGTTATTCCGTCAGTGGATTTTTCTTCCCTGATGGCACGGGCATATTCCGAGATGACAATATCAGGATTCCATCCATCCATTTTCTTCCACTAATCCAGGGCCGGGTCGCGGGGGCAGCAGTCTAAGCAGGTACTCCCAGACTTCCATCACCCCAGACACGTCCTCCAGCTCCTCCGGTGGGACCCCAAGGCGTTCCCAGGATAGCCGAGAGACATAGTCCCTCCAGCGTGTCCTGGGTCTTCCCCGGGGCCTCCTCCCGGTGGGACATGCCCAGAACACCTCCCTAGGGAGGCATCCAGGAGGCATCCTGAGCAGATGCCCGAGCCACTTCAACTGGTTCCTCTCGACATGTAGGAGCAGCGGCTCTGCTCCGAGCTCCTCCCATGTGATCGAGCTCCTCACCCTATCCCTAAGGGTGCGCCCGGCCACCCTATGGAGGAAACCCATTTCAGCCATTTGTACCCGTGACCTTGTCCTTTTGGTCATTACCCAGAGCTCATGACCATAGGTGAGGGTAGGAATGTAGATTGACCGGTAAATCGAGAGCTTTGTCTTACGACTCAGTTCCTTTTTTACCACAACGGACCGATACAGCAACCACATCACTGCAGACGCTGCACCGATCCGCCTGTCAATCTCACGCTCCATCCGTCCCTCACTCGTGAACAAGACACCGAGATACTTGAACTCCTCCACTTGAGGCAGAGACTCACCACCCACCCGGAGAGGGCAAACCACCTTTTTTAGGTCAAGAACCATGGCCTCGGATTTGGAGGAACTGATTCTCATCCTAGCTGCTTCACACTCGGCTGCAATATCAGGATTCATCAGACTCAAATTGTGAAAGAGTGGTTCAGGGAGCATAAGACATCATTTTCACACATGGATTGTCCACCACAGAGTCCAGACCCTAACCCCATTGAGAATCTTTTGGATTTGCTGGAGAAGACTTTGTGCAGCGGTCAGACTCTACCATCATCAATGCAAAATTTTGGTGAAAAATTAATGCAAGACTGGATGGAAATAAATCTTGTGGCATTGCAGAAGCTTATCGAAACAAAGCACAGCGAATGTATGCCGTAATCAAAGCTAAAGGCTGTCCAACCAAATATTACAGTGTGTGACCTTTTTTCAGCCAGTGTATATATTCTGGCCTTATATCTATATATCTATTTAAATTTATCTATAAAATAAAAGTGAAGTCTATTTTCTGATAGCAATTTACCTTGATTTTTGAGTGCATATTTCTATTTTCTTGCTGTTCTTAAACTGTGTGTTGCAACACTGGAATTTCCCCATTGTGGGACAATGTTCTTATTCCAATGCACCTTTAATATTATATTAACCAAATTGTGACTGAACTGATCTTACCCCTCGATGAGTGCAGCTTTGGCTGTTCGTGATTTGCCTGGTTTGTTTTCATCAACCTCGTACCAGCTGCCCATGTCAAACCTCTCTCTCGGGATGGGCACAGCACAGTTTCTGCCCTCCACCAGGACCTTCCAGAAATTGTCCAGGCCTTCTCCTAAAATGACAGCAGAATTACTGTGTTGCCATGATGGGGCTGCAGAATATTTTTTTTTAAAGCCAACAGCATTTAGTACTTTAGATTTATTTACTTATTACATGGTTAATATTGCCTAAAGTGTGACTTTTAAAAAAAAATTAAAATAATGCAAATAAGATTACTGAAAAAATTAGCTCTAAAAACATGGTTATAATAATCAGTTGTCGGTATGTAATATGTTAATAAAAATAGCATTTTTTTTGTATAATTAATTATACAATGAATTAATTTTATACTATATATATATATATATATATATATATATATATATATATATATATATATATATATATATATATATATATATATATATATATATATATATATAATTTTACAAAAACTTACCCCCTGGAAAATTGCATCCTATTCCCACCACTGCAATATCCTTTTCTTCATCCATTTCCAGATTTCTTTGTATCACTTCTTTTTCAAGTCAACCTTTAATCTCCATCCACAGTCCTGTTATTGACTCAGTGCTCTGTCCATCTCTCTTCAGTGGCAGTGGCTTAACTTCTCTGATCTCCTGCCCTTCTACCCATTCTTATACCCTCCTACCCTCCTCCTTCTTCTGCATATTAAACATTAATGAGTGAGTGTGTACGTGGCCATGGAGATGCAAAACTTCATTGCACACATTTATGGATGCTTCGCCAATCATTAGACCAGCAGTAGTATGTTAATGAGGAATTATATTGACATAAATCATAACCAACAATGAAGCAATGATAGAACTAGAGCTAATGCTACAGTAAATATAGGCTCAAAAGTCAATACAGAGTGATGCATGGTTGTTTAATCTGAAAAAAAAAGTGTTTGTGAGATATAAAGCATACATAAACAGCGTTATGATAAGATTATTCCATACATTGCATAAGATATGACATTTAAGTAGGTCTATTTGGTCATTATCTCTCCATTAGTCAAGTTAATATAAGAGCAGCAATGTTAAAGACAGAGCATATTGCTGAAATTATGTAACTTTTCAGCCAAAACAGACTAGATAAAATGTTTTTAGGCCAGAGCCCCTACAAGGCGTAGGGCCTATTGCTTTCCCAACAATGAGTGCATGGGCTCCGTCCACTGTCTTGACAAAGTTGCACATGAAGCTATGTCAGCTTATTTGTTCTTCCTGAGATGTCATTCTCATTGCAATTTTTAAATGTCAAAATTTGCACATACAAAGTTGAGCATACAAAGTTCGATTGGACTCATTGTGAAAAATTTCATTTGGTCATCCCAATCAATAAAGTCAATCAGACCCATTTTTTGTGTTGTGTTGCCATGGCAATGCGCCAAAGTGCCCATGTTATCCTAATGGGGAAATTTCCAAAATTTCATACATTTTAAAATAATACAACAACTTATTACAGTGCCTGGTGTTGCCATGGCAATGCCTCAAAACCCATGTTATTGCATTTTGTGCATAGGCACTTCCAATGTGTGTAGACTATGTTTAGTGACAAAGCTGCAATAAAACAGAGACAAGTGGGGCGTTAGCGCCACCCTTAAGTAGTACCAGGTCGGCTGAGTGCGAAGCGTTTGATGCCACTTGCTGCTTTAATTTGTTCAGTTTTTTCATTTTGTTTCTATATGGAAAACACACATTCACACCTCACTGTGAATGGGCTTGCATCTCCACAAACCTGACTCTTGTTTGGCCTGGAAGAGGGCCTCCTCCTGCTTGTTTCCATGGAAATATTGTTCCTTCGGCTATAATATTCTACAAAACTATCTTTCCATGGGGGATGTTCCAAAGTATGATTTTAACTTTCTTTCAGAGAGAGAGAGAGAGAGAGAGAGAGAGAGAGAGAGAGAGAGAGAGAGAGAGAGAGAGAGAGAGAGAGAGAGAGAGAGAGAGAGAGAGAGAGAGAGAGAGAGAGAGAGAGAGAGAGAGAGAGAGAGAGAGAGAGAGAGAGAGAGAGAGAGAGAGAGAGAGAGAGAGAGAGAGAGAGAGAGAGAGAGAGAGAGAGAGAGAGAGAGAGAGAGAGAGAATGTTATGTTAAGGAAAAGTTTTCAGGGAGACAAGCAGGAAGAGGTGAAATAAGAGACAGGTTTGTGAAGATGCAATCTCACTCAGCGGATATATGATTTTCAGAATGAAAATGAAGTTTGTTTTTACATATTGTGGCTTTAAAAACATATAATTGTTTATTTTACATAATAATAATAATGGCTTACACTTGTAATGCGCTTTTCAAAGCGCTACACTATAGTCACTATTCATTCATTTCCACACTTGGTGATGGTAAGCTACTAAACTATCTGCGCCATCGGCCCCTCCAACCACCACCTATGTGGGTGAAGTGTCTTGCCTAAGGACACAACGACAGAACTTGGTCCGAGTGGGACTTGGTCCGAGTGGGACTTGATCCTCCGAACTTTGGGTTGGGGGACCAACACTCTAACCGTTGAGCCACTGTCGCCCCAACATAAGTTCAAAATTATGGACTTCTTGACAAAACCGGTCTGGACTGGTTAAACTTAAATGTGCACACGTTTGCAAAGTCATCATTTGTTAATTATAATATTTTTTTGAAAATTCCTTGTGAAACAAAAAGCAGAACCCTTGGCCCTGACTGGAAACTTACCAACACATCTCCACCCGTAATTGTCATGATTCATAATTTAAAAGGAAACCCAGTCTAAAATTATTTTGTTCAATGTTGTAATGCTTAGTCGAGTTATTTTATTTGTAAAACACATTCAAAACAACCATAAAAAGTTGCACCAAAGTGCAAAGTGCCTTTTCTACAACAAGAAACACAGTCAAAGACACGTAAAACAATAAAACATTATAAATTAGTACCTGTAAAAAAAAAAAAAAATCTTAAGTTGACAGCTTCAGAGGAAAGCACAAGGACTGATATGCCAACTTAAATGAATTCGTTTTTAGGAGTGTTTTAAAATAAGGGAAGGGAAGGGAGAACAAATTCTTAGTTTTGAGATAGGATGATGGGACAAACAGTGAGAGTTTGACCTGAGTGGCCGAGGGTTGGTCTGTGTGGTCAAGAGATCCGTGATGTACTGAGGCACTAGTGAAAACAAATTTTAAAATAAATTCTGTACATAACAGGTAGTCAATTGAGTTGGGCTAAGATGGGCTGGTGAGCAGTCTGGCAGCAATGTTTTGAAATAACTAAATGCACACTGAAACAAATAAGCAGATCACTAATTTACATAAAGTATAAAGCCCAAGAATATGAAGCATTTTGAAAAGGCCACAATATGAGATGGGTAGAGTAGCCAAGTTGTGTTCAAATAAAGAGTAATGCCACTCCAAAATAATATTACTCAAGTCAAAATGTGTGATCCAAGAAATTACTCAGTAATTTGTAACTGTCTGCATGTAACACTTGATTTATAATTTGAAGCTGTAGTAATTGGAAGGATGAAACTTTAAATAATATAAAGAATCTGATAGACCAAAGGAAAGCCCTCAAAAATTAAAGATTAGAAACAAGAAAGTACAAGTACAAGAAAAAAGATATTGGTCGAAATATATCCGTTTGCTGATATATTGGGCCGATATTTGCACTTTTCAGCACAGTGGCTATTGGCCTTAAATCTAAGGCAGAGGCCAATATTTTGTTTGTGCTGACCAGCTGCATAAAGAATATACATAAAGCGTTATTTACACTGAGAAGAGAACATAGTACTAAATGCAACTACACTGCTCTCCTATCAAGTTTATAATAAAATAGATGTGTAGATGATAATGATAGTACAAATCTTCCCGACATATTCGCCCAGAAATATCGGCAGAGCTTATCGCCCATTGGCTGATGTTTTTTTTTTTTTTTTTATGGCCGATGCGATACCTATTGTTTAGAATTCATATCTGTCAAAATCACAAATTAAAATAATTTCATATTGTCAATATAACATTTCTGTCACCTGTAGGTTCACATGTGTTATTATTTGGTCCATTGAGCTCATTTAGTTCTGGTGTGGACTTGGGTTGGTCCTGTTCTGGTCTAGTCCAGGTTTAGTTTTGTGTTTAGTGCTGGTTTTGTCCTATTTTGATGTGGTGAATGTGCACAGTGTGTATGCACTGTTAGTAACCAAATCACAGCTTTACCAAAACTTTAGACAAATATTACATTGTAATATATACTATTCAAGTAGGAGTAAAAGTATGGTGTCCGAAAACTACTATTTCTGTAAAAAGTTACTCAACTACTTACACCTGTGCCTAGTATATTCTCCTACCCCTAAATGCACCACTATAAAACTGCATTTGGGCATCAAAGGTGGATGGAAAAAGATGAACTGCAAAAATCATTCACTAAAACAATGTTATCTTTATTTAATAGCTTTATCAGAGACAGCAGTCAAGGTGAAACTTATCACATGTTTATTACTCATATAAACTAACAGCAGCTGTGAAGTTTAAGTAAGATACTAGATAATAAAGCTGACATGCATATTCACTTTGTTAAATACATAATTTAAGGCACTTATACACTGAGCTAATACAAGCAGTTCATATTGGCTACTTCCTGGATGAAGTGCAGTGCATTCTATGACTTATTTTATCAAACCCAAGTGAGAACATAATAGTCAATGTAAGGTCTGTGTGGTATAGAGTCCAGTGTAATAATATCAACCCCCATTCTATCAGATCTAATCCATCATTTCAGTAGTTATAAAGATGAATCTATAAACTATGCACAGTCATTTTAAACATATTAAACAAAATGTCTTTCAGACAATCAGTGCAATAAAATAAAGTGCTTTTAGGCCAGAGACAATCCTATAACTTTGTTCACTAAATTTTAGAAGTCATACATTTATATCATAATGAAGGAATGCTTATTCCTTGGATTGATTAAAGGTGCGCTATGCAACCTTTCTAATGGGAGGAGTGGAGGTGGGTGTGCAGGTGAGGGGTCACTTACCTGCTTGAAATGCATTTGCTTTGCCTGGATTGTTCCACAGTATGGTATTAAACTTATCTATCTTATATTTATTCAAGTAAAAATTGAAAAACCTGCATTTTCAGAGACTAACCCAGTGTTTTGTCAAACTGGTACACGAGCTCCTTCAGGTGGTACTGGAACAGAGTAGAGTTTATTCTAGCCACTTTTTTGTCCTCCTTTGGGTAACAGTGGAAATTGTGTAGTCCACTTTTAGACCTGGTTTAGCCCTGGATTAGACCTGGAATAGTCCTGTTACATACGGTACTTGGTTTAGATCAGGTGGTACTGGGAAAGCCAAATCTTTACTTTGGTGGTACTTGGTGTGAAAAATAGCCGGTGATCTAACCTGTAACTTGTGCCTGTGGAGATAGACATGTTGATGGACCATTCCAGGCAAAGCAATAACATCTCCATGGAAACCAGCAAGAAGAGGACCCTCCGCCAGAAAAATTGCATAGTGCATCTTTAACGTACAGCACAATCTATAAAACTAATGCATCCAGCCCCAAGTTGTTAAATAGTATTCAAGTGTAACTAGAGGAAAGCAGCGAGATTGGGAGTACACAGGTTAATTTCCAAATATAGAGCAGAAATATTTGATTTGTACTGGTTTATTCCCAGTTGATGGAAAGCATCTGACAGCTCAGCTCCCACAGCCTCTCGGCCACCTTGTCGTCCCGGGCCTTTGCTGAGCACTTAGCTGGAGCACAGTCACTGCAAAAGATCAGACAAGAAACTGGGTAGGATCATGTCAAAAATATAATTAATGTGACCAACTGCTTATTGTCCTATACATTAGAGATGAACAGTATTATTTTGGGTGCTGTATTTTGTTGTAAGTTAGCAAGTGAACTGTACAAGGTTTGACTTTAGATAAGGGTTTACGGGTATAATCATAATATTTTCTGTAGCAATATCACTATATTATAACAAGTCCCTAAATCTAACCTTAATAATTTGGGCTTCAGCTTTTGGGAATTACCAAGACCAAACAAATGCTCAGTCTACTCTCTATCAGATCATCCCTCCAGACAGCAGTTTTGCTTATCTTTATATTTACCCCATAAATCTAGGCAGGATTTGAAATCTGATGTTCCTCTGCACAGAGCTTGTTACCATTTATAATTCAAGTAAATCAGACAGCAGAGGCCAAAACTAGAGAGCCTCATCTTCACAAAGATGTTGATGATGCTAGTTGGAGGCAATTTTAGTCTGGCGTTTTAGGAAAAAATCTACAGAATAGTTAAATTCAACCTAAAGAAGTGGCTTAAAGATAATGGTGCATAGTCATTAGTTATTTTGTGTAGATAGAAATAATGTAAAATGTAAATATTTAAATGTATACAGTTACAGTATGTTGATGAGGTGCTCCCTCTGCTGGTGCTTGGTTGTTGGTGTTTTTTAAGCTGTATTTTATATGGACCGTTTTATGAAGTTGCTGCACTATTGACCTTTCACTTTACCTCTGCCCAGGAACTACAGATGAAAATTGGCTTGTAGCCATCTCTGGTCTGTGCAATGTATGTGTAGTGCAATGTCCGTGTCAAATAAATAAATGAGTTGTGTACTGTATTGAAAAGAACCAGAACCAGATGTATGAAATCATATTTTCTAAACAGTCACTGTTCTAAGGCACAAGAAAACTGCTGGCTAAAGATAGCATGTGTTCTTTTTTTTTTCTTTTTTTTAAAAGATTATGCCAGATACATGAATGATTTCTGGTAGTTGAGACTTGAACGGCTTGTATTGAAAGGTGTAGGTGGCACCTGTAGTATCCTCCACTCTCCAGGGAGGGCTCCACTGCACAGTAAATGGAGGTTTGGGCTCCTTCTGTTGAGCTCTTTGTGAATGGGCTAACCACCTTCATCACACACTGCTGCGGCCCGTTCAAGTGCCTCCATAAGTCTGTCTGCACCACGCCCGGATGGAGAGAGTACACACTCACACCAGTACCTAACACACACAACAATACAAGGGTGAACTGAAGCACTAATATATCAGCATGCAGTTAACTAAAGGTGCACCATGTACCATTTCAGGTGTGAGGTTTGCTACCTGCTTGTCTCCATAGAGATGTTTTGCTTTTCTTGGAATGATCTTCAGTATGGCCTATAATAGTAGTAACCTATTTATCTTTTATATTTGTTTATATTGCTCAAAAATCCCTTGGAAAGCATTCTAACAGTGAGCATGTTCGTCTCTCCACAGACCTGACTTGTAATTTGGCCTGGTAGCTTCACCTATTTGTCTTTCTCAGTGATCTTTCTAGAGATAGATACATTTGCTGCCATACTGTGGAACATTCTAATTAAAACAATAACATCTCCATGGAGACAAGCTGTTCAGAGGTGTGTTCAATGTTTTTACACTGGTGTTGCCCAGCTGTGGCTTAAATCATTAGGTCAGTCATTTTTGAGAATCTAATTTTGTATTTTTGTGAATAAATAATTCTAAATAACAGAATAAGAATGTCCATTTTACATTTTTGATATTTATATGTAAAAAGGCAGAATAAATTTATGATTCACAAGTTTAATCTGTCTTTGTATAAATACATTGTTTCACTCCCACGCAGTTGTAGTCTTGTGAGTACAGTATGGGTCAGATAGATAGAGATACTTCATAGTTTTGAGAGGTTTTGCCATGCCCAATTTAGTCAACCAAGAATTTCTTTGGTCGACTACTTCCCAAGCAAAACTGGTCAACATGTTACCTGCTTTGCTAGAATATGTTCTTGTAAGTGTGATTTCCAGTACCATACCCTGCAGTCTTTTGTCCAGTGAGCGTGTGAACAGAACATTGGCCAGTTTACTCTGTGAGTAGGCCTTTTGTTTGTCATAACTCTTCTCGCTGTTGATGTCCTCCAGATTTATGGAGCCATACTGATGTGCCATGGATGAGACATTGATGATCCTAGCAGGAGCAGACTTTTTAATCAGGTCCAACAGCAAATATGTCAACAGGAAGTGACCTAAAGAAGACAGCAAAAGGAGAGGACTGAACATAAGGGGTGATAATGTGGTAGGTAGATGAGAAAAAGATCATGATTCAATTACAATATCCATGCAGTTGTACAGTATAGGAAATGTGCAATATTTTATTATTTTATACTAAAGACAGAATTTAAATGAAAATACTAGTTGCATTTTCAAGCTCATTCTGAAACCTAGAGGACTAAAGCAACATAACTAGGAAAGAATTATAAAAAAAAACTCAACTAGGAAATCAATTTGACTTTAAATTCATTAGAGCACCACATACAGGATTTCTTTTGTCATGTAAATCTACAGAGGTGGGTAGAGTAGCCAAAAATTGTACTCAAGTAAGAGTAACGTTATTTTAATATAATATTACTCATACAAAGTAGAGGTCCAAGAAATTACTCAAGCAAGAGTAAAAAAATTATTTGGCCAAAGTACGACGCTACACTACGCTAAGAGTAAGTTGAAGTGTAACTGTCAGAACTTAACATCTATCTTATGATTTAAAGTTGACTGTGTGGACAAAATATTTAATAATGCACAAAATCTGGTATTTTCAAAAGATGGACACAAAAATGAGAAAAACTAAATCACATCTGAAGGAGCAGTGTAATAAACTTGTAGACTTACTCACAGTGGGAAGAGTAACCACCACTTTTACTCAAGTAAGAGTATCATCAATAAAAATTACTCAAGTAGAAGTAAAAGTAAATGCAATTGAGTAAATGTAACTGAGTACTACCCACCTGTGGAAATGTACATTTCTGTCAAAAAATACCATAATTGAGATATATATTGTAGCCCTACAAGTGTATGCAGAAACTTGTACAAAGCAGTGATCCTTGACATTATCACTGCTTTACTTCTTCCTTCCCTATTATCTGCACTGGCATATATGCGTCATCAGAGTTATCAGTCATCAATATTTAACTGCAAAAACGCATTACCCATCTATCATAAAATACAATGGATAATAGATATTGTTCTTCCTCTACATAGTCATAATTATAGTGTACAATGACTGTTTTGTTAATTGTGTTACTGTTAGGTCCAAAACGTCTCAAATAATATAGTAAGAAATTATTTTTAAAAAGTAAATTACAATATAACAATATTAGAATAGAACAACTGTGGTTATTTGAAAAGTTCCCAAAACATATGATTTAATATGTATGTGTGTGTTACATACATATGTGTGCGTATGTGTGCGTGTTTTTTTCTCTAAGGAAGAATTACACAACGGACAAGAATTATACAATCCTTTGCTCCGTTGTGTATTATATTCAAGATATGTCCACTAGAGGACAGCATTACACTATACACTCACGCCTTACAGGAAGCAATTCCTTTATTTCTCACCATGGAATAGTAGGTTGTTCCCAAACTTTTCACACCAAGCACCACCTAATATGCTAAAATATTTGGTTTTTCAAGTAGAACCAGATCCAAACCCGGACTTTATCAGGCTTGGAGTTAAAGCTGGTTTAAAATTTGACCAAATTACTAAGGTAGTTCTAAATAATGAGGAGGAAGAAAAGGAGCACAAAAACTAGATTTATCTCTAAGTAAAACAACTGCAGAGGGCACCATGTAGCACCTGAGGCAGCACCACTGGTACTGATAGAAACATTTTATTACTGTTTTACTAGTTGAAAGATTAGGTGATGTGCAAATTGTTCATTTCTGTTGCAGGAATATCACATAAATCCCATGAAAACTGAAGTCACTCCCGATTTCAAGAGAGGGCAGTGCAGACAGGAACGTCATGTATATAATTTCCCCTGGATCAAAATGTAGTTAAACTTTTTCACTTTTCACTGAAGGCTGGCTGTTTAATATATTTTATTATACCAGCTAAAACAAAAATTGGTAAAAAATTGTTATACGGGTATACATACCAAAGTTTGAGAAACAATGAAATAGGACAAACTCAGTGTACTAATATCATTCTAACTAATAAGTGATTTTTTTTTTATTTCCAGGTCAAAGTCATCATTATTGATTGTCTGTTCAAATATTGCTCCAAAATATTAATGTTTTAGAATTAATGATTCATAATTTATTTGAATTAAATGGTTGACTTACCAAAGTGATTAACTCCAATTTGCATCTCAAATCCATCAGCAGTTTTCCCATACGGACACACCATCACGCCAGCGTTATTGATGAGGATGTTGAGTTTCTCCTCTTCTACAAAAAAGATAAGATATTTTAACATGTATTTGTTCATAGGGATGGACCAATAGGGATTTTTTAAATACCAATATCCAGTATTTTTCTTGCTGCTGTGGAGAACTGATATTTCCCGATATTAAGGACCACATGTTAAGTTATAGTGGTGTTCAAAAAACTTTTCTTTTTTGTAAAATAATAACACAATTTATTTATCAGGTATATAAATTCATATGTCAAACTGGGGATGACACATGGGCACACCAAGCACATTCAGGAAGTTAAAAAAAAAAAAGTTAAAATCCAAATATTGGCAAAATTTTCAATATCAGACTGATACGATGTCTGGGGAAATCCTCCAACCTCATGGATATTGCCGATACCCAATAAAACATCCCTTTTTATCTAACCTCAAAGACACATGGAACATATGCACACCTTTATTAATATTGTCAGCAAACTCTCTTATAGACTTGGTATCTGACAGGTCCAGCTTCCTACAGACTACATTCTCATTGGCCGAGTTCTTGATGACTTCTTCCAGAGCAGCTTGACCTCTCTCCATGTCTCGACATGCCATGATGATCCTAGCACCTGGACAAAACACACAAACATCACCTTTAGTTATTGGCAATCCATGAGGTTGAGTTTTAACTTGGAGGGTGAATAGAAGATGGACATATAATGTACAACGTGAAAGAGCCCTCACTTGAAAAATAAAAGGTTTTACAATGACTCAAAAATAGCCCCCTACAGCAAACATGCTTTGTTAATAATAATAATAATGGCTTACACTTGTAATGCGCTTTACAGGCTTGTCAAAGCCTCTCAAAGTGCTACACTATAGTCATTATTCATTCATTTCCACACTTGGTGATGGTAAGCTACTACTGTAGTCACAGCTGCCCTGGGGCAGACTGACGGAAGCGAGGCTGCCAATCAAAGCTGCCAATCTGCAGACATTCACACACTAGTGCGTGAATGTCTATGTGAATGGGTGAGCAGTTCCTTGATGTAAAGTGCTTTGAGTGCCTTGAAGGTGGAAAAGCGCTATGCAAAAATAAAAATGTTATATTTATTGTAGCTCTTCTGTATTGTATTTGTACGATGTATTTGTCATGGGAGCAACCCAAAACGACTTGTCCTTTAAATACATTTAGAAATCATACACTGACACACAAAAAAAAAGTTAAAGCGCATGTGAATACAATATAATGTGCAAATCTGTTTTGAATTCAGACTAGATGTTCTATATAGGCACTACAATACGGCAGTTGCCTTCTTCATCAAACTTGATAGGGATGATAAATAGATGAGGGATCCCAAAACTCCAGAATGGAGAAGATCCCACATAACAAATTTTGAAGTGCAATATATTGTTGAACTGAACATAAATAATAAACGATAATATTGAAACCAAACCATAAAACAAAATTATTCCCCAAAAAGTATTCAAAATGTACAATATTGTTAAAAATTATGAGCTGCAATAAATACATAACAGAATGCAACACTTAAGTAGTTAGTTTGTAGCTATAATGAGTCACAGTCGTTATTTATTCAACAATCTACAGCTCAAATGTTATCATAGTACAAAAAAATAACCAAAATCTTCCCACTGGTGCAAAGAAAAAGTATCCACAATAAATACTGACCCCAAAAATTATTGTTCCATCAATTATATACTGAACAATAAGTCGATATAGTAATTATCATGACAGGCTCAAATCCCGCAAGCCACGCTCAACACCTGTTAACACTACTGTCCAGTGTCTGTTTTGTTCTCTTGGAATAGTATAGATAACTTAACAGTGTGAAGACTAATTGTCTCTATTCTATTTTGGGCGACAGAAACTCAGTTATTAGAACACTTGTCCTCTGACCCTGTGGTTGGCAGTCTCAGCTACCACAGATGAATGCTGTTGTTGTATCCTTGAGCAAGACACTTATCCCGCTTTGCCTCTAATGCCTGTGTACACTGTTGTGTAAATGTTTTGAATGAGTGTTTTAAGGGTAGAAAAGCTCTTCATAAATGTGATCATTTACCATTTTACCCACAGCTCACCTCTCCTTGCCAGGTCAGTGGCTGTTTCTTTGCCAATGCCAGTGTTGGCTCCAGTGATGATCACTGTTTTACCATCCAGCCTCTCAGTTGAAGACCAGGAAGTACGGCAGAATAGTCTGTGAAGTGAAGAAACACATACAACTTACTCAAGATGTTGCAACATCATGACAAAGAACTATTTGTGACTGAAAATACAAGAAAGCTTTTTTAAACATTACTGCTCTGTCAACATAAACTATTATTAGATGAGATTAGATTGTCAAAATGTAAGTTACGTACTATTATGTTACCACGATAAACTGAAAGGTTGTTTTAATCATTAAATGTAGCCTCTCAGGTAAACATCCTACCTTGCAGCCTTCATTGCGCCCACAAACTTGTAGAGATGAAAATATAAAGACTTATCAGGTGTTAATAGTTGTATCAATCTTATTCGACTCACTAAAATTTGATCGCTGAGAAACTGGTTTAATCTCTAAACACGGAATTGTTAGTAACAAGTAAAGCCTGTTGGACAAAGACTTGAACCAATCAGCAGTGCGTCACCAGCCCCTGAGCGAGCTCATTGGCTAAACCATCAAAATAAGCCCCGCCTTCACGCTGTGTGTTTGTGCGTAAGGCGTTGACTCAGACGGATGTGTTGCTTAATGAGGCCAAATTAGGATTTAATAGAAAGATAAAAAAGTTATAAAACTATAAAAATCTCTTTGGTCTGTATAAAAAAATTACATTTAAACATTTAATCTATTAGCTAGGCTTATCCTAAACTTGTAAATTAGCTTAACCCTTCACCACAGCTGTTAAACGTCTAAAAGATAGCTAATGTTTTAACAACGTACTGCTCGTCTAGTCTAATACATTCTTCCATTTTAATCTAGCTCTATAAAGCACTGTTCCTGTCCTTATGAGATAACCTGTGCCGTGGTAATCAGGCTTTGCTCAGGTGATTCAAAAATACTTTTTCAGGGACACGCTACATTTTCTAGTCACGCTGTTTTAATGATTAATTGTTCTAATTGTTTCATTTCCCTTTTTGCTGTCTAGGGTCAAGGGTCAGGCCGGTCAAAGTTTCGTACGAGGAATTCCAAAAGTGTCACAATTTTGCCAGTTTGACACCCAAAAAAGAAAAGAAACAACAGTTAAAAGTAAAGTTTGCTTATTTACACCTTTTCTAAATATGAGACCATTGTAATGTATTTCCTACCTTCCCCAGCAGGTGGCAGCTCAGGACCACTCATAGCCTGGATGAGCTGAAGGACACAGAGCATCAGTCCACATGATTTGATATGTCTGCAGATTAGTAAGTTTGTGTTTGGCTGAATCTGTTCTTGGTTGAGATAAGGCTCTCGGGGAAAAATGTTTAATCTTTAACTCACATTATTTAAAGTGTGCTGAAAGGTGCCCAAAAGATCACTGGGACAGGAAGCACTGAGCCAGTCATCAGCTGATTGTGTGTTAGTGATATTTCCTTCCCTAAAATTTGACTCAGCAATGTTGGCCCAGTCAGTCCAAGAACATGAGAAACAGGTTCTCATGTTTAAGTAGTGTGTTTTGTACATAGTAAGAAATACCCATATCAACTATTGAATGGAAAATACTTGAAGCCTATTTTGAACTATAAATGAGTAGAAAGTTGAGTTAAAATTAAAACATCTTTTTTTTCTAAATTGCTTATACATTAAAATTAAAGAACAATTTTACAGACCAATTTTTCTCACAAGAATTAAAATCAAACAAACCAAATAATAATAATAAAAAAAATAATTCAATGTCTATATCTATTATATCTATTATGCAACATTTTTCTCATGCAACCCTACGTCATCACCACTACAACAGATTACTAATTGCTTACCAATATGGCTTCCAGCATCTTCTGATTAAAAGGTATACTTCAAAGTACTTCCACTTTTAAATACACCAACAATTTTACCGAGATTCACTTAGCAGAAACAGAAGGTAGTGTGCCATCAAAACATTTCCTTACCTATGATATTTATTTATATTTTATGCTGCTGTCCACTGTAGCCTCCTGTTTACAACTGTATAGGGGCCTGTTGCGGCGTAATTAGACAAAACAATTTACCTCTGAGTAGCGGCACCACATGCTGCACCCCCACCAAAACACAATGGGGAGGCAGAGGATACGTTAAATAAGCAATGTGAACAATCCATTAGACCAGACTGGGACAATGGCATGAGAAGAAGCAAAAGGATGTACATTTTATTTTTGTACTCAACACAAACAAATAAAGATTGAAAATAAAACAGTGACAGGATATTTGGTTGTATACAACTAGGCAAGCACCACTAACACTGTAAAAATACTATTACTGTAAATTGTCATACTACCACTAATCGCATGTTTATTGCTACATGCTCTATTATAACTTTTACAACTTTTACCTCCAGAACGATACAACCCCAAAACACTATAAAAATAAGATACTAATTCATACTAAACTAGTCTATACTAGTATCTATACTAGTATCTAACTAACTACTTATTTGAGCAGGTATAAATACTAAAAAAAATCACATTCACAGGACAGAAATTAACCTTTCCTGAATAGCTTGACAATGATCTTGAGCTGCATCACAATAAGTATGAGACACATGAGACTAGTAAACACCCATGTACCTCTATGGAACCTACCTGAACGAGTGAGGGATTGCACAGATGTAACCCCACATGGTAATATATAAGAAAGTACTACCATTTAATGATGAAAATTATATTCACTTAATAATAATAATAATAATAATAATACATTTTATTTATATAGCGCTTTTCAAGATACTTACTATATGTACTATATTTCAAGATACTCGCTTCACAATACATACAAGAATAAAATATCTCAAAATTTACAACATAAAATCAAACATTAAAAGCAATTTTGAACAGGTGAGCTTTGAGTTCTTGTCACTTGTCTAAAGAAAGAGTGTTTTAATTATTATTGAGGTATCAGAATTGGTATGGTATATTGAGTCTATTCTTTCTATCAAAATTGACATCAACATCTACATATCAGTAGTGGCAAGAAAAAAAAAAAGTTTAGCAATGTCAAAAAATACACACACAAGATACATTCAAACTGGGTAAAAATTATTTATGATTTTGATATTTCAATCTTAATTTTGTTCCATGTACACAATAATACACAAATGCATGTGGGGTCATTTGCATCTATATAACTGTAATGTGGGACTACGGAATCAACAGAGTAATACGAGCTGCAATTATTCATGTTTTCATTTTGTGATTGAATAATACTTGTAGTATTTGGAACTCAAACACAAGATGTCCTCATACGCACAAAAATAATATATTGAATATAAGCATGTTTCATATCACCACCAACGCTCTGCTATGGAAGAGTGGTCCATTGGACTTGTGAGGTAGGCTAGAAGAACCACATCTTTACATATAATAATCATGTGAGACATAGTGAGCCTATCCAAGCAGAGCTAGCCTATCCAAGCAGAGCTAGCCTATCCAAGCAGAGCTAGCCTATCTGCAGCGCCAGGGTCACATGTACACATCAAACAGTGCACCAGGAAGAGACCTGTGCATTTTATATACAGGCAGAATTCAGTGCCTCTTCAAAGAATAGCTTCTACTAGTCACTATTACTCTCTCAACTAAAATTGTTTGCTGCTCAAAAATGCCAGATCTATTTTGCTCTTCACGGCAGACTAACCATTTGAACTGGGTGCACCTGTGCACCTAAAATTTTCATTTGGGTGCACCAAAAATGATTTGGGTGCACAAAGGCCCGCCACTTATGTAAAGTATTGTAATATATTTCCTCAACAATAAGAGCTAAATAAATAACTTTTACCTGGATATTCAATACATACTCTATACTACTCACTTATTAAAGAAAAAAATACCAAAATAATATTTCAAGGACTAATTTTATGTTTTATCTTTTCTCTTTTATCTTAATTTGATCAAATAACATTAATAATTTACTTTTTCTTTGTGTAAAAAAAAATAAAAAAAAATAGAAAGAGTTATTAGCCAGTAAGTTTAATTAATAAAATGCTATTAAATAAATACTGGCTTCAAAAATAGTCAGAGTGAGAGGTCAGTGCTCTTAAGGATCTTTATAGTTTAATATAGCACCAGCAGAGTGAGCCCTCTTACTTTCAATATTTTCTTTTTCACCTTGCGCAAAGGCAGTGTCATTTAAGTAACTAAACACAGTTTGGAGGATCTACAGGCATGATGTAGCTCTCTAAAGGTAAATACAGTATCTCATTCACAAATAGTTAAAAAAGTCAAACTTATGATCTCTGTCGTGCATTTAGGTCTGTGTGCCAGAGTGTGACCTGAGTGTATCAGCCTCAGCATCTCATTTAGCGGTCTTGTAGGGGGACAGCGAGTGTAACCCTTTTTTCTTTTAGTTAGGTAGTAGCTAGTAAAACTGTTATTTAAATGGTTTCTGTATTATTTAGTCTGTGTTTATTATGAGGAGTAGGTGTTGCAGAAAATAATTTAGTAATTTTCACTTAATTTTGACTTAATCATTTATTATATTCTTCTATTATTATTAAGTTAAAATCCTTTTTTCAAACATTTTGGTTCATCCATTTATTATTATTTTAATACACCCATTTTCTTCACCCATGTCTGCTTTACCCTCTCATCAGTATTGCTGCAAGCTGAATATTTTTCTTTTTTAACGTATTTTTACTCAGATCTTTACAATGACTTCATACTCCTCTAATCCTTCTCATATTACATGCAGAGGGAGACAGGTGCATTGCCTTATGTTTGTAGTTACATTACACTCAAGGTGACTTCCCTCATTTACCTGCCTCACACAAACACACACAGAGACGACCTGGAGTTCGCTTTGTACACTCAGGCCTATCTTTGGAAACACGATTATATCTTCAACCATTCACCACCTTCACAAAGCGCCCAGTACGTCTTTAGTCCTCTGTTTAGTCTGGCCTTTGACCCTCTTGTTCAGCCCCCATCACTCCACGTGATTACATAACACATAAACGCTACCATTCATTCGCCCACAATTCACTGCTGATCCCATATCTGACCTGTAATAGTTGCAATGATTGTCCCTGATAGTAATCTATTATATAGCTCCCTAATTGCAGTTTTACTTCAAGTTCCTAACATATGGTCACATTTAGAACCTCGCCATAGCTGCTCTGCTAATGACTACTAAGTATTTTCTCACATTTCCTAAAATTCCCTAGAGAATTATGCCCCTTAGTTCATAGAGGTTGTCCATGCAATGTTATGGTCTAAGTAATCCAGAATCTCTAAATAGTAATTATATCCTCCCATGTGTCTATATGCATACAGCTTATTCATTAATTTATCTGGATGACTTTAGTTTGAACTTGGTTGGAGAATGACCGTTTGCGCTTCAAAGAATTACCACTATTATAATTTGTCTTTTTCACATATGGTTTTAATACAAGTAACACACATGAGGCTCAAATGATGTATAGATTTTACGTGGTCATATTAGTACACAACATTTCTTCAATGCATTTCTTAAAAATATTACATTAGTAATGGATTGTTTGCTTCACTTTCAGTTTCAGGTCGTCCTTATACGGAGGTGATAATGCATGTAGTTAAAAATACATTACTTATATACTGCTACTGATAGAATACAAAACCACAACCACACATGTTTTTAGACATATAGTTGTTGAAAAAGATATGTAGCCTAGTATTTTTATGTTCAACAAATATACAATGTTTAACAGTATCTTAGTTCCTAATGGCCCTTTTAATGTTCCGTAGATTGCATTGGCTCTTGACTCCCCCTACTGGCCCAGTGCAATATTTAACGTGTTTTTTGTAACTGTACAAACACGATATGCCTCATCATACCACATCTGCTGCATCCCATTCAAGCCAGGCCTAAAGCACAGAACAGCGGTGCTCTGTTTCTCCATAATTCATAATTGGCAGATAATGTAAACCAATGAAGGAGCTGTTGTGGGTTCGGGTGTCTTTTCAAAATGACCAGACAGCATTTATAGGCCAGGCTGTGAGCTTCAGAAAACATCTTGCTGAGAGAAGGAGTAGGTAGATACTGAGGAAACTGTAGCTTTTATTAGCCATGATGCTAATTTTAGAAGACCTTTTCACATCCTGTTAACATCTCACAGGAAACAATTATGTACACCATGCAAAATTAATATAAAGACAGCCATCGCTTTGCTGTGTAAATGCATTGGTCTGTTTTTTTGGTCGATCATGTTCTTAGGTTGTTCTAGACACTTAATGTACGAAGTGGGTCAGGGAGTACCAAGAGTATATGAGATACTGCAATCCTAGCATACTTGTGATATTGCATTCAGTCACAATAACTCAGACTGGGGTCCAGGTAGACGTAAACAAAGCAAATATTTTAAGGGTTATGCTAGCTTATAATACATTTCTATTAACAATTTTTCACCTCTAAATACTTTAATAAGGAAAAGAAAAATTACCATGTTTAAATTAATTAAAATCATATTGTACTGTATTTTGCTACTGTTACAAAGATAGTTGCCAGATGTGAACTAGCTGTGTTTTCTGTATGATGCTGTTAACTTTGTTCCCTTTTACGTGACTTCATATCTGTATCTTTTGGCAGTTTTATTCCTGCATCCTTCACCTTTACCAAATACGCCCATGGGAGAGTCAACCTCATTAGACAATACATTAAGTAACATGTAACTTATCACAATAAACCTCAAGCCATCAGTCAAAAGGCCCCTATGAAACTTATCAGTATGACTGACTGGCCTCTATCAGTTGGTGTAGCAATTAAATAGTAACCGTGGCTTCCTCCTCCTGAAGACATAATAGTGTTGAATGCAGAGTCTATATCTGCCGCAGTGCTGAGTAATCTGTCACCTCCTCAGCCACTGAATTTATTACACTCACCATCTGATCTTTCTCATCTCTGGGGTCATAACCTTTTTGAGTGACTGTGAGACATAGTCATAGCCGATCTGATCTCTTTAGCAAGGCGTAGGCGCTATAACATGTAGAAATAATAATCTAAACTGACAAAATACTGAATTGGACCAAGAGATCTATATATATTTTTTGTGTTTTAGTCAAAAATATTACATGAAACATAATTTGTACTGTATTAGCTTTTTATTTGCTTCTTGGATTGATCTGATTTGTAAGCAACAGTAGGACATGCATTGACAGATTAGCAACTTAGCTACTTACCAATGTAGTAACAATAAAAATGCAAGACTGTAATTAGAAGAAACACATTATAACATGATTAACGCCCCAAAAAAGTAGATTTTGCAATGTCTCATCTTTTAAACAAATTACTAGGTTTGAATGGTTTTGCATGTTCTGCAGATGACAAGGTTAACTTTAGTTAAAACAATGCAAATATCTGGAACCCACATCCTTCATCTGATCTGAGCAGTAGTTAATGTCACGTAGCTTTTTATTTTCCTAATGGAGCAATAGCCACCACCAATGTAGCCTACGGAATAGCAGAAACAGTTTGCTTTGTATAATTTTCACTGTCAGTTTGGAGTTGGAGTGTTTATTATAATCTTGGTGGAAAAGGTCAAATTGCAGTCATCTATGTAAAGTATAGCTCCTGAATTTTAAATTGCAGAGCAGTTCAGGGCTGTAGGCAGGGTCTGAATGTGACCTCTGATTCTCTCCACCCAAACTTCTCAACCGGACCAAACCCAAAGCAGTTGAGCCATAGCACAGTACGACAGTCTGCGTGGCCGGTGACTTATTGTAGACAACAGAAGTAATTTGTCATGTAATCTTATGCTATGTGGCTCAGTGGTAAGGTTGTAGCACATATCCATTATCCCTATATTGAAAGATAGTAAAATGAAAGGTCCTGTACCCGATTTAAAATAACGAAAGGGCATGTTTCAGATTGAAATGTAAGCCCTGCCCACTCTGTCCCATCTCTCACTCTGATGTTGAACCATGACTGAGAACCTGCTTTTTCAAAAAAGTTTATTAATATCGCACATTTAAATACAATTTCAGCTGGTCAAAGTGCTTCACATAAAAAGTAAAAAAAACAAACAAAAAACAAATATAAAGACAATACGATACATAGGCAAAGAACAATAAAACACCAATAAACACCATGATATCCTGTCTAGCTTGAATTAAATGCCAGGGAAAAGAGGTGGGTTTTCAGTCTAGTCTTAAAAACTTTGAGAATTTGATAGGCAGAGGGAGGCTGTTTCATAGTCTGGGTGCTACCTCAGAAAAAGGCTCTGCCACCTCCAGTCTTGAGCCTGGTTTTGGGCACAGCCGGTAGCAACTAGTCAGCTGACCTCGGGGCGCTGGGTAGAGTATAAGGCTGCAGTAACTCTCTCAAATAAAGAGGACCCTTAAACAACTATTCAAACTACTCTCTGAGATGACATGCACTTGTGTCCACATGGTTTTCATATGATTCTGATTGAATCCATCAAAATGCATTTCAAAATGTATGAGCAACATTATTAAGTAACTGCTATAACTCATTCTATGTAAATCTCTTGTGTTGGGTCTGTATGACTGTGATATTGAGGGCATAAACACCAGCAAACCTAGGTGCTGATGCTAAGGTTAGACTTATGTAACAGTTCATAAATGTCTCTGGAGAGATGATAAGAAGACTGGTGACTGTAAAGAGTGCAGTCTTGTTTTCATTAGTGTTACAGGCAGGATGATGGATGGCACTGGTCTGGTCAGTGTATGGGGTTCACAGCAGGCAGACATGGGACATTATGTGGGCCTCTGTGTGTTTATGAAGGATGTACAGGCTTTGTGTAGAATGCTGAGATCCACACTAAGGCACATATTTGATTTGTATTCAGGGATTATATTACATAATAAAGCCATACACATAATCCCAATTTGTATTAGATTAAAGGATTAATCAGTTGGATTTAACCAATTGTAAGGGGGTTCTTCAGCCCCCCCAAAAATTTTTTTACAAAAAACAAAAACATCATCATCTGACTATACTGATTTTCATATTACCTTGCTGACGCGAGTGTTATTTCTACACCCCAATGTCAAAAAGCTTCCATGTTTACTCTGTAAGTGATCCACTGGACTAGTGGGCTGTATAGTAAATACACTTGATGACAGCCTATATCATCACCATCGATGGTGATATGGACATACAATCTTCCGAGCATCATTGCCATTATATCCATTTAAAATACGCAGATTAATATAATGTAATGGACCACCTCCCTTTCCAAATATATAGTAATACAACTACTATACTAGTAATAGTCCGTGTCACTATGTTCCTGGTGCTTGCTATGCTGATCACATCTCCTCAGTGCAGAGGCCTCATTGTCCAGTGCCTCATGTGCTGTTTGGGCTATTCACTGGACACTTTAGCCTGAAAATGAGCTGCAGAGAGAAAGACCCCAGTTTACAAAGAGGAGCTAAGCTGAAGCCAAGAGTAGCAGACTTCATATGCATCTGAATGGGGCACAGGGGGTACAGGGCAAATCTTTAGAAGGAAAAATGTCTGGCCAATCCTATTAATATTCTGTTCGTATTCTCAGTCGGCACTCTAAGGCTCGAAGCTCAGCCTACAGTTTATAAAAAAAACCCTCTCGAGTAGGAATTCAAAGGTCTATTGAAAGATTCTGTTGACACTTGCCGGCATGTTGGATCTCTCCGTGTAACGCTTCAACAGTTGTCCTCCAGATTCAATATTTTTCCACATTTGACTCAAGGTTTGTGATTTAGTCTGTGGTGTTTTACAACACTTACATACAAAATAAATAAAAAATGATTGAAGCTTCTTAATGTTTATAAGGCTTGACTGGTCCTGTTTTGTTTATTCCAGATGGAAAAAGTCTAGCTGACATCTAGGGATGGGATGTTTTTAAAATTTAGACTCACCATTATTTTGACCAAAATAATCGCGATTAATGATATTATCACGATAATTATTAAACCAAGATTTACAGTTTTTAAAAAACTCACTAAAACATTAATTATGATACAATTTGCAGGTGTCTGAGCAATCACCTTTATTGTTTTTTGCTGCTAGTGAAATTAACAATGAATGAATAATAAATGTGTCAATTATATAACTCGACTATTAAAAAAAACACATGAAGCAACCAGAGAAAGCCCCCAGAAAAAGGATATGAAAAAAAAGGATAAAAGGATATGATAAAGGATATGCTGGCATCGCAGCCATCAGCTGTGCAAGATGCTAGCGCTAGCCAGCTAGCTAGCGATAGCAAAGTCGACACATACCATTATTCATACAAATCCAAACTAACACAAATACATTCAATAGTTTATTTTGCCACTTAGTATGCCACTTACGATGGATATTTTATGGCTCAAATTTGTCAAGCAATGCAGGATGGTTGTCTCGCAAATTTGCATGTGTTTGCCCTCAGAGCCGCAACTTTTTTCGGCAGGCTCTGCAGATTGGTAGCTCATCGCCTTGTTGGTCTTGTTTTGTAAAGCCATAATAATTCCACACATCAGTCTTCACCTTCTTGAGTGGAGGATATAAATATATGGCATCACCTGCATCCAGAGCCACTGTCTGCCCAGGTGAGGAACCATACCCAATTCAGGAAAGACACAGAAGCTAACAAGTTTTATATTTATGATAGAGGGCCTCCTTGTGGGCAAACACCAGAACTAACATCTAAACATTGTACTGAAACCGGAAACATGAGGCAGTCTGGTGCCGTAAAGGCGATTATAATTGTGTGTGATGATCACGATTATTAAAAAATGTCTCAAACAATTTCTTGCAGACCTTTTTGATTGTGATTAACGATATTATCGTATATCTTTCCATCGCTACTGACATCTTAAGTCTTGGTTTTGCAAATCTTTTAACAATTTCCTTAAATAGATTAAAGGCGCACAAACAATTTGCTTAATGGCAGAGTAAACCAAAGCAGTTTTTATGAAACCTGAGACAAATAACACACTCAATTGTTTGGATGATTCTAATAGGATCAGCTGTTGTATGTTTTTTAACTGTGTAACAGTGAGTAAACATTACAAAAAAGTAAAGAGTGAAAATGTAAATAGATAAACTCTTTTACCTAGCCTTTAATCCGAGATTTCCAGATTTAAAATAAAGACATCAAATTATCCAAAGGAAATAAATAAGTGAATAAAATAAACTCTAAATTAGGCAAACTCATAAACTGAAGAACTATCCAAGCACCCTCTGAAGGATGTACCACAGTTTGAGAAACACTGGCCTAATTGTTTAGCTGCTGGTTAGTGTTATGGTTGTGTTATAGTTATGATGATGCAATGCCACACGGGTGCTAAGTTGATTCCATCTCTGGCTTCTGTTCCTGACAGGGATCTAAGCTATGTGCCCTCTCCTATCTGTATTACTGTCTGCTCAGCCAAGCCTAGGATCTGCTGCTTTGTACTGTGCTATCACATTAGTGTATTGTTTGTCAATCAATAGTGGATCTGTATTAGATGCTGTGATGTGATGATCATTTCATATAGGCTAATTTCCAAATCTCACAGTAGGCCATAAATCACATTTTCATAGTACTATATTTTTGACAGTAGGGAGAACTTCAATCATTGTTAATCATAATAATGCCTTTTGTACTGCACATTTCAAGATATCATTCACTCACTGCACACACCACTTTCATCTTAGGTAAGGAGAAGTATCTTGCCTAAGGACACAAGGACAGTATGCAGTGGTCCAAACACAAATTTATTCTCTGGCCTTTAGGCTGGTGGACAAGTGCTCTTACCTCTGAGTCCATATTGCACTGACTATCTTTGTTAGTTTTTTTTTTTTTTTTGCTGTAGATTAAATCATAGAAAATATAAGTTATATTTTTACATATTGCTCCATACCTTGTTAACACATGTAAGTATCAAGTCCTAAATCACAAATCCTAGTTTAATTCTATGCCTCGTCATCTTTCATTTATGCCCTGCTGGTTCTCATGGTCTTAAATAATTCACAGCTCCACTGACCCACTTCCCTAAAATACACACTAGAACACATCAACTTTATCTTATCTGCACGCGGCTTGGTGCTGTAAACCATGGTACTCATTTAGCAGCAGTAAACTATAATTCATGTTACTGCTGTAAAAATGATAAATGCTATGTCTCCCACTCACTACAATACCTCAGAATGTACAACCTCTGATAATAATTAATTGGTTTGTGTGTCTGTTGCTACTTTACTTTATTATAATGGCTAAAAAAAAATATCCACGGGTGTCATCGATTATAACTATATACCAAGAATAATATGTTGTATATGTTGTTAATTGTTAATATATGTTAATTTTCAGGAAAAGTTAAGTAAGTATGAAAAATTGTGTTGATCTGTTTAATATTTGGCATAAGTTTCACTGTTTAATTAGGCATGTTGAGATTCTAAGACTAATCTACGGTTTAAGTCTGTATAACTAATCAGAAGCTTACTCATGCAGACCTACACATAACAGAATAGAGCAGCTCATTGTATTTTTGGCAGATTTGTTGAAGTTTTAAGGCCAGGGTTATAAGTCTAAACTTAAGGTGGTAAAAACATTTTGAACAGGTTTTGGTTGAATACTGACATTTGTTTTGGACTAAGCGTATTATGGAAAACGGGGGATTATACGTGAGGAAATGGTTTGGTTTAATACCACAATAAGCTGCGCAAAGGTCCATGTTGTGAGTGAAAATATTAGCCTGTGACACAAAGCTGAGAGGGGGTAAGAGAAAATTGATCCCTATTTATCTAAGGTTTACGATCTTCCCCCATTTATGGCCATTACAATTGATTTTTCATTGTTTGATTGTGTTGTCATGTGATCTGAAGGAGTGACTGTGAAACAAACTAAAACGTATTTTACATTTCTAAACTTGACTTGTAGTGGATAGGCTTGTAATTTTAAACACTTGTTGAGTACTTGGCATTTGGGTGTGTAACCCCTTTTTTCTGTCCTGCGATGTGACACGCCTTTGATACAAAATTAAAAATGATTTTCAAAAACAAATCAGCAACAAAGGAAGCTTTTTCACAAAAAAATGACATAATCTTTTAATTTTAGACCTTTCAACATGCCCTGAGGTGTGACTTTTCTTGACACCCTGCTGGACATTCACTAATAATTTGACATGTAAAAAAAAAATCGAATACATTACTTAATATGTCTGTAGTGCTACAGCTCTGTACTGTCCCATCGTAAAAAATAATACTTTAACAATTAGAATAGTATTTTACTCACAAAATACAGCTGTCACACAAAAATTTTATTAAATGATGTGAATATGCTTCCCTTTGCCAACACTTTTATGAACTGTCTCTGACTAAAGTGACTCATTTTAGAATTTTACAGTACTATGTTACAGTCACACTGCGGTACATTTGAGTGTCTTTTGTTAAAATACAAAGAAATGAAATGTAATCCATTCTAAAATGTGTAATTTGTAGAATGCATATTTGTGTACACTTGAGTTGAATTTTGGAGGAAGAAAAACATTATTTAGAAAGTAGTTTAAAGTGATAACGCCGATAATAGGCATCATGTCAAGGACCCATTTATAATAAATTAATGTGTTGCTTGTTCTTCTTGGTTCTTATATAGAAAGTGACATTACACATTTGTTCATCCAGAGAAACACTGTAGAGGAGGGCCCCTTTTGCAAAACTAGCCATTTGCTAGCTAATGCTGCTATGCAATAAATCTGATATTTTAACAATAAAAAACTGCATTCATCCCATTCCCTGACAAGCCATAGAAGTGAATAATAACAACACTGTAATCGCAAACTTGGGGAGGAGAATACATTGGTTGATTTGTTTCTGTGCTGGCCTCTAAACTCTTAACGCTTAGTTTACTTATTTAAACTAAGTGACTATTTGAGTAAGTGTTGATTGAATTGAAATTGAAAGACTCTGTTAGCTCATCAAGATGTCCACTCGATGAACTGTAGTATTAAGCATTTGATCCTTATCTCTGCTCTGCTTTGACACACCTCGGTCACAGGCCTGGCTTGTGCACTAATATCCAGAAGAGGATAAATTGCTGTGTTACATAAGGAGTTTGGCCCCTCAGCCTCTCTCTGGGGAGGAAGTGTGATGCGATCGCCTGGACCAGTAGACTCCTGTTTTGAGTTCAAATGCCGGTGCTTGCTTTGCCAACATGTAAAAAGTTTGTATCTTGATTTTGTGGAGCCTGTCTGATAAGAAACCTGTTTTGGAGACATCATTGTAGGGATCAGTGAGAAGTCAAGATTAAATGTGGTAGGATGACTTTAAAGGTTCAAAATTAAACAGTTTGTGTGGTGGGTATGTCTCCATGGATATGCTACTGCCTCACCTAGAATATTCCAGAGTATGACATTGCACTTATCTATCTACATGGAGACTACAGGTGAAGCCACCAGCCCAAGTTACACAAAGTCAGATCCGTGGAGAGGTGACCCTAGTCAAAATAAGACTGCATGTTTTCCATGGAATTTATTAACAATAAAAATGTGATTGAAGAAATGCAAGATAGCTAAGTTTAATGCAATACTGTAGAATATTTTAGGCAAACAGAGAGACAAGCAGATGGCAGACCACCAGCAATGTTACATAGGGCACCTTAGTATGTATGAGTAGGTTTCTATAATTGTCTTTATAGAATAAGACAAAACATTGATAATGACCTGATATTGTGTTTGCAAGGTGGTTAGAAGTTTCATTCCCATCAAAAAGGTTTAAGGTTCATTTCCCAGTTTGGCCTTTCTCTGTGCCGTTTCTCTCAAGTACATGGTAGATGACTGAAGGAACAGAGTTCCATAAAGCACCTTCCATCAAGTCCTACAACATGCAGCAGTGCTAACCTATTGACTTTATTCTGCCCTGCCCACTTTTGCAGTAAATGCTACTAAAGTTTTGTCGCTAAAATGGTATAAAGTAGATTGATTTGTGTCAAATGTTAAATGCAATGTTTAATGTTGTCAAGATCAGCAGCCCTATGTAAAATAATTCAGTACAACCTGAATAGTAATGGCAGCCCACAGCAACTTCTGGAATAAGGTGAACGGGGAAACTCAGTGGTCACTATAGACTGTACAAGGAAGACATTTAGCCCAAGGACATCAAAGCAGGGACAGGAACAAGAGGAAAAACATGCATCCCACCATGAGTAAGATAGCTTAGTAATTAGTGGTAGTGATCCTTATCTCCAAAAACATAAATACGCTAATCACACAAAAACTGCCTGGTTATGCAACGTTAAATAAACATAGCTCTTGCATAGGGTGACCAGACGTCCCTATTTACCCGGGACAGTCCCAGTACAAGAAATGTCCCAATATTTTACCAATTCAACACCCAGCAACAGTAAAAGTGGTAATATATCGTCATTTGTAGATAAAATACAGAAAACCTGCTTGAAATTACCATAAAGCAAAAAATGCAGTCTGTTGTCCCTACACTGACCCACAAGTGGGCCAGTGTAGGGACAACAGACCCAACCTGGGTCTGTCCAAGTTTATAATTTGGAAAATCTGGTCACCCTACTCTTGCATTGTTTTTGTCATAAATATCATTTGAGAATTAGCATGTTAGCATATGTTTGAGGATCAATTATTAAGTTTGTTACACAATGTGATGCTACCTGACCTAACTGCATGATTTTCAAGTTATTTGTCATTGCTCATGTGAAACAAGATACTTGTATAATCGTTATTGTTATTACATTTGCATGAACAAATATCTGTCTGCAAGAAAAGTTGGAGGTGTTATACTTACTGCAAGGAGTGCAGGCTAACAGATCTAGCATTTACTTACCGTCTCTTAAGCCTTCCTCCCACTCATTTCCAGCCCTGACCCATGACTCTGCATTGTCCTGTGGGCTAAATTCACCATGAATCTGATGTTCCATGTTGGAGAACGCAAGCGTGGGGCCTGGAGGCAAACCACTGCATTTGCTTCACTGCACAAGCATCGTAGCATCTTAAGCTATAACATAAGCACATTCAACCAATAGAGATGTACATTATTAAAAAGCTGCATACAGTAGACCTATATAAAAGAAATGTCTGAGATGAGAGCAGAAACAGAATTTAGTGCTTGGCTAAAAGCAGCAGCGAACATTCCATAAGTGATGTAATCAAAGACTATTTTCTTGGCTAAAAAAGAAGTCCTCTTGATGTATTTTAAACACTGCTGAAAGTGAATATGACACTTTACTGTTTGTTGTGAGTGATGTTGGGCATTTATATTTCAATAAAATATTTTCTACTTTGGTTAGACTTATTAATCGGAAATTAAATATAATTTACACAGATTGTTAATGGTTGGTACTTTTCACATCAGATTATGTTTTCATTTCTGGACTAAAGTGCTTTCATTTCTATGATTGTTTGTTGTTCATACATTTGTCTGACCACTATCTCACCTAAACGTAAGAACATTGTGTTCTCAGAGTGATTATACTGTTATCGTACATGTACATGTAGACAGTCTGGAGAGGCCCCTCCCTGAGCTGAATCAGATATTGTGAGGTCCGTCTATGTACAAAAGGCTGAAGCTTTTGACATATTTTACTTTTTTGTTTTTGTTTGTTTTATATATTTATTTTCAAATGTTGGATACAATCAAAACTATTATTTAAAGCCACTACACACAATAAAACAATAAAACTCACTCATAAACCAGTGTTATTTTGACAGACATGATGTGTCCTGTTTTAATGCGCTGTTAAATCTTTTGAGCGGGAGCACCAGTGCCAAATGTCCCCAGCGACTGTCTGTTTACCTTCATTAAACCGCTCGCTGATGCATAAAATCTGCCTCACTGCATCTTCAGATCCTTGTGGAAACCTATAGCGATTTAGGACATGCTTACTCCACGGTAAAAATGTGTTGTACCCATTAGAGTTTTGACTAGAATTATATTTTTCCATCTTTAATGCGCAGTTCCCAAAAGTTAGCATAAGCAAGTTCTAACATATGTTAAACACAAAAAACAAACAACTTTGCTATTTCATATTATACAGCTCAATGTTGTATTATGTAACACTGAATATATTGTGTGTGAGAGAGTGATCCGTGGTGGTCAAAGGGGCCGCCGGTGCACTCTAATCCAAGGAAGTTGTGTCTACAGTTGTAGCTTACAAATGAATGAATGAATGATGCAATATAAATCACTTTAGGTGTCTTGAAAGTCTATACAAATCCAGTGCATTTTTATTACACAGTATTACTAGAAAACCAAATTTTCCTCCATTAATGTGTATCACCAAATGACCCAACTTCCCCAAAGCCTCTGTAGTTGTGTCATGAATCACATTTGTCATTACAAACATCTAAAACACATTTCTTTGAACTTTATGTTGCAGTAGTCTGTAGAGCCACCTGTCGTGCCATATGCCCCAGCCATGTAGTCTGAAAATGATAAGAGGCACTTGTGTTGTCCTTTATCATCTCATCACCCCCTGTAGTGTGCGGCACTTTTCCTTTGCTCTTTAAGGTTTCTGTTTGTTGAAGTTATTTAGACTGTCCTGCTCTATCGCCAGAGGAATCTGTCTGTGCATTGATAAGTAGAGAAAGAGTTTCCTTCCTCGTATGTACCATATGGCGCCAGACATGTTCTCCATATACAGCTGTTGTGATGTTTAGTCCTTACAATTGTTTGAACATATATTACACCATACAGTATATCTGATTTATAATAAATATATTTTTTTCAAATTAGCGTGGTAGAACAACTTAAATATGTAAAGACAATACATATTTGTAAAAAAATGTAATAACAGTCGCAAATTGTTTGTACCACCTTCATTGAATAGATATTTTATTTTTAATTTTGCCATTGTATTCAGTGAATTATTATTCTTATTAGTAAATAAACTATTTTCTAATGAAATAATTCCTTAACACTCCCTTACATAACATCAAATAGTTTACATACATGTTTGCAGCATCTAAGCCAGCCATCTTGGTTTGATCTGATCTTTTGTGAGGCTGTGGGTTCATGTGCTTCATCTATGCTTCTCATATGATATTGACTAAGACATTTACAAACCATGCATAGAGATTATGTACACATGGCTGCATTTATATATGCATATCTTAATATTGAGTCATTTAGAGAGAAGTGGGAGAAATCCTGAACAATACTGCATGTCACAATGAGATAAGAAATGATTGCATCTTTGTGGTAACATAACTGTTACATTGAAGTCTTTGTTCCTGTAACAAGTGGTGACCAAGATTGCATTTATTTGCATATGAGGAATAATAGCAATCAGTTTAATGTTTAACAAGAACTTAATATCAAGTGAATCATTTTATTGTAGATAAACATAATCAGTGTGGGCCAGAGGTGAGGCCAAACAAGACCTTTAATATCTAACCTTAATCAAACATACACACCTTTCAAGCTAATAGTGCCCATTACGCTATGGCCCAATCAGAAATGGCTGTCAGCTCCCCATTAAAACACCGTCAGTGAGATGTCTACTGCCACCAGCCTCAAAAGCCTTATTTCTAACAGGTGGTAATGTGCGATACGTGAGCCCCCTCTCCGCCTTGAGAAATCCTACTCCCCTGGGTAATGTTAGCTAGCATTCCAGTCAAGCAGCAAGAGAACATGGACGCACAAATACAACCCCGGCTTCTGTTAGACTGTAAAACTATGTCTCCCAACTAGGGTATGCAAGAACTTCATATATATTTTCATATTCATGAAATAATTGCAATTAATCAATATATATGACTGCAACTTATGAAAATATGGTTTTGAGAATTTATGCAAAGGGAATGAGAGAGAGGATGTTATAATTGTAATTTTTGTCCTATTTTTATTGTGGTGCAGCGCAGTATAGTGTATGGATTTTAACTACAGCTCATGTATGCTGGAAACTGTTGGATTGATTCTCAACATTGACAAACATTGACAAGTTATTGAGTGTTATGCCCCACTCTTTATTCCCTTTATAGAGAATAATTAGTGGCAGAAGCACTCAGTTTTACTTTTACTCTTAAGTAAAAGTACACATACAGGAGCAAAAAGTAAAGTAAAAGTATTGATGTGCCCATTAAAAAATGTAAGTATTTCACATATATTTTTAGAGCTATGAACAAGTCAAATATAGTAGCCTGGATAAAGAAGTTTGCTCTAAGCCAGATCTTGAACTCAAAATCAGTTGTACTTAGTCATATACAAACCTTCCCAGCACTGTCTAAGTTTTATTAATGATTTTACTGAGATGCTTTCAGTCGTGTGCACAGACTTTGGATAGTTTTAGTAAAGTAAAAAGTATCCAATGTAAAATACAGATAAAGATGAGTGATTGAGATATCTAAAGAAGTACAGAAGTTTTACTTTTACTACTCTGTTACTAATCGACATCAGTGAGAAGGTATGTGGATATTCAGGCTGTACCAAAATGTCATGGGGCACTGCATGGATAAAATCCATGCATGTCTCACTGGCAGCGCCCCCTTAAGCCCCAGCGGATAGGTGACTGACTGTTCGTGTTTATTCAGGCGAAAGTTCCTGTGTTTCAAAAAGAAAGTTGTGTGTGAGAAAACGCCAAAGCGACAAAGGGCACAAGCAGAAGTCGAAATGAGCAATCAGTTGAACAAAGAAAAGCCCAGGACTGGTCCGGTCTGGCACACTTTCACTGAGCAAACTGCCAGTGCGATAGGCCCATTCAATAGAGCCATTCTTCTTATCAGCCGGGCCAGTGGAACGCTCCTGTAGGTGACCTAGATAAAGAGCGGGCGTGACAAGATGGCGACGGGGCAGCATCTAATTGGTAAAAGCCCCCTCGCTATCACCAAACTCGTTGCTATTATCAGTAGAAAAACTAGCATGTTTGCACTCAGATATGTATGTAACAAGATGGTAGCAAGCAGACAGCTAAATATAGAGCAGGATGGATGCTGCATTATGTCATATACAGTAACAGCATATTATTATGTTTGGTTTGTTATTATCCGATTTGGCACTGCACATGCCCAGATACTCTGGCATAATTAAACACTGAAGTTGCTATACTAACTGAAGTTTCGACAAGTGAAAATTATGTATTTAAACTATTAATAAATGTTAGAAAACAAAGCAATTTTGTTTAGCTTAGTAATACTTGTGGCTACAACAGACAGTACACATAATACACATGTTTAAAATAGTTAAACAAGTTAAATTAAAAAGGTGCCAAATCGCCCAATGACATGGTTTCTCTGCTGTTGTTTACCTGTTGTTTCACTACCTCCGCTAAAACCATTTACCTGTTGATCTACTAAGCTAACATGCAGGAAATATTGACCAACATTTTTACACATTTTCTAAGCTTTGCAGAATCATATAACCTATATTTCTTCATGTTAGCAGACAAAAAGGATGGAGGTGTATGTGCATTTTTTAGAGATAATTTAGTTACTCACAGGTTATCATTTGGAGTGTTGTCATCTTTTGAATCTGTTTTCTTTAAAATGGAGCGAAAACAACACCCTCCAAACTCTACTTAGTCATATACAAACCTTTTTGATGATTTTACTGAGATGCTTCAAGTCGTATGCACAGACTTTGATAGTTTACTCATTACAGGTGATTTTAATGTACATGTGGACAATGTGTTTGACAGAAACGCTAAAGTGCTCAGTTCTGTCCTTGAAACCTTTGGTCTGACTCAGCATCTCTGCGAGCCCACCCACAACAAAGGGCACATTCTGGACCTGCTCATTACAAAAGGAGTAAATATTTGTCAGTGTGGTGAATTTTTCTCTGTCCGATCATTTCTGTATCTTCTTTGACCTGTCTGTTATTCCCAAACCAGTGGCTGGTCCTGCATTTATTCAAAGAAGATACAAATGATAACACAGGCGCACTGTTCATGGAAATGATGCACTTTGGAAGTGCCTCATGTTCTAATGTTGATGATTTGTTGAAATCTGTGACTTCAAGTGTTTTGAATATTCTGAACACCATTGCCCCAATGAAGGTTAAAATTGTTAAAAATTAGCAGAAAGTGCCATGGAGGAATGACGACATGGTCAGGGCACAGAAAAGGTGCCGAAGGGCTGAGCGGGAATGGTGCAAGTCAAAGCTCCAGGTTCATTATGAGATTTACAGAGAAAAGATGCACATGTACAACCACAATTTATATAGAAAAATGGAAAGGTTTTTTTGGGGGGACATTTTGAAAGTTGCTGTAACAACTCTCGTGTCCTGTTTGCAACAGTAAACAGATTAGCCAGCCCTCCATCTCTGCTGCTGTTAGAACTAATTTCCGCATCTAAGTGCAATGAGTTTGCAGTATTTTTTAATGACAAGGTTCAGGGCATTAAAAATGCCATCAATTCCACAAGGCAAATAACACCCCTGCAGCCACCTAGACACTTAGAGCTGATTCACTTTGCATCTGTAACTGACAAAACTGTCCATGAGTGCATGCATCCTCAATGTGTTACCCACTAGATTTCTAAAGTCAGTGCTCAACATTTTTCTATCACCACCTGCTTGCATAGTTACTTCAATCTGGAACATTCCCAAGAGCTTTGAGAACTGTGATTATCAAGCCTGTCCTAAAGAAAAGCAATCTTGATGCAACAGTACTGCACAATTACTGACCCATCTCAAATCTGCCGTTTTTAGGCAAAGTCCTTGAAAAAGTTGTTTACCAACAGCTTATTAACTTTCTCTAAATTAACAACTCACACTGAGACTGCTCTTATCAAGATGATAAATGACATCCGCCTGGACATTGATGCAGGCAAAGACTCAATCTTGAGCTTGTCAGATATGGGATCCTCATACAGAGACTAGAGGACTGGGTGAGCATCTCTGGTACAGCACTAAATTGGTTCAAGTCCTATCTAAAAGACAGGGAGTACTTTGTTGAAATTGGAAAATGTGTCTCAGAGCACATGGATCTGACCTGTGGGGTGACCCAGGGGTCAATCCTGGGAACCTTGTTGTGCAATCTCTATATGCTGCTGTTAGGCCAGTTTATACGCAGCAATAATGTGTCCTATCACAACTATGCAAATGACACACTGATTTATCACTGGCAGCAAGTGAATATGGACCAGTGGATTCAGTCTGCCCCTGCATCCAGCAGATTAGTGTGTGGATGCAAAGCAACTTTCTCCAACTAAACTCAGACAAGACTAAAGTCATAGTCTATGGGCCACAGAAACATAGAGAATGTGTTAGCAGCCACCTCCAATCTCTTTCTCTAAAATCTTGAAATCAGGCTAGAAATCTAGTGGTAATAATGGACTCTGACTTGAACTTTAACAGCCACATTAAATCAATAACATCTGCAGCCTTTTACCACCTAAAAAACATTGCAAAAATCAAAGGTGTACTGTCAAAGCCAGACTTAGAGAGACTTGCATCCATGCATTTGTCTCCAGTAGGTTAGACTACTGTAACAGCCTGCTCACTGGCTTCTCCAAACGAGCCTTAAGACAGCTGCAGTACATCCAGAACACTGCTGCTCAGGTCTAGACTAGAACCAGGAAGTACGAACACATAAGTCCTGTGCTCAGGTCTCTGCACTGGCTTCATGTGGCTGAGATAATAGACTTTAAAGCAGCTCTGCTTGTGAACAAGTCTCTCCATGGCCTAGCACCAAAGTACATCTCTGCCATGTTAGTGCATATGAACCATCTTACACTTCAGGGACCGGCCTCCTGCTGGTGCCCAGAGTCAGGACTAAACATGGGGAATCAGTGTTTCAGTTTTATGCAGCTAAAACCTTGAACAGTCTTCCTGAAGATGTGAGACAGACCTCTACTTTGACCATGTCCACACTCAAAACGGTTCTGTTTAGCTGTGCACATGACTGAAAGGTTTGTATTCTGCACTCTTCTCTTAATTTTTATTTTATGATGGTTATTTGTGATTATTTTTGTTTTTTTGTTGTATTGTGATTTTCATGTCTTTCTTAATCTGTAAAGCACTTTGAATTACTTTGTGTACTAATTGTGTTATACTAATAAACTTGTCTTGTCTTGCCTTAGCTTTACTTATGCAACAACATGCATTTATGGGCATAGGTGCTTCTCATTCAAAAATGTTGAAAAGTTATATTTTAGTGTTATTGTGTAGCCTATTTGTTATTTTAATGTCCAATCATTCCCCCCCAAGGTTCAATTAATAGTAATATTAAATGTTTAGAGGGCTGGCTCAGGCCTGTTATTCACTGATGATTCTCTCAGAAGTTCAGAATCGTAATCTGAAAAACAGTAGCCTAATTTGTACGTAATTAAAGGCCCATATATATTTTTCATGAATTCTGGATATGCAAATTGACTGTACTATGTGTCTTGTGTCTACAGTGGAAGGTGATAGTCTGCGCTCTGTATTAAGAGACTGCAGTTCACATGGATTATCTTAAGCCCATTAAAGTGAGAGCTGTGTCAGTTTGTGTGGACAGTGGAGTAGAGTAAAGCAGCTCACTGATCACGCCTCCTCTCTGATTGGCATTTGTGTTCACTCTGTGTCAGAAAAGTTCTATTTTACAAAACACTATCAGACATTATACAAGATCTCTGTATATATACTTTAAACCACTATAATTATTTGGCTTTAATATATAAGGTGCAAGGTCATGTTGAGAGAGATAATTTGACCAGACAGCTGTGTTTGTTCCCTTTCCCCCATGAGAAATGAAATAGAGTTAGAGTGCTCTGTGATTAGATTACGGTTATATTAATGTGTATTCTACAGTATGTTATTATTTAATATCTTTGAATGGTTGAATGTCATCATTAGGAATTAGCACAGCCGTGGCGCTTGATGCAAATATCCTGCTGTCCCTGTGTCAGTACATACAAGGAACATTAGATCAAATTGTATTGACATTTATGTGATGTCAGGTCTAATCTTTAGAGGAAAACGTAGGCTTGTTATTAAAATCACCATTACTTTCAAATTAATACTGCTAGCCTGTCAAAATTAAGCAACCGTATAAGTATAGACATCATATATTGTATCAGTGATGTTTTGTGACACTTTTTTCAATACCTATGCAGATTTGATTGCAGCATTTTTCTAATAATTGAAATCACAATTTAAATTTTTATTATTTCCACAGGCCTACATGAAACTGGACAGTTGTCACATGGACATCTTAAGCTATAAATGTTTACTCTATAGAAGAAAAATATGACCTGGAGTTCACAGAGGAAATTAACCATTGAGATGTTTACGTGAGCCGTTCCTGTCCACAGAATGAAAAATGCCTTTGGTAAGAGGAGGCTTCCTGGACATGTGCATATCTAAGAGAATGAACTATTCGTGTCACCCGATGATTTATCATTGAAACAACATTCACATCAATTGCTGGAACTACCATTCACAAAATAAAAGACGCAAGAAAGTGGGTGATCTAAAGATTAATATGAATGACATTTTCTCAAGGGCATGGAGAGGCATTCGTGATATCAGTGGATTTGAACTTGAGGCAGACAAATAGGCCTATGCTCAACCACTGAGCCACACAGCACTACATATAAACTACTGTTGCCATGGTTGCCCAGGGGCAGATAGCCAAGAATGTTCCTGCACCTTTGCCCTATCTTTCCAAACTAAAGGCAAACATCCTAAGAAATTCCCGTAGTGGCAATATGTGCAAGCTATAAATATAAGAGGGGTATTATGTAAAATTGACTCTTTTTTTTATAGCTTTCTACCATGTTATAACGTTGTTCCCTCATCAAAAACATGACTGAAGTGGTTTTAAATGTCATTCATGTATGTTTGAGTAATTTAACGATCTTTCCCAGGCCCCATTCCAACTGCCCTTGTGGTTAGCAGTATGATTAGGTCCAAGACTCAGCCTCTTTACATATGTTATCACACAGCAATTTCCCATAAATATACAAAAGCAGGATACAAAGGAAAGGGAGGGGGCATTCAGAATTCAAATATGAAACTGAAACTTATGGACATGATAATATGTTGTTTTTGGGAAACGTAGCATGGTGATCTAAATGTGTTATGTTTTAACAATGAATACCCCATAGAAGTGTAATACCCCCTTTTTAAATGTGAAAAATTTTAATATTCACTTCACACAATTCTTTATGTATATAGTCAACACCCTTGGCAACCAGTTTGAGCCGGTCCACTGCAGCTGTGACCATTTCAAGGGCTTTGGTGTCCTCCCTCACATGCCGTCCTCACACATCACAGCCATGGACTCCTGTCTGCCTCATATATGTCACTATCCTAGCACGCTTCATTATGCAACCTGCTTCAGCAATGGGGACGGTGACTCTGGTAACAACTGTAAAGAGACTGCAGTATTCCGTGTTTCCATGTTGTACTAAAGCTATCAATACTTTTCATCATCTAGCAGTTCATGTGAATAGATAAGAGGTTTTCACATTGATTCTATATTGGATTTTACCCAGCAGGTTCTTCCTCTCAGCAGCTGTCACAACACTAAAAACATCAGAAGACTTACGGCATTGCGCTGTTGCGTGGGTGGTAACACTGCTCACTATAATGCACTACCACTTCATTATATCACAACTTTAGCTACTATCACTTTCAGAACAAATAAACAATTTCCTGGAAAAATCTTCACTTAATGCTCTAGATAATGAAAGATAACGTTGGTCACATTTATAGTGGAACCTGATCTTCCACATTAACTGGTTTTGAGGCATGTATCATTGCTTAGTACTGAATGTGTTGGTAATGTACAGTGTATTGATTGTGGCTGGAGTGCTCAGACAGATGGGATGTTGTGCCAATTTTCAAATGGCTAAAAGGTTTTGATTGTTGGATCGGGGCTTAGAGCAGCACTAATCAGTTGAAGAAAAGTTGAAATTGAACATTAGTATTATTAGTAATATTATTGTATTTATTTTTAAAGGTCCAATGTGTAACTTTTTGGCAACGGGTCTGTCACCTGCTTGTCTCCATGGAGATGTTATAGCTTTGCCTCAAATTTTCTACATAAGGCATTAAAGTTATCTATCTCCATGGGGACAAGCAAGTGGCACCACCAGACCAACTTAAAGAGGGGCTATTACACTTCTATGGGGAATTAACTGTTAATACATAACATATTTAGATTACCATGTTAACTTTCATTGTTTTGAAAATGCAACATTCACAGAAAACAAAGTATTAACATGTTTAGTAAGTTTCACTTTAGTTCTTCCTTCCTTTGCTCCCCATGCAAAGTCACTCCTCCTTCACAGCACTATCACAACACAATCAGCGTGCATCCCCCTAATGAAACTACTGTACCTTGCATCAGGTTTGTCAAGTTTCTGTGTACAGTTTTGCATCCTGCTGTTGTATATTTATGGGGAATTGTCATGTGGGAGCATGGGTGACTTGACATAGGCTTGTGGGCTGAGCATTGGACACAATCTTAGAGCTAACTGTAAGAAGGGTTCAAGTAGAGCTCAGAATAGATTGCAAAATTACTCAAACATGCATGTGTAACAGTGCAGTGGCTGTCAGTCTGTCTCCACTGTCTTTGAGCTCAGCGCCGTGATGCTGGTCAGCCTCGCTGGCATGTGCTCCCGTCCACTTTAGGTCATGGCCCGCTGGGTCGTTGCGCTTATGTGGTAGGTGTAGTCTGTTCTCTCTAGTTCCAAATTAACAATGTAGGCTATGCTAACCCTAATTCATTTTATAGGTGTTCACTCTTAACTACTTGTTCCTGATTTATGCCATTCGTCTGACTGTTAATGTGTCAAAAAGGTCCAGAAGCCTGAACCTGCCTGTAATATGGAAATGTATCATGTGACCGTGTACCTCATACTTTTAAACTAAACCCAGCAAAAAAAAAGAAAGAAAGCATGTTTTAAAAGGTATTTTTAGCTATTAAAATACAATCAAATAAATGTGAGATAGATATACTTAATGTCATGCACTTTCGAGGCAAAGCAATAACATCCTCATGGGGCAAGCAGGTGACAGATCCTTTCACTAGAAAAGTTACATGATGTGCTTGTAAATCAAAGCAGTGGCCTGTTTATGGTCTTGGCAAAGGAAATAATCTGACAGTATCACCATTTGTGGAGATGGCATAGACAAAATATTCTGATAATGTGTGCCATCAAAGCTTTGCGAGCATCAAAACATACCTCTACGAAATTGTCTTTCTTCTTATAACAATAACTGTATAGCACTGGCACTAATGTTATCAACACTTGTAATACTACATCAAGACACGGCTATGGTTTACTCTAGAGCAGTGGTTCTTAACCTGGTCAGTCTCAGGGGTTCGGCAGAGGTCAAGACACACACCCGACTCATATGATTCGTGGACTGCGAGCGTGTCCAGACGCTGGCCGTGTCCCAATTCGACAAATGCACCCTTTGGTGTGCCTATCGAAGAACCCGCCCAACTTAAATGAGCCGTTCGAACGGCATAAAAACATAAAATGACATAAAAACGAAGAAAAGGAACAGACTTTGCTGTGAAAATGTCATGAGAGTGGCCAAGGTGAAGCCATGCATTTCTGAACTGGTCTCTCAAAGGCAACAACAGAAGTCACACTGATTTGCAGTAAATATTCATTATTATTCTAGCCTGATGGAAATTAGGTGATGGGTGTGTGTTAAAATGTTAAAAATAATAAATAGCATAAATACAATAAGTTCATTATTGGAATACATAATACAATACAAAATTAAAATAATTTCAGTGTGGTAGAATTAAAAAAGGTCATGTCTTTGTAAAAAGGTATGTATGTAATTTGTTGTGAGTTCATGCATTGTACTGGTTTTATTCTTTGAACACAGTGATGTTAATGCATGGTTCATTTTGTGCACCAGTAAAACATACATAAGTCTTGAATTTGAAAAAAATAATATTTTATTTTTCAATAAAGAAGGGTTCAGTGAATGTGCATATGGTGGGGTTCAGAACCTCCAACAAGGTTAAGAACCACTGCTCTAGAGGAAACAGCAACAGCTATACTATAAATGGATTTGCGGTAGATTTCTGCCCGTCAATAGCTCAGTCATTTAAGAACCATCCATGAATTATTAGGCCTTTCTCATTTATTCTGAATCTGATCTGGTAGTAACAGTAACAGTAACAGGAATAGACAGCAACACTGTCTCGACTTACTGTGAAGCATTTATGAAAGATGTGACAAGTGATCGCAATGTGTGAGTGAAACGCAACTGCAGCTTCTACTTGAGATCTAGTAGTTATTGCCATTTTCAATTAAGACTTGAACTAGACAGGAATGAGTTTTTTTGTAGATTTTTTTCAATGTCAGATTTGGGTAATGGTGACCCCAGTGAATGAACTTTTGGTGACCTGCCTTAGTGGATGTTCGCAAATGAACCGTAAACACGGTGACTGTACTACGTTGCAAAGTCCACCAAATCATTTAGCAAACGTTTCTAAAATGTTGCATGTAGTGTACAAATAAGGAAAGGGGACACTAAGAATAACTAAGTATGAAAAAAAAATATCTTGCAATAATTATTAGAAATCAAATCATTAAATCATATCTTATTCATATAATTTTATATGTATTTATACCATTTTAATTTATATATATATTTTTTGTATAGTTTTTGACAGTCTCTTTTACAGTATTATCTCATCTTTTCCCGACAGAGATCTGATATTGGACTCTATACAACATGTTACTCTTATTTCTACGGTGTATTGAGCTGACACATGATTCTGATGATCTACTAACAACATAAAATGAAGACACAAAAGATGCGGTATTTTTTCATAAAATATATTTATTACTACTAAAAAGTCCACAACAACACAACACATTGTGCTGGACAAGTTCAAAAAGTGACTGGCATAAGGCGTTTCCATAATCCATTTGAGTTCATTACAATCGTAACGTAAATACATACTGCAATTTTGAACCACTCTTGCATTTTTGCTCAAGTGCTAACGGAGACCCTTTACAATGCGAACACACTTTGTTAATGATTCTCCTCTGCAGGGACTTATCTGTTGGCAGGTTTCTCTTCCTTGGCTATATATTCTAGCAGTTTTTTGCTGACCAATCTATGGCATAGCTTACCAGACGCTTGCAGTTTAAAGCATCAACATGCTGAATTTGTAAAAATATTAAAATGCAGTTTCATTCATGTATATTGCATACCAGAGTATCAAAATTATTCATTTTTGTACAGAATGACTTAAGACTTAACGTCGCAGGCCTGGCTAAATGCACACCAAAAATGTATTCATCTCATAATAATTGGTATATAGCTGTAATTTCAATTGCATGATAAATGTTTTATTATTATTATTTTTAATATTTTCATTATGGTATTTAAATGAATCCATTGCATGATGGAATGTAGCCAAGCTGTGCATCAGACTTATCAGAAAAAACACACATAATCCACCTACACATGCATTTTAAACAATTGAAACAAAAAGCAATAATTTTCCTGGTGAATGCACAAGCCACTGTCCCTATGAACTCTGTGAATCAATAAGCAGGTCAGTGCCGATACTAGTGTGTGCTCTTACAGTGATGTTATGTGTAAAAGCCAGAGGGGGATTTCGGACTCATTTGGTGGTGATGGGGGTGGTCCAGAACATTTTACTAAGCCGCTGTCACCACATTGGACAGATTACGTTCAGAGTGGAAGGGGCGACGGGAGGACGGAGGACTTTGTATCTGTACCCTGCACTTCACAGATGGTCCTACTGTGGTCCCATCCCTCCGCACCAGGCAGCTTGCTTGTGCTTTTTGCTCCAAGCTAGCTCACGACTAAGCACCATTTAAAATAACACACAAATGTTCTTGGTTTAAAATGTAAGGAACGACAAGCCCTTTTCTTATGGCTTAAGAGATTGGCACAAAACAGTATAATCCAAGGATGGCAGATGTTATATCAATTCTTTAAAGGAGAAGTACCATTTTTTTTAGTAGTTGGTGTTGCAACTTAGCGTAACTGATTCTTTTGAGTACAATTTTCCCAAAACAAAAATATTGAACAAAATCAAACTTTGTCAACAAACCCAAGCTACTTAGCTAACAAATGCCATATGGCTAAAGCGTACAGTTTATCTGTAAGCTCGCATTTTTGCATTTTGATGGCGTGTACTCTTTCATGCCCGCTTTGCAATAGTATCATTACGCTGCATTACCAAACCGCCATTTGACTATAGACATTACCAGTGCTAGTGCTAGCCTAAGTTTCTCTGATTTGATGTGGCTTGAAACAATGTAACAGCCCAATATTAAGTTGTCTCTTTTTGGTTGGATAAAATAGGATACTCCTCCTCATTAATTAATCTCAGTGCAGAAGTTGTTTAAAAATGGACGGGTGCTCACTGCAACTGTCAAAGGGCAAAAGGGGGAAGGGTGAGGGCATTGGGGCAGAATGGGGGTCGTGATGGGGGAGGGGCATTACTGGAAGGAAGCACGAACGGGGCGGCCCTTGAGCGGCTGGGGGGGCCTGTAGTTGTCCACCATGCAGCACTCGGCCTCACCTTCGGGCGTGAAGAGCAGGCTGCGGAATTGGGACATCTGTGAAAATACAAGAGGGTTAGAATGAATCCCATATCACTCATCAAAAACAACAGGGCTGTATCGAAGCTGTGTATGTGTATAGATCATTATCGACAACTAGGCTTGTCAGGGTTATGTAATAATTGTTAATATTCTGATTAAAAACTATAATCACAATAAAAATTTTAATTAGGCCGTTTTAAGACAACACTACACTGTAATAAAAGTAAATGTATCTGTTTGATTTATTATTATTATTATTATTATTATTATTATTATTATTATTATTATTATTATTATTAATACTACTACTACTACTACTACTACTACTACTACTACTACTACTACTACTACTAATAATAATAATAATAATAATAATAATAATAATTGAATAACTGAATAATAAATAACAATAATTGTGAACAAAAAATAAATAAAATAAAATTGTGATATGGCTAATAACAACCCTTTTAAATGTATTTGAATCTCCTGTTTCATCATTATTCTTCCAATGTGCAATGTGCAGAAAAGTTTATTGTATTTTTTGTTTTATATATTTATATTGTTTTATGTCATTAATTTTATTACTTTCTTATCGTCTTTTACAATCAGCATAAAGGTTGAGATGACTAACACCTAAATCCAGTGAGATTATGAGTGGGAAGTGTTAAAGTAAAATAGATACAGATAACCACCGCAATTTTGATAATGCAAATTCCATCTTAAACCTACGTCTGGTTTGAATGTGGTAAATTGGATTACACTGCAATTTGCAAGGGAAATTAACCAATGTGGATGTCATAAGTATATAACCTGTACTTGGATTATTGCTCATTGAAAGTACACATCATCATATACCTAAGTTAGAATCATTTTAACTTCCTACACTGTGGTTAGATGTCATTTGTGGAATGTAGTCTACATCTTACCGCTTCAGTGTAGCATAGCTGGACATGAAGCTTATATTACACAAAATTGACTCTTTTGTGCTTTAAGCCATGGTATAATGTTGTTACCTCGTCAAACACACACCTGGAGTTGTGTTTTGTTTCATTCACACATATTTGAGTAACCCTTTTTTATTAGCCTGTTAACATTTCCAAAGCTCAAAATGTGAAACAAAAAATAACTTCAGATATGTTTGTAATGAAGAAACAACATTATAACATAGATCAGAAAATGGCATAAAATGGGCCATTTAAGTAAAGGTTTGTTTCTAATTCAGCCGTCTTCACATTTCAGTTGCAAGGATAACCAGACAAGTAATCCATTATTTTGCTGAGCGCATTAGAAGACTATGCTATTGAAGATAAGGGGTAACGATTCAGTGCAGGTGTAAGCTAAAACCTCAATAGCCCTTGTGAATGGCCTTACCTGCCCAGAGCTCACGCTGATTGGTTCCTTACAGACGATCCAGGTCACACTCTCCAGCAGAGGGGGCGTGGTCAGAGAGCCATCGTACGTCCAGTAGTCCAGAGACCCAGGCAGGAGGATGGAAGGGTCAAAGCCAGGAAAGGAGGTCTGCTTGCCCTAAATAAGTGTAAATGGGAGGTGAGATAAAAACACGCAATTGTCTGGAAATGTAGTTCAATACAATGGGACATACTTTGGTCTTGATGGCACTGAAGGAGTCAAGTACTTTCTGGAGGTTGGGGTTGTCATCTCCAGCCTGAAAAGAAAACAAGATAAATAATGATTTTTCTTTAGGGTTTTTTGGTTAAACTTAGTGGAGAAAGTACAGCAGGGAGGAACCTTCAATAAACAAGTGAATTGTCTTGCATATGTGTAGCAGTTTTACCAATGAGCCATATAGAAGAAAATTAACGTACAACCATTTTGAACATATGAATATTTTGTATAAATGGACCCTGTTACCCTCACCCTGAGCAACTACAGGTGAATACTAGATTTTAAGATACAGTTGCATCTGCATATATCCAACTTCAGACTTACTGACCTTCAGGAAAACTCCAACCACAGCAAGTCCATCAGGTTTGCTAGCGGCATCCCCAAAGCTTGGGTATTTGGTGTTCCAGTGCACAAGATGGAGCTGGAGGGCAAAAGGTCATATTCTTAGAATGCTATTACGCAATGAGCAAACATTATATCTGTGTTGAAATATTGATAAAGGACTCTTACCTCAGCAGGAAACTTGGTCCCAGCCACCGTGTGTTCAGAGCCCCTGTCATCAGAGGCCCCCCAGTGGAAGTGAAACTGCTTCAGCCTGTAGACTCCTGAGATGGGTCCATCGCGAAGAGCTGTAGAATGTAAGCATGATCAGGCATTATTCTATAGAGGGTAGGGCTGCAACAATAGGCAAAAATAAAAATAAAAACAAACAAAAAAAACAACAACTTTTTTTTTTATTGAAAAATTTGTATTTTTATTTACTTTTTTAAACATTTTATTTACAATTTTAATAACTTTAATACCAATTTTTAATCTTTACCATTTAGTAAAAAAAGTGCAAATGTATCTAAAATCTGAACGCTGCTCCAACCCACATGCTTTTACTGACAGTGGATTGGCTGTAAAAAGACCCGTGCTGGTCACTGACGATTAGAAATGAACTGTGATTATTAAAACTGGATTAGCCATAATTTGAGATAATGCCTTGTTTTAGATACACTGTTGCTAAATGGGTTTATACACATGTAAAATCATCATCTACTGGTTTTCAATCCACTTATTAGCAACTGCCAAGTCACATAACTAATTTTTTTGACGCAAGAGGCCAGCATAATATAATACAAATGTTACCAAGGTGATAAGACGTCTACACTTGCACAAATACTCATTCATATCTGATGGACCCAAGTTGTGTAATCACTAAAGAGACTCAAGCTGATTCCTCTGTATTATTAACCAATTCCAAAACAACTTCCAGTCTTACATAACCTAGCTACCTGTTTAAGGAGGAAACGTGGTCGCAAATATGTGTATTGTTGGTGCATAAGCCTCACTATTGTCCTACTGTATCAGCTGAGAAGTGTGGAAATAGACAACTCATAAATAGAACTAATATAGGATAGCTATGGTGCCATGTATTCCAACACATGATGCATCACATGAGTGGTGACAAGACAAGAACACACGACAAGAGCATTATTTTAAAGCCATACACTGAATTAGATGACAAAGAACTAAGCTGCTTATTTTTTTTACATTGGTTGAAACGTAATCCATATTGTGTGGTTACATAACAAGTCTTTTCAATTACTATTTTTAATCTAGATACAAAAAAAAAAAAAAGAAAAAAACACAACTGGGAGGAATTACAGTTCAACAGAACATGAAATTCTTTGTCATATGACCATAAAGGATTGACATGGCACATTAATAGTTAACCGTGGTTGTATTCCTTTCATTGTAACCTTTGTTTTCTACTCTTTTGACCCCATGGCTTTGGACATAAAGCTTTGTCGTGGGAAAAAATTAGGAGAATAGAAAAGAAGGGAATACGTTACGAATTCAATTACAATTGGGGTGCTTTGTGCTCGCCCTCGTCATGGGAACACTGAGTGCCTACAGTGGAATTCAGTTCATTAAAAATGTAGAGAAAAAAACATTCTAAGATATAAATAATAGCTATATATGTAAAATAAAATAAAATAAAAAGGCAGGTAGGGCACAATGTATTCTTTGTAATAGCCCTTAAATGATGCTGTCTAGATTTTGCTGGTGGTGAAGTGGTTTGCAGGTGCTATCCAATCATATTCAGTCTCTTTGTGTAGGGAAACCAATTGAAAGTCTTTCAGTGCAAATATGCTAATTGGTACACAAAGAATTCCTCACAATGTGAATCTCCAATGCTTTTTGCAATTAATTATACTGGTATTGTAGTGTAATAAAACAGGTGCAGAAAAAAATGCGACTAACTTGAGCTGTCTGTGTCGTCTGTGAAGGTCACTTGGAAGGAATGTCCGTTGTTAAGGATGTCCATGCAGGTGGAGGGGTCGTAGTTGATGTTGAGGGGCTTCAGGCCGGGGTCGTAGGATGCCTGCCCGGGCACGATGTCAATGGGAGACTGCCGTGGTCCATTGGCGATCGGAAAGTTGTCGGCCCATTTGTCTGGTCCTGTAATGACAACATCAATACATCATTTTCACACCCTAAGTGGAAATGCAATGAATCGTGCACGGCGACAATTAAATCCACCCAGGTTATTCTCCTCACCGTTATGTGGTGCGTATCCCCAAGACATGGTTATTGAGTGAGGGTCTATGAGTCAGGAATCCCAATGACGTGCGTGCTCCCTTACGCAAAGGCAGGCAGTGTCCTCCACCTGACAGCTGCAGCACTTATATAGGGTCCCCCCGTCCCGTCCGCGTGCGTGTCTGCGTGTGTGCATGTGGGACTCTCGGGCTGGTGCCGTTGGCTGTGCGCAGTGGCTGCGCTCTGACAGGGTTGGGGGGAGTTTAGATGAGCTGCACCGCTGCTGCATAGCCCGCCATGGATCAATACGGCTCCTCTTCTCCCACTGCACTAACGCGCTCTCCAGTCATCATGACACGACGGGGCCCGCAGTAGCGTTTGGAGAGGCTCTGTGCGAGGATAAGCCCTGACACTGAACTCTCGCGTTGATTTCCCAAGCCGAGTTAATCAGTAGTGAGTGTTTTCATTGAAGGACACGCCAGTCAAAGACAAACGTCAGTCATTATTCACTTGTGAAGGAATGCGTAAAAGATGAAGAGACGCAAAATAAAATAAAACGTCAGGGGCAGTCCAGAAGCGCCAAATCAGATCCCCGCGCCATAATATTGCACAGATGTCCTCAAAAAGATAGAAGACGCTGTCATTCAGAAATCCACCGTGTTCCCTTGGTTACGCAGGGGCCAGTGGTGAGATTCTGCTGACACCTGCTGTTTAGTTATTAACAGTGCAACTATTTTTTTTTCACATTTCCTATTATTGATGATTACCAGTGTATTGTTTTTGCGTGTATATAATAATAATAATAATAATAATAATAATAATAATAATAATAATAATAACAATAACAATATGTCTTTATTATTATTATTATTATTATTATTATTATTATTATTATTATTATTATTATTATTATTATTATTATTATTATATTAACAATACATGACATAATAATAAGAAGAAAAATGATAGATAAACATTTTTTTAAAACTGAGAGAATCGTTACAGTGCTGAGATTTCTTTCACAGTACCTGCTTCTGTTGCCCTCTGGTGGCCACAGCTGGGCCACAGATGTTGGAAACTGTCGCGTAAGTATGACGTAGTCCAGAAGGGACGCACGAGTTCTCAGTTTCACGTGAGAACATCAACAACCACATTTAAAGGTAATCATTAGGGTAAAGGTAATCATATGTGGCATTAGCACATGAAAGGTATACTGCGTAAAGTGAGAAGGTTTAGGTCGCGAAGTGTAATTAAATCTACAATCTTAGTAGTGATTTTGTGCATATGTGGGTCTCAAACACGCTTGCGTCCATCAAGCTTCGTTACGGTACAGCATCCAGTAGATATTTATATTGGGTAGAATTTCGGATTATTAAAGCCATGGATAAGAATTCAAGGTTGTTTGTATGAAAAAGAAAATACTTTAGGAAATTATGACAAATCAGTTGGCCTATACTCTTAATTCCACCATGATGGCGCTATTTACAGTTAAATATATTATGCAAAATTGACTCTTGTGAGCTTTTAGCCATTTTTTTATGTTGTTACCTCATCAAAAACATACCCGGAATTGCTCTGTTCCACCTTGCAATGTATGTTATGGTAGTTTTCAAGTTAGTGGCTACATTTGACCTTTTTTTCATTAGAGATGGTCGATTCCAGCTGAAATTATCAAAATTATTCACTTATATTGAGTGTATGGAGTTTAAAACACAGTGGAGCACTTCCTTTATTACCACACATGACATCAGTTTTCTGTTTGAGAGAAGTAGACAGCCTAGATTCGCAGGATTTGTGTGTTAAACGTGAATGAAACAGAACACAACTCTGGGCATGTTTTTTGAGGAAACAACATTATAACAGACCCTTTAAGTTATATTTGCTCTTATCTTACAACATGATGATAAATGGTAATGATAATGGTAAACAAATAGGATCCTAAATATTAGCTTGCTTCTAATATTATGGAATAGACATAAACATGTTTTATTGAAGTTGAGCAGATCTCTACATGCCTTGCTTGATGAGAAAAATGTATTAATGATTTATTATTATTATTATTGTTGTTGTTATTATTATTGCTGCAGGAAAGATGGGGAAGAATAAACAAAAAGGCAAAAAACAGCAGAATGTTTTCCAAGTGGCAAACAAACATTTAAAGGTGAAAAACAAAGCCAAACCAGTCAAGACCACATTAAAACACGTAAGTTTTTATCTTGATTGTGTAAGAAATGTATTGTGCATCTCTTGAGTTTTCAGAGGTTTTTTAAAAAAAAAGTTTTATTACAGATTAATACATTAAAGAAAGAGAAGGTGGAGAATCTCAATCAGATATTCACAGAAGTCCAGAGGGATGTGAAAAGTGTGTCAAAATCTGTTGCACCTACACCCAAGAAGCAAACTCTGGTAAAAGAGAAAGTTGGGAGTTTATTTGCCTATTGCTCTAAATAAACGTACGTTTATTAATATGACGCATTTTTTTCTTTCAGGTTGTCAAAGAGCCCCCCAAAGAGGCTGTGAATGTGGACAATGCAGCTCAGCTCTTCTCTCAGTTGTAATGGACCAAATATTAGAGACACTTTTCATCACTACTTGTGCAATTATGGATTTTCTGTGGTTCAGTGATGAGAGGGAATTGCAAGAAAACCACTCAAACGGAAGTAACAACATTATTTCAACTTGTTTTTGTCAACTGCTTTCACATCACAACCTTTGGAGTGTGTCGAGAGCCTCTGGATTCAGTGCAAATCCAAGCGCACAAGTCATATCAACCTAAACAATGCCACTAAGAGAACTACAATCCTGTAAAATTGCCATACTCTGTATATTAAATGTAACAAAACAAATTGTTGAAGGGATGTACAGCCTACTGAATTATTTGTGAGGCCACATGGGATTTGCTTATTTCTAATGATTATGCTAATTTCCCTGCATCATGAGCATGGTTAGCCCTAACTCAGAGTTTGTTTATTTTGAAAAGTAGAATACATTGTAATAATATGATAATGAAACATGCTTCCAACAATGTAATTAGAAATTAGCCTTAAAATGACTGGGGTTATTAATAGCATAACATTTTAATATTGTTTAGCCATGCACCCATGTTTAGTACTATGAATTTCATAATTAACTTGTACGCTGTACTTTTGCCAACCCCAAGGGGAAATTATTTCAGTTATGGACATGCAAATTCCAGAAAAAATAATAAGGTAATTAAACAGAGCAAAAATGGAATTTCAGATTTAATAACAAAGATAATTATTTTGTTATAATTGTTTTTTGTGGAAGATATATTTTTTTTTTTTATGGACTGTAATGACATGTACTACATGATTTATGAACATACTCAAATGAAATTCAAAATTCAAAATTATCTAGTGTAGTGTCCTTAAAAATATCTGTCGAAAGGTTTTCAGCATTAAATGCTGTGTGTTGTGACAGAAAGCATTTTTAATGGGAATAAAGTAGGGAAGATGCAGTGAATAGAAGTCAGGCTGGGTGCAGGTGACCCCCACTGTGATCCAGATGGCTTTGCAGTTGAACAGACCAGTACTTCCACACCATTTTTCTGCAACCAACCACAGAAGATGAAAAACATCACCAGCCAGTCACAAGACAGAAGGAGAATTATAAAGGAATTAGATTATTACATAAATTGAAGGGTTTTTTGTTGTTGTTTTTTGTTTTTTTTCTTTAAGATTTTTTATTTTTTTTTATCTTATAATGTAGAAAATAACTACCCCATTGCGTTTTAGTTACATGTCCACAAGATGTCACCCTAAACACTTCACATCAATTAATAAATGAGGTGTGAAAGCAACTGACCATTGATTCATGTAGTGACAAGACAATTAACAGAAAAGGTGCGAGCTGGAACTGGTCGGTACGCTGACATTAAGTTAGAAAGCCTCTGAGCAGCTGTCATATCCCGGTGGTGCTGAAATGGACAGCGTAACTTCCGCACGCGGCTAGGAGCGTTCAGCACTGAAGCCCTGGGACAGCTCCTTTCCAATCATTTGTCCGGGTGGGACTCAAGGCTACTGAACTTCTTTCTCTCCTTTCTCCCTGATATATATTTACCCTACATGACAAAATAACTTTTGATATTAGGTTTTTTTTTTTTTTAAACACAAACTCAAAACGGATTCATAGTTAAATTAGGTTGCATGTACTGTATTTTTATTATGTGATATTGACAAATTAGTGACTGTTTTTACACATTTATCACTTTCAGTTCAGTTACACGTTGATGTCCTTTTATTATTTATTGTATGCTTGAAGTAAAAATAATAATAATGATGATAATAATAATAAATGACAATAACAATAACAACAACAACAACAACAACAACAAAAATAATAATAACAGTAATAATAATAAAATAGCGCAGACTCGACCCACTTAAATCCTCGCAGCACACTCGCACGTTATTGAATTTGAGCTGAAAAATTAACGCTCCAATGGGCTAAAGGGCAATGCAGCTCGTCTTTGTCATGAGCCCTACTGTGACACGAGAACGGAAGTTGTTTTACAAAATAAAAGCCTAAATGGATTATTTTGTATTTAATGAGGCATAAGTTAATGCGTAAATTAAAACAAGGAGACTAAATTACATATAATCAAATGGTGGCTCTCAAAAAGCACTGGCGGAACTCATATGTGCTATGTATTTTATGATGAAGTACCGGAAGTTCTTAAGTATTTGTCCGGCTTTACTATCGATTATCCCAGAGAGCGATGTGACTCGGCCCGCCCGTGTGCTCCTGTGTCCGTTCCGCTTTGCCTTCCCAGAACCGATGGATCTTGTTGGATGTTAGATCAGCACGCGTGTACGCCGTTTGGCTCTGGAACATTTCTGCCAGAGCATGATCCGATCCGTCCTCTTCTCTCAGGTAGGAGCGTTTAGCCTCTGCCACCGTCTCTTAGTGATGCTAAACGATGTAGCCTCCTCCTCTCCTCAGCAGCGGCCGCACCTTAGCTGTGCTCTCGGGTGACATCCATCCACTGCCCTGTAAATGGAAGGATCTGATTGTTAATGATCCAAGTCATGTGGTGCCATTAATAACAATGAGAGGTACAGGGCTAAGCGAAGTACCTCTCTATTATGAGCTGTTCAATGATTTATGGGTCTCAGTTAAAATGTTTAGAGTATTCGACATGTCAGTCTTCCGTATCAGCGAACTGAACACTGAAGACTGGTCTAGTAGGCTAAATGATGTATGTAATGCATGTTTATAAAGATTCAATGATTTCATCTCACAAGAATTTGCTGGTGAAGTGTCAAAATATGTCTAAATTAGGTTTGTGATTAATTTCCTGTATCACTGTAATGTTTATAGCAACATACATTTTTCCATTAGAGGAAAGCATGTTCTATGTTTATCATAAACAAATTCAACTTAAGTATATTATACAAAAAAGATTATTCATTGTGACATTTTTACTACAGACTGTTAAAAGTAAATCAAATAAGCATCGCCTGTGCCACCATAATTACAGCAGGATCTGTGACAAACACTGTATCTATTACTTTCCCTCCACCTTTCTCCGATATTTCGGACTTTTTCGTAAATAGCCAATAAACAAAACACATTAAACAGCTGTAGGCTAAATTTTGATGATGATCTAATGCACATGATTTATTTCTTGTCCTAGCTATCCTAACTCAGAGAGTGATACATTTTGTAAAACTACACTTTAATTAGCCTTATTAAAGCATGAACAAAACTAACTTAAGACTTAATTCATGATGAACAAATGATTTATTTAGAATGATTAAAGCTTAGTAACTACTTAACTCCTAACCTCTTAATGAAGCAAACTACTAACTGCTACTTATTTCCATTGATTTTGTTGTTTTGTAGAACCTGCACCAGAACTGCTTCCTGAGCCTGGCGTCCATGGCCTCCCCCTCGCGCAGTAGCCAGGCCCAGCAGCGCTCCAAGGATGTGGTCCGGCTCAACTTCAGTCCAGAGACCTACGCTGTGTCCAACTCCCTACTGCTGGGTCTGTCCCGCTCCACCAGTGACACTGACTTGGTTTCCCCCGATGCCCGCTCCACTCTCACGGCCAGTGCCTCACACTACACCGTGGGGCAGTCCCAAGATCTGGTCATATCCTGGGACATTAAAGAGCATGTGGATGCTGGGGACTGGATTGGAATGTATCTCCTTGGTAATAAAGTTGTGTGATTGTTGTTTTTCTATTTATTCTTTTTGAATAATGTTAAAATATGGCAAAAACACTGCTCTGTGTATGTGAGTAGGCCTGTATGGGGTTGATTGAGTGTGATGGTTGGCAGGCGCTATGTAACTTTTCTGGTGGAGACGTTATTTCCTTGCCTGGAATGTTCCACATTATTGCATTACACTTACACTACACTGTCACCTGGTTATATCCATAGAGATAGATAAAGTTTAATACTTTTAATATTGTTGAATATTTCAGTCAGAGCAGTAACATCTCTATGGAAACGCAAACGGTGTACTTGCCGCCTGAAAAGTAGCATAGTACGACTAATATTATCAAACACATATTCTTAAATGGGATCATTAAAATCTTATATTCTTGAACACTTCTTTTTCCAGATGAAACGTCTTCTGAAAACTTCCTGGACTACAAAAGCAGAGGAATTAGCGGTTCCCAAAAGGGACAGATTGTGTGGAAATTTGACACAAGCATACCCTTCCCTAATGGTAAGTTTAATTATGATTCAATTATAATCATAATTCTACAATTCTAAACTCAAGAAAGAATTACAATGCTTGTACTCATTCAACAACTCAGGAGGTTAATATAATAAACCAGTAAGATATAGCCAACTATGGCACAATGTATTATGCAATTTATTTTTGTCTAGCTGGATTTTTGTATACAGCTAACATGTTACTTGTTTTGAGTAACTGAAAATAAAAGGGTTAAATACTCTTATTATAAAGGGACAGTTAAGTTCAGCCCTGTCCATGTCCTTTACTTTGTCTAGTGGATAGCTTTTCTCATTTGTGTCCTCTCTATGTCCTCAGCTGAGACTCAGGTGTGCTTCAGGTATTACCATGGAGACAGTGGAGCTTTGAGAGCAACCACCCCCAGTGTCACCATCAAGACCAGCACGTCTACAGTATGGTTCAATACATTGTTTCAATGCAAAAATGTCAAGATGATAAAGGGCATGCTTTTAGGGAATGTAGTCAATGCCCATTAAAAACATTAACCTACAGTGTTTATTAAGACATTGTCTACTTGTATATTTGAATGCATGCGCTGAGATACTCTCTGAGTATGATTATATATAAGTGATAGTAGAGAGCAAGACATATTTAGATTGAATGGGAATATATTTTTTCATACATAATTAGAAATCGAATAGTTTCAACTGAAGAAGTACCCATGAGTTAAATCTTATATTTTGATGATTTCCCATGTTACCTGTTTATTCTGAATAAGTTTCTCACCTAAATTCATTTGAATAATGAGTCATTGTTATTGCAGGTGTCAAAGACAGTGGTGAGCCCAGAAGTGAACACTGAACAGGGCAGGAGGAGGCTCATCAGCTTCACTCTGTCAGGTAACACTTTATACTTGTCATCGTGTGGTCTTATCCGTTTTATAGTCCTCATATTTCAGACTTCAACCAACTTACATAATCAGATCTAATGCAGTTATCATCTGACCACTTGAATGTACAGATTTGATTTATAAGTACTTATTACATGATGAATTTTCATTACAGTTCCAGATCTCCATGTTCCTCAGTCCCTCTTTTTCACTTCACTTGAGCTGGTCCTTTATATTGTTGTGTTGATTTCCTCCCCCGTTCCTTGTTTGCCCAGCCTGTGCTTCATCTAGTGTGCAATCCAGTGTTTGTATGATAAGAATAACTTAATTTATTCTATTTTATGTCAGTGTTTAAAAAGGAATAATATTTATTTTAAGAATTAGAAAAGAATGGTCCTTTATCATAGTTAAAATAGTTTTACTTATTTATTGCTATTTTATGATTTGGCTTTTATTTGATTTTATAGGTTTATTTATTTATCCATCTATCCCTCTATCCATCTATCCATCTATCTATCTATCTTAGCACTCATATCACATAATAAAAAGGACACAGTATATAAAAAGCCGTACATATCGGCTACAAAATATTGGGAGAGCTCTAGTTAACGCTTCTAACTTCTAAACTTGTCCTTTTTCTGGGTATGATTTGAAGACATCCAGGCTGTGGGGATAAAGAAGGGGATGTTTTTTAATCCGGATCCCTACCTGAAACTGTGCATTCAGCCGGGAAAACACAGCATCTTCCCATCTCTGCCTCACCATGGACAGGAGAAGCGCTCTGGAGTGGCCTGCAACACCGTCAACCCTCAGTGGACTGCAGAGGTACATTTATAATATGGAAGAGCGTATGAAAGATTTAAGACTACTTAATCGACCACTATCAACAAAAACATGGCAGCAGAGATGAAGAATTATTTATGAACTTTTTAACTGCTAGGTTGTGTAACATGAAGTTGTGTGTATTTTTGTCATCAGAGGTTCAGCTTTGTGTCTCTTCCCACTGATGTCCTGGAGATAGAGGTCAAGGACAAATTTGCCAAAAGTCGACCAATCATCAAACGGTTCCTTGGAAAACTGTCCATCCCGGTTCAAAGGCTGCTGGAAAAACATGCCATTGGGTAAAACAACTGATTTCATTTTTGCACTTTCCTTTCAATCATCAAATTTTTCTAAGGCTTGTCTGCTCTTGCAAATTCTATGTGTGATTAAGTTCTTTATTCCATTTAATTTTATATTGATAGTTGTTAATTAACTTTGCTGTGGCTGTTTTTGCAGTGACCGTGTTGTGAGTTATACTTTAGGTCGGAGGTTGCCCACAGATCATGTCTGTGGACAACTGCAGTTCCGTTTTGAGCTAACTTCATCTATTCACCCAGGTACTTCAATTCAGTTTTGCTGTCTATGGCCTATTTTTTAACTTCAATATTGCAGTTCATAAATACTGCTTTAAAAACTACAAAAAATAGCTTATTACAAATTATTTTATGAATTTAGAGAAGATGTACTTAAGTTGTGTTTTTGTGCAAAAACAAGTACCTTAGGTTCCAGCAAGTCATTATGACAGTAGCTTTTCTCAAATATCACTAAATCATCTGCCTCCTACAGTGCTTAATCTAGTATTTTATCAGATGTTTATGCCAAATTTTCTGTGAGCACTTGGAACACTGGCTTATGTCAGTATTAAGTCTGTTTCAATTTGTAATCTCATGACTTTGTGCTTTCAGATGATGAGGACTTGTCACTTGTCATTGAAGTACCAGCACTTGAAACCAATGCAGAAGACAATAATCACAACAACCCTGAAGAGGACACTGTCAGCGTTGGACCGGACATCATGGATCTCCCTGGTGATAGTCCTAAAGACCCCTGTGCACCAGAGCTAACTGCCCCCACACCTGAGACTGCTCCTGCCCAATCAGAGAGCCCAGAGCAGGACAAGGAACAGACGTTAGAAGAAGTGGCAAATGGTCCTGAGAACAATGAGGTCCAGGCTGAAGAACTAAATACCAATGAAGAGGGGGGACAGCAATTACAGGAAGTGCCCATAGAGGTGATTGAAGGGCCCAGAGATACTGAGAATGAGACAAAGATTGAACCACCACAAGAAACAACTAATGATAAAGATTTAACTATAGAAACCGAGAACTCAGATAAATTTGACCCAACCCAAGACTCAAATATCGAGGCATCTCTGGTGACACCTCAGGCAGTGACTAATGGAGACCTGAGCCCTGCCCCCTGTGGCTGCCAGTCCCTCTTCTCAAACTACAACTCCCAAGCTCCTTCAGGGCGTAAGACCCGCCCCTGCTCTCTACCAGTGTCTGAGCTGGAGACAGTGATAGCCTCTGCCTGCGGGGAGCCTGAGACTCCCCGGTCTCACTACATCCGGATACACCACCTGCTCCACAGCCTGCCCTCAGCTCAAGCATCCAGCCTGGAGGAGCCTCAGGAGGAAGAGAGCCAAAAAACATCTTCAGCGCCCCAGACACCCAAACTCACAGAGGAAGTGCCAGAGGAAGAGGAGGATGAAGCGACACAGTCCCCCTCACAGGTAGGATTGGCTCTGCAGAGTCAGTGCAAGAAGATAAAAACTAAACTGTGAGCTCATGTGTGACAATATGATATTTTGGTGATATTGTCATAATGTGTATTGCCTATCCTTAGTAGTGTTTACATCATTCATATTTACAATTCAATGTACATAACTCAGCACATGTATTAAATCGTAACTATACTGTAACTACACAATAATGACTTTGTACATGTGGTCTGTTGCAGGTCATAGAGTGTTCAGGCCGGTGTTGTCGTCGCACTCTTCCCCGCAGCTTGTCCATCGAGCGGCTGTCCGAGCTGAACCACTTGCTGGAGCGCGGTGAGGGGAGGAGGCCGCCTGGGTCCTCTTCATACAGTGAGGAAGAGCAGGGTGGTCCCGGGAGCAGCTCCAGAGCAGGAGGGGAGCACGACTGTGAGTTCTGTGACACGTCCTGCTACAGCACCTCCTGTTATAGTACGTCCTGCTACAGCACCTCTGCTCAGAGCCACTCCATGTATGAGGGCAGGGAGCACGCACGCCTCTCCTCTGCCGACAGTAACCGGCTCTCCGGCAGCACCGTGTTCTCCTCCCAGGACGAGGAGGATGAGGAGAATAGCGCCTTCGGGTCTGCGTTAGACGAAGGGCAGGAGGGAGGAGCTGGACGTCCGCTCACCCAGAAAGAAGCTCGTCAAGGGGAGACAGGAATGTGTGCTGTCCCGGGGGTCCCAGGTCCTAGTGAGCGGCATGGCATAGGTGAGTATTTTTACCAAGTCCATTGTATATTGGTAATCGTACATGGAACTATACATACTGTACATAAAAAGATCTCAGCCAATAATGTTGTCCATATTCAACGTCTAGAGGTTATTCAGCACCATCATTGTTTTTCTCCTTGTCAACAAGAAGTAAAGGTTTTAATCAAATTTATGGTTTAAGCTGGCAAGCTTGTTTCATGTTTTTCTAACTTGATTTTCCTATCAGGAAGATCAAGTGTGCCATGGCCTTGGTATGTTGCTGGTAAAATTTTGTATCCAGGTTGCCAGGGCTCCAGAACACACATTTCTAAAGATGCCATTGAATCCCCCTGAGTTCAGATGAGTGTGATTGACAGGTAGATTAGCAACAATCATTAGTCCATCCATATCAACACAATTATGGATGCTTATGAGGAAAAAAGAAAGGAAAAAAATATTACAGGGGACTGAAAGACATTTAGGAGTTCTGCAGAATCATTGAACAAAGAACCAATCTGTTAATCTGAGGTGTTAGGGCAAAATGGAAGTATAGCAGATTTCTCATAGATTGATAGATTGAAATTACATACCACATCTGCTTCTCATCAATCATTTAGTTGATTTGTTTGTAATTAACAACATTGTCAAATCCTTTTCATCTATGGCAACATTTTCTCTGACCCTGTTTGCTGTCCTATTTCTCCGTCAACTGTCTCTCTACTGTCTCTCTATTTTTCTTCACACATTCAGACAGTTGGCTGTCTGAAATGAACCAACAATGTTTTTCTAATCATTCTGCCTCTGTCCATTCCTTATAGTCATTACATCACATCCTCTATCTCTGGTGTCTGTCCTGTAGGCTCAGACTCCATTCCTCCTCTTTGTCATCTTCCCGTCCTGAGACCCAGCCATGAGCTAAACCATTTCTCTCCTGCCAATGACACAGCCTTACCTCCAAGTAAGCCCCTGTCTCTAGTCTTACCCTGGAGTCTACTGCTTGCTCACACTAATGCAGTTATTAATGCAGTCATTTTCATCACATTATTCATGGAAAGGGAAAACTGCCCATATACCTTCAAGTCAGAAAAATAGTACGAGTTGTTATGGCTGTATTTCTAAATATGAAAATGTCTACTGTATAGGTTGTGTTCACGATATTCTAGACATTTATGTCAAATGTATAGGAATGGTCAAGATAACTTAAAATTCATTGGTTTTAAAAGAAATCCAAATATAAAAACTCCACAAATCCTGTTGGGAAGAGGGTCCACTTGTCATATTAAATTTATTGGCGCAAACTCCTTGTAACCTTTGTGATTAAGTAATGCTACTATCACTTTTTTGAAGATATAGTCAGAAAACAATTTCACCGTAGTTCTTTTGTGCAGACAGAAATGATGTTGACATTTGGGCCACTGTTGCATGTAAATAGGCCCAGTGACTACTGAGATACTACCCTTAAACCAGGACAAAACATCTTCAATTTGAGAATTAAACAGCAAATTCTACCACTGAATTCTGACCTGCCCTACAGCTAAATTTTAAACTAAACTATAAGTTTATGAAGTTACCTGAACCTAACCTATTGCTGTATGTCCTGCAGACTGGGAGGCCCGCGTGGACAGCCATGGCAGAGTGTTCTATGTGGACCACGTGCACCGGACCACCACCTGGCACCGGCCCAACCACAGCGAGTGTGGCACCAAGTGTAGCCATGGCCTGCCCCGCTCCGGGTCCACCCAGCAGATGGAGCAGCTCAACCGCAGGTCAGTACAAGTTCTGTCATATCACCAACATTCCATTTTATATGGGAAATAATAACATTTTTAAGAAAATTTGACAGGTCTGGGCTTTGCATCATTATGTTTTAAACCATAATTTCAGTCTGCACTTCTAAACTGGGTATAAAGATTGAACTACACATAGAAAACCATGACCAGTCTAGATGGGTACCAAACCAAACAAAAGGATTTAAAATTTTTTACTAATTATATCAATCTCATGTCTATAGTGCCTGATTTTTTCCCAGCATGTGTTAATGTATTTGTTGACACAGATACGAAAGTATCCAGAGGACAATGGCCACAGAAGATGAGGGGGAAAGCTCACGGCCAGAACGCACAAACAGCTCTGATACACAGGCTGAGTGGACTCCAACAGGTGTGTATGTACTTGTGTGGTCAGAGTGAGACAGTGTCCCATCAGGAAACTTATTGTTGGTCCAGTGTACATTATAAGGGTGGCCTCCCAGGGCTGCAGGTGTTTGCTCATGGCATATTTTGAATGCAGAGCAAAACCTCATCTATTTTACACACTGACATATACTGAACCACTGTCTGTATGAGTGGTCATGTATGTTAGTTAGTTAGTAAGTGTACCGTATACTGACCCATGTGAACTCTGCAGGTCCAGGCTCACAATCCAGTAACACCAAGCTCAGCCATCTCCTCCAGTCACCTGCGGTCAAATTCATCACACACCCGGAGTTTTTCACTGTGTTGCACAGTAACTATGTGAGTCATAGGATTAACATTGATGTAATGACTTCAAAAATACTTTACTTTATGGTTTATAATCTGTGCTCTGGTATGGTATTTGTTTTGAATCCTTACATAGACTTTTCTCTTGTGTGTGACAGGCAGCCTACAGGATGTTCACCAGCAGTAGCTGTGTCAAACATATGATCTTAAAAGTCCGTCGTGATGCCAGAAACTTCGAGCGCTATCAACACAACAGAGACTTGGTGGTCTTTCTCAATAAATTTGCAGATACCCAACTGGAGCTGCCACGGGGCTGGGAAATCAAGACAGATCCACAGGGCAAGGTAGGAGAACAGTCCAGGTAGCACTATCTATGTCAAATTGTAGTGTTATGAGAGGAGACATCAGAATGTTATAATTCACGATTATTAGATTATTAGATCCTGAACCCTGACTGATGCACTTCAGAATCAATTTGTGAAGTCTGTGAATTCAAAATGAGTAGCAGAACTCTCCTGGAAAATGAAACTATAACACCAAAGATTTTCCTGATCTTAACAATGAGCAATGTATTATGTTTTATTTATTTTGTTTATTTTTGTTTGTTTATGTATTATGTGCATATATATGCAATATTAACTGCACCCAAAAAGGGAATAGCAATTGTATTTCATTTGGCAACAGTGCGTTCAGCAGCAGCAGAGCTTTGGTGGTCAGTGAGGATTAAACTGAACTCTGCTGGCAGGCATTTCAGCTATTCTCTGTTCAGTCATGGATAAGGAGACTGGATGGGTCTCTCTACATTATGTAACTTTCTTTTTTCTATTAGTCTTTCTTTGTAGATCATAACAGTCGTGCTACCACCTTTATCGACCCTCGAATCCCTCTACAAAATGGCCGCCTTCCAGGTTACCTTGCTCACAAACAGCACCTTCAGAGGCTGCGCAGCTACAGTGCTGGAGAGGTACGACTCTTCCCTAATCCAACACAAAGTTTTAAACCTGTTTTAAGTTTGAAGGAGGTCTTTGTTTATGGTGTTATGTATGTTTACAGGCATCAGAAGTGTCCAGAAACCGTGGGACTTCCTTAATGGCCAGACCGGCGAACATGCTAATAGCTGCAATACGCAACCAGCACTTAGATCAACAAATGTCCCCTCCTTGTGAGTGTTGCACAATTCTTATGGGTCAACTGTACCAATTTTAAAGGTGCACTATCTAACATTTCTAATGGTGGTCCGCCACCTGCTTGTCTTCATGGAGATTTTATTGCCTGGAATTTTCCACAGTATGGCATTAAATTAGCAAGTGTTTAAATCTGTGGAGGCAACCCTGCTCCTAAATGCAAACAATAAAAACACCTGTAACTGAACAAATGCAAAATAGATAAGCGTGAATGCCATACTGTAGTAGAGTAAACAAGCAGGTGGTGGACCCTCTACAAAAAATATTACATAGTGCACCTGACTGAAATTTGTACTCTGTAGTGGTGGTAGTAATATGAAGTATTAAATGCATTAAAAACAAATGCATAAAAAACAAATTATAATCAAGTTATTGGATATAATTGAAGTTGTGTGTGTTTTTGTACTTTGCAGCCTATAACGACAAGATTGTGGCCTTCCTCCGACAACCAAACATCTTTGACATGCTTCAGGATCGCCAGCCAAGTCTGAGCACAAACCACGCTCTCAGGTATCTCTCAGATCTAATACTAAACACCCCAACACCATCTAATACAGTAAATAATATAATTTAGAACCAATAGCCTTTTCCTGATGTGATATTGTTTTTTCATAGAGAAAAGATCCACTATATCCGCACAGAAGGCACTGCAGCAGTGGAGAAGCTATCATGTGATGCAGACCTGGTCATTCTTCTCAGGTAAAAAACGTAACAGTGAATAGAAGGAAAAATAGACACTTTACAATAGACTGTATTAGATAGTTTCTTCACTATTTATGTCCTAATGGTGATATTTGGTGTATTGTTGCAGTTTATTTGAGGATGAGGTGATGTCTTATGTGTCCCCTCATCCAATCCATCCTGGTTTTAACTTTTCACCCCGCTGTTCTCCCGGCTCATCCCCACAGAACTCTCCAGGTATGGACATTTTGTACAATTTAGGAAAAGAAAAAATATTGTTCTTTTGATTGATGTGATTCAATGAAAGTACAGTGTGTTCTTCATGGAGCACTTAGGTGAGTTGTCAACTTAAGGAGAGACAAGAGGGAAAGATATTGGCTGATTGGCACAGTTCATGCCAGGAGTCACTTGGAGAGTGCTAATGCGATTGATCATGACATTCAGGAGATTCTGGACTATAAGGCAAATATGCATTTAATTAATAGGACAGTAAGGTTGTCAATGTGTTTTATGTGATTTATGTGTAATTTATGTGAATTTTACAGTTTAGGAAAGTAAGAATATTAGTTGGCATGTTTCTTTTCTATATTCTTATTACCACTGAGGATACTAATAATAATTGCATAAATAAATAAAAATAAATAAAATTAAATAAAAATAAATAGTAAGACGCCTATCAGCATTTGAGAACAGTTTTTGACAGATGATACTTCCCCATTAATGTCTGATTGATTATATTGATTTTGGTGTTTCTAGGAAGATAAGAATGGAGGCAGTAAATTACTATTTAATGCTTTGTAGAAAGAAAGTGGACAAAAACATTTTAAAAACTGATTCGTGTTTTTTATGTCTATTTTTGTCTACACACAAATGACCAGTGTATTTCCTTTGTCAAACATTCTATTCTTCTGTTCTGTGGAGTAGGGCCTCAGAGAGCCAGGGCACCGGCTCCGTACCGTCGAGACTTTGAAGCCAAACTCAGAAACTTCTACAGGAAGCTAGAAGCTAAAGGCTATGGCCAGGGACCAGGCAAGATCAAGTCAGTTCAACACACTTTCATATGCTCAGTTAACTGGTCACTATAAAATAATATCATATACTAACAATATTTCTATGTAGACTACTTATCAGACGAGAACACCTTCTGGAGGGGACGTTTAACCAGATCATGGCCTATTCTCGGAAAGAATTACAGCGGAGCAAGCTTTACGTCACCTTTCATGGAGAAGAGGGGTATGTGACTGAATATTTTGTCTTATCGGTGTAGGGGGTTACTATAAATCATAATTTTTTTTAACAACAAAAATCAGATAATATTTTTTCCAACCAGTCAAATAAGAAAATTTCTAAATGTACCTGTAAATAGCTTGGTTCAGGTTCTAGTATTCCACCAAAGTGATCACAAAAGAGTAGAAATTGTAGCGTTCTGATGTAAGGAAACACACCAAATTTCTTCTGGTTGTTTATTTGTTTATTTATTTATTTAGTAAGGGCTACTGTAGGCAGCAACCCACACCCAAACAAGAGCAAACAATGGCAGTCTGAACTCACTAGAGCCAGTCTCCAAAACAGACCAATAACTGACAAATAGAATCTTTATATTAACTTGTCGGCGTAGGAACCAAGTATGACATACAAAAGCAATTAAATTAACAACAACACATAAACAGTTATAAGAACAACAATAGGGGTCAGCTCTGAACTAAACACAAAATATCAGAACATTACTATAGTAATGCTTGGATAGTTAAACACTTCTCAGTTTTTTATATTATTTTCATGCAATATATCTCCCACCTATCCCTAACTCTGTGCTTTTACTAGTTTATCTAAAGTGTCACTAAACATTTGTTGACCAATCCCCTCATTTGATCTCTATGTGCTATTTTATTCTCAGACTGGACTATAGCGGTCCATCCAGAGAGTTCTTCTTCCTGTTGTCTCAGGAGCTGTTTAATCCTTATTACGGCTTGTTCGAATACTCGGCCAACGACACGTACACGGTTCAGATTAGTCCCATGTCTGCCTTTGTGGAGAACTACCTGGAATGGTAAGCATCGCAGCACCAACACATACACAGGGTCCCAGACATAGTCCCACCCACACTAGCTCTCAGTTCACACATGTTTGTTGAACTCGCTACAGGTTCCGCTTCTGTGGTCGTATCCTGGGCCTGGCATTGATCCATCAGTACCTGTTGGATGCTTTCTTCACCCGTCCATTTTACAAGGCTCTTCTAAGACTGTGAGTGACATTTTTAGTAGCTTTTCTACAATATTTTTTAAAAACTAATTATATTATATGGGCCTTAAAGCTACCATCTGATCTTTATTCAGTCTCAACTGTGGTTTCTGGTCTTCTTTTGTCAGACCAAAGCTGGCACACTATCAGACAGCATTAACATAGGTAGTGTCTAGTGGTCTTATGTGATAGTACAGAGGCTGCGTTGACCAATCTAATTACAAATGGTAGCTAAAATATTGTAGGCAAAATAATTGAATTCAGTCCTGATTTCCGAACATTCAAATCACCACGGTTACGAGCAGTAGTTGTCATGATTTGCCTCCTATTGATGCATTGAGTAATGTTTAAAACAATATCTACTTGATAGTCTAAGTGCAGTGAATCAGAATGAGTGAGATGAAGGTGTATGGACTATCAGTACAAAAGTGCAATTTCCAGATTACCACCTGATGACATCATGCAGTGGGATCAGGCATTTTGAGGTTTTGAGAAGCAGGTTTGAATATGCAGTATTAATGAAACATGCATAAATGAAACATAACAAAATTCCAGGTATGGTTTTTATGTAGAAAACATTGCCATAGTAAATATCATAATGTTACAGTATCAGCATAATACTGTGTGTAAAATGTGAAACTTATGACTTAGTTTTTCTGTTTCTGTGGTTGTTTAGACCCACAGACTTGTCTGATCTGGAGTACCTGGACGAGGAATTCCACCAGTCTCTACAGTGGGTCAAGGACAATGACATCACCAACATCCTGGAGCTCACCTTCACTGTCAACGAGGAAGTCTTCGGGCAGGTCAGACTCTGGACTAAATGTTTTAATATTCCATAAGTCCTAAAACATACCTCAGTGTGACTATGTTTATAATTCATCATTACAAAATATGAACTAACCCTAATTGTACAGTCATATTGTTAATCAAAGTTCAATCATGAAGTTAAACCAGGCCAACAGTTGCCATCACATTTACAAATTGTAATTTTGCCTGGTTTGTTATTATCTGCCACCTAATATTATAAAGAACTATCCTAAAAGCTAAAAGTAAAAAAGTAAAAAGTCCAGTTGACAGATATATAAGGCAGTGTCCACCAGCAATCTGACCAGAACTGTAGAAGCGGCTTGGATGAGCAGCGAAACATCTTCACTGCTACAACTTTTTGTCCAGTTGACAGATTTTACTTTTGGCTTTTACTCTGGATCAGACCTGGATGACTGAGGGATTACACAGACATAAAGGACTATTGTAATTGTCCTATTACTAAAGTTATGCCGTGAGACTGCAAAAGCCTATTTAGCTTTTTGTATCATTGGCGCCAAATGGCATACAGTGGTTATAAAATCACCAGTGGCTTAATTACTAGGCCTACAACAATAAGTACTATATCAATTTATGTTTAATACATGATGGATGGAACAATAATTTTTTGTGGGTACTTTTTCTTTGTACCAGTGGGAAAATTTTTCTGTACTACAGTGAGATCAGAGCTTCTATGACCTATTATATATACAAAATAACTACTTTAAGTGTTGCATTCTGTTATTTATTTATTTATTACAGCTCACATTTTAATAATATTGTAAATGTATAATAGTTTTTTGGAGATATTTTTGCTCCAAGATTTGGTTTCAATATTATCGTTTATGGCCTATATTTACTTCAACAATATATTGCACCTCAAAATGTGTTATCGTGACAGGCCTATTAATTACTAACAAATAATATTAAATGTAAACTTGTGCATGTGCCGACAGGTAACCGAGAGAGAGCTGAAGTCTGGAGGAGCCAACATCCAGGTGACAGAGAAGAACAAGAAGGACTACATTGAAAGAATGACTAAGTGGAGAGTGGAGAGAGGAGTGGTGCAGCAGACAGAGGCGCTCATCAGGGGCTTCTATGAGGTGAGGCAGCACATGGCGTCTCTGTACTGGAAAACTAAAAACACACTAAAACCAGGAAGAGCTCTCTATACTGTAAACCTAAAATCATGGGGAGCTGTTCTGAATGCTGTGTGTCCCTCAGGTGGTGGACTCCAGGCTGGTTTCAGTGTTTGATGCCCGTGAGCTGGAGCTGGTGATCGCAGGGAGAGTGGAGATCGACCTCAACGACTGGAGGAATAATACTGAGTACAGAGGAGGTATGCTGTAACTGTATGCCAAAGTATATGTCCACACTGAATGCCATAAAGTTGATCTGTCTTTTTTATCTTAAAGCATTGTTAACATTACAGGATTTGCCTCACTATGTATTATTTTCGTTTATATATTTTTTATTCAAATTACTCAAGTAGTAAAAAAGTACCCATGGAACCCATCAGCAATTAATTAATTAGCAAGAGGAAAGTATGTATGTTTATCAATACTACACACCAGTACAAAAGTTACAGAAACTTGCCCTGTAGCTCAATGTTAAGCTGTGATTCTGTGTTCCAGATAAACTCAGTCCCCTTGTCTCCTCTTGTGTGAATCTGGCAGGCTATCACGATGGCCACATAGTAATGCGCTGGTTCTGGGCTGCTGTGGAGAGATTCAACAACGAGCAGCGACTGCGCCTCCTGCAGTTTGTCACCGGGACATCCAGTGTGCCCTATGAAGGCTTCGCTGCTCTGCGGGGGTCCAACGGTCTGCGGCGCTTCTGTATCGAGAAGTGGGGCAAGATCACATCACTGCCCAGGTCTGACCCACACAAACAAGTTTAAAAAAAGTTTTCAAAAGCTTATATTGTCTGTTTTGTAATTCATGTATTTCCATTATATTAGTTTACCCGTAAGACACCGAAGCTGCCACTGAAATCCCCCCCTTGTTCACTTACCCATGTAGCATTGTCATAGGGCTAAGCTTTTGAATATAGTGATGTAGCAAATGTCTCATATATTAGCAAAAGAATCATAATTCAAGCCATTATCAAAATAATTTGTAAGATAAAAGTAGTTTTATATAAGTTCACAGATATTGATATGAAGTAAATATGGTGAAATCAAATATTTATTTTACTTACAGCTATGATTTACTCAAAATTCCAATTTTTTTTAAAAATTACATGATTTAAAGGGTTTTTTTTGTTGTTGTGAATTTGTGTTTTGATTCTCAAGCTGATTTTCAATGAGTAACCGCATCTTGGGTTGCTATTTGCCAGATCCTAAGGCTGAAAGTAGTACGTAAACCCACAAAATAATGTCCGCTCAGTACATGACAGCTAATGGTGACACAGATTCAGTTTTGACAATATTGTTGTTTTTAAACCAGTAAAAGCACATATTCCAGCTTTAAGACCACATTTCCACACAGATTTCCATGACTTAAAATATGTAAAGTATTGACTTGCGCCTGTGTGTCTCTTAGGGCGCACACATGTTTTAACCGCTTGGACCTGCCTCCGTACCCCTCCTACTCCATGCTGTACGAGAAGTTGCTGACGGCTGTGGAGGAGACTAGCACCTTTGGTCTGGAGTGACCCCCACTAGGACATCATCCCATGAGGTCAAAACACAGAGTCCTTCTCCAGAGCGTGTGTGATGGAGCCAGTACATGTAGTCTGTATACTCTCCATGTGGAAGATCAGATTCTACCACTACAGAGGTCACTAACACTGTCAAACATGAAACACGAGGACTGCAATAAGAGAGATATTTGTCAAAAAGTATACATAGGAGAAAAGTATCCACCTTTTTTTATTGCTTTCAGATATATACAAAACCAATGCTCTCTAAAATACTTTAAAACAAACAGGAGGTGACATTAACCTTATATCTATTTTCATTCAGTAATAATGTATGGGGGCCTTGTGAGTAAACAATCTCAAGAGGACTAAGTAATGAATGAATTTTGTTTTTTATTTGAAATTCTGTAAAAATATTTCTTTTTTCAAAATTATTCATTTCTATTTCATTTTTATTGTGGATCATATATTATAGGCAGCCATAAACACTCCTTTTTATAGAGTCAATGCTCAAGAAGCCTATTATTAAGTGTTATATACATACAATACATGTAGATATAAATTATTATTGTACTTAAATACAACCATTTAAATTAAGTTAATTATGGCATCAAAAGTCTTTATCTCATAACAGTGGAAAACACTTCAATTCAGAACTTTGCATAGACTTTGTACACAGCTTAGGACCAAACTGTTCTAAAATACAATACTAAAAGAGATTAATCTTGCAGGTCAAGAAACTCAACAATTGTCTCAAATATTGTCTAAATTAGATGCCGTATTTTTTGTTAGGGTTTTGCTTAGTATGGAGCCCCTAACGTGACAAGAGATTTCAAAATAAGATTGTAGACTTTATTGGCAATCTGGTTAATTATTCAGACATTCTTGGTCATTTAAAAGTGCTGTACCTGATTTTTATTGTCTTAAAAACTAAACAAACAGAAGCAGTTAATCTTAAATGCTTAAATTTTACAGTGAGCCATAAGCTCAGAGACCACAGCAGAGTTGTGTTGAGATGGTGAACAAGCATGCTAACTAGCATGCTAACATGCACGTCCTGATTTTTTGACAATAAAATGATTTCTAATCAGATGTAGACAGTACACAGCGTACTTATCTTGACCTGAAGAGCTACTTGAGCTACATCTGTACTAGGGCAAGTCAAGTTTAGCCCAAATACATGGAAAGAAAAATCAGGTACAGGGCCTTTTACTTAGAATTTAAGACTAGTAGTTTTTAAATCTTTATCAAAACATTCAAATCCTCTGTAAATTTGCCGTCATCTCCCAAGTTTTTTTTTAAATCGTATGTTAATGTACAGTGTATAGAATTGCATTGGTGGAAGCAAAAAGTGCAATACAAATACACTTTTTCAACTATTCCACTGTGTTTTTACATATGTGACTAGTACAATCTTTACTGCCTGACATCAGGGCAGCAAAAATATACTACTTTATGTATTTGTTTATTTATTTATTTGTGACTAGTTGAATCAAATTATTATTATTATTATAATTTTTTTTTACCGTTTAACAGGGCTTGTATTCAGCTACCAGAACTGGTCTTACGCATGTCTTCCACTTGCTATCTTCTAGAATGGTATATCATGTTTACATTATTTGAAATCTACATTAAAGAATTCTTTGTATGTATTTTTTGTTAGCTCTGCAATATGTGATTCTGGTCTGGTGCGAATAACACTGTATGATATGCAATAATGTACGTTCTGTGGCATCAATCGTACAAACTTGCAACTTGTTTTATACACAGTAAGACCTCATGTAGACAGGATATTTTGTTGTTTGCAGAGGAAGTTGCATAACTGCTGCTTATGTTATTTATTTGGCCCAAAAATGTGATGTAATTTCAACTGTGATATTTCTTGCAGCCCTATGATTCACAGTCCTGTTTAGAATCAATAATTTCCTTAATTAATTTAAAAATCTAATTATATTCACAACTGCATTTGGCAATACTGTATAATTTTGCTAATTTTTTCCACTTATGTGTACTTATGTATTTATTTATGCATTTTACAGTCTCCTCTCAATGCACATAACAGTACATGTGAATCAATATGAAAAAACAGGACTATCTACACCAGTATTCAACAGTACTCTGCTCTAATACATATAAACCATTGTTAGTATGGCTGCACTGTGGAGGCCTTATATACCACCAGGCTGTGCATATTTTCTACTCTTTTGTAGCTATTTCTACTATGTGTTTACATTTGTTGCCTTCGCTGCAAGCCTTGTTCATGCGTGTAAGTTTGTTTATTTCTTTGGGGGTTTTTTTTTAAGTAGAAATCACTGTTCCTTAATGTATTCATAAAGCCATTTTAGAACTGCATGTGTTAAGAATGTCATGTGGGATAAGTCAAATTAATATTGTTTACTGCATTTGTCACTCAACGCTGTCCAATAAAGAAAACTCTAAACCAAACATCAACAAGTATTTTCTCAAAAGTTTCAATGTATAACTTTAAGTTTCAATGTATAACTTTAAGTTTCAATGTATAACTTTAAGTTTCAATGTATAACTTTTATGGAGTTTTCAGCACCTTCTTGTCTCAGTAAAGATGTTATTGCTTTGCAGTATGGCATCAGTAAAAATCACCTGCATTCAAATAAAGGAAAGAGAGATAGGATTTAATGCCATACTGTGAAACATTCCAGGCAAAACAACAGCTCTGTAGAGACAAGAAGGTGGCAGATAATCCACCAGAAAAGTTACGTAGTGCACCTTTATAACATGCAGAGCTGCCACAATGGGATAGCCAGGCAGTGGACCCCACAGGACATGACAGGACTGGAAAAGTCACAGCTGTTATGAAAAGCAATGTTGTTGTTTTTTTGTCAAAAAGTCTATTAGATTTTACAATTCCTATTAGAATCCTGTAAGAATCAAAATAGGACTTTTTGACTAGGGTGGTAGTAAAGAAGTAAAACGTAGCCTAGTAAAAATTAAAATATAGCTATTTTGATATTTGTCATCTTTCTGGGTCAAAATAAGAACATATATTTACAGGGATGATAATTAAAGCTAAGTTAAGAAATAAATATATATATATAAATATATATATATATACATACACACACACACACACATATATATATGGATTCAATCTTTTTTCAATCTTTTGGCAATCTTCAATCTTCAGGCATATAAAGTTTTACCAAAAATTATAATGATAAAAGAAATGAACAAATTTTTTTAGAGGCTTGATCAGAATAAACCAAACATGCTATGAATTGTCTTTTTGGATATTAGAAAACGTCCCTGACATTGCCTAATCTAATTCGACATTCAAAAAACAATCTAATAATAGGCCTACATAATAGTTGTCATCCATCCCCAGCATCCCTCTGTTTGATTTACTGGGGCGGAACTGTGCGTAATGCGTCTGACGTCACCGCCTGATGCAGCTTTGTCTCCGCTCTTTCAGGAACCGAACAGGCCCCGTGTCTCCTCCGCCGCCGCCTCTCCCTGAGTCTGCTGTCTCTGCGCACGGATGGAGGGCCGAGAGGAGCCTGCGGATGCTCGGGCCAAATGACCAGCTCCATTCCGTCCACGTAGCGGCTAATGTGAGCGTCCTTCCCCCGTCGTCTCGGAGTTCTTGTCCTGACCCAAACATGCCGAGCGCACTGGTTCCGCTGCTGGCCCTCGTATCCGGGCTGTTGTTAGAGGTGAGTGGATCCGTTTTGTTTTAGGGTGAATTTGTCATTTTATTTTGTGAATGTCATGGAGAAGTGCTACTTTTCAACAAGATTATAACACATTGTAGTCTGGATTTAGTCTGGAACAATAGAAAGTGATTTTGCATATAGCATCCTTACATAGGTGCCCTCCCTTCTCCAGTGTTGTTAAGATGCAGCTTGACAATCTTTCCGGGTCACAGGGCCAGTAGGACATCTATCTCTTTTAATTTTTTTTTGGTAATTAAATATGCTTATGAGCTAATTAACAGATGACGTCTATAACAGTTGTTGCCCCATTCCCACAAAATGAGCATGTGTTTACAGTTTTGTATTTACAGTTTTGGTCTTTGTTCTTCTCTGTGGTCTAAGTGATGCTTTGTTGCAGGTAATTGAAGCTAAGAAGTACTGTTGGTACTTTGAAGGAGGATATCCCATCTACTTCATGTGAGTAAGCTGCTCTTTTAACAATAGACTATACCTGGTAGGGCAGGAGTGTCAAAACTATTCTCATTAAGGGCCACATGTAAAAACACAGACAAAGCTGAGGGCCGACTGAGGGCCATAGACTGGTCGCCAATACAGTGAATACTTCAAACCGGTGTGTTTATTACAAGCCTTTTTATTACAAGAATTCATTTGGATTTCATCAATTCAAAAATTATTTAAAATGCATTAAATGTCAATTTAATTAACATGACACATTTTAGACATCTGTAGATCTCTTTTATTAAAGATTTGCATGCTGATCATTGATGGTTAGAAATGACCAAATATCAATTAAAAAATGTATTAAATGCACAGTCCTACTACTACCTGTTGTAACTTGTAGGTCTACATTTCACATAGGACATGTACTTGCTTATTTTAGGAAAACACTTGAACATTTGTCTGTGTAACAGCCTTGAACTCATTGTCATAAACTGTTACTATGTGTGAATTTCTGAGTTCCATCGTTTCACTGTGGCCTATTCTTTGGTTTTAGAATGATTAAAAAAAATAACATTTGGACTGTTGCCATAGTAATCAACAATTCATAAAAAATATATCTTTTTAATGTAGAAAAGTGCCCAAAATGGCACCAGGAAGCTAAAACTAGGGATTTATTATCATTATTATTATTATTATTATTTAATGCTATTGTCAGTCTCTGCACTGGTATTGGTTGACACTGGCAGATTCTTTAAAGCATTGTATTGAAATCTGTATCCGAACTGAAATACCTGGATCGGTGCGTCCCTAGCTAAACCCATAAAAAGGTAGAACCAGCATGCATCAGTAAACATAGGCAGAATAATCCCCTGATTACTTGTCTTTGCATTCACACAAACTGTACACTCTGCAATAGGCTATATGTAACCAGAATGCTAATCCAAGCATGTTGTGAGTTGCAGATGCCGCTCATATGAAGACTGCTGTGGCACTCGCTGCTGTGTGCGGGCCCTGTCCATTCAGAGGCTCTGGTACTTCTGGTGAGACTTCAGTTCTAACAGATATAGGCCTAGTGGAGATTTTAAAGTTTTTTTTTCATTTCCTCATTTCTGTGCAAGGGGCCAAATCAGTTCCTGAAATGTACATGGAAATGAGCTGTTTTTAGAATTTCTAGAATGATTACTGGCCCTATCCACCTGAAATAAAAACTAGCACAAAGTTTACATCTTCTCTGAGCATAAATAAACCAAAAATGGAGGTCAAAAGCCAAAAGATTAATATGGCAAGGTACAGGAGCCAAGCTATAACAAATACTATCTAACTAGGATCTGGAAAACAGAACAATGGAGGTTGGATATTTCCGATGAGCAGTTAATTGCATTTCTCTGTCGGCAGATGCTCAGGTTCACCAGCCATAGACAGTTCATTTGTGAGAGTGTGTGCGGTTGGGTTGGGTATCACATAGTGGGGACTAAAATCTGTATACACACTCATATCATGGGCACCGGCCTACCAAATAATCATTTATTTTTAGATCAACATCATGATATAAAGTTAGGATATGGGTGAAAATAGCTTAAAGTTAGGGTTTAGGTTAAGTAGCACCTGTCTCCAGAAAATCAATGTAAGTCAAGGTAAAGTCAAGGAAAAAACGATGATAGCCCCGACAATGTGTATGTTGGTGTGTGGGCAGATATTTATTACATTGTGGGACAAAAATATGTGTACAAACTCAATTCATGGGGTCATGTCTCCTTTATGGGGAAGCACAGGAAAACAACAAAAAGTACCCACAATAAATACTGATCTCCAAAAATTATTGTTAAAGCAAATATCGTGACAAACCTAGTTGGGATCAGTGTCCAGGAAATGAATGCAAGTCAGTGTAATGTCCCCTCAAAATATGGAAACTCAGAACGTGTGTGTGCTCAGGCTGCTGCTGATGATGGCTGTGCTGTTCTGCTGCGGAGCGGGTTTCTTCATTCGCAGGAGGATGTACCCTTCTCCTTTGAGGGATGAGCCTGCTTTCAATGTGTCCTTCACCAGACATCCTGTCAACTCTCCAGGTATCACAGCACTGGCATATGTGTGCACTGCATGAGGAGGCCAGCGTGTCAAATCTACATCTGTGTTCTCCAAGTATTTGTTAAATGGTGGATATAAGGGAGTGTAAATTAAATTTGCCTGATTCCAATATGTAATTTATTTAATATAAAAAGTGTATTCTCTAAACTTGCTGGATGAGCAGCAAATCAGCAGAACTTATGTCTCATAGCCTGCTGCTGATACGTATGGATTCCATCATATAGAAGTGGGCGATAAACTTCCACAGGTTTTCCTGACCAAAAACATGCTCTGCAGGCTTGACTAACCTATTCCACCTACCAGGTATACCTGATCAAGCCTAGGTCAAGATCTGAGATGGGTTTGCGTGAGTTGCACTATAAGCTCCCACTGCTCCTGACCGGTTGCCCCAGTAACATTGAAGGACAATTTCCCAGCTGGGACAATAAAGTCTAGTGTATCTAAACCTTAATTCTGTTTACAGAGCCTAAGAACAGCTATAGAATAAGATAGGCTTATGTCCTTATATGTTGGCCTAAATTACCTATAATCATAGGTTAAACCTATTTTAATTTTATTGGCAATTACAATTCATTATTTTTTTGCCATTTGTGTCTTAAAACTCAAAAGGTGGCCATTTATAAACAAAATCACTCCACAGCAGCACACAAAATCCAAACAGTAGTGTGTATTGCACTGCCTGGCCAAAACTCGGCACCTAGAAAAAAAGGGGACACACTAATATTTGGTTGGACCGCCTTTAGCTTTGATTACGGCACACATTCGCTGTGGCATAGTTTCTATAAGCTTCTGCAGTGTCACAAGATTTATTTCCATCCAGTGTTGCATTAATCTTTCACCAAGATCTTGCATTGATGATGGTAATGTCCGACCGCTGCACAAAGCCTTCTCCAGCACATCCCAAAGATTCTCAATGGGGTTAAGGTCTGAACTCTGTGGTGGACAATCCATGTGTGAAAATGATGTCTCATGCTCTCTGAACCACTCTTTCACAATTTGAGCCCGATGAATCCTGGCATTGTCATCTTAGAATAAGTCCGTGCCATCAGGGAAGAAAAAATCCATTGATGGAATAACCTGGTCATTCAGTATATTCAAGTGTCAGCTGACCTCATTCTTTGAGCATAGACTTTGCTGAACCTAGACCTGAGCAACTGGAGGAGGCTCGTACCTATTTGCTTAGTTAAATCTAAGTGGCGACTTTTTTTTTTTTTTGGCCAGGCAGTGTATTATGATGATGTTTGACTGCTGTCTTCTTGTCCACAGTGTCCCAGCAGCCAGGCTCTGTCCACGCCTACAGGATGAGCGGGGTCCCTGAACCTGTGGTGTACCCGGTCTCCTACCCCCCACCCCCGTCCTACTGCAACCACCCCCCGCCCTCTTATGAACAAATATTCCAAAACAGCGACAAAACGTAACTCCGGCCACAGACTTTTGAACTGAGGGGCTGGAGGAACCCTCTCTCAGATGAACTGGAGTATGTTTCAATGGTTCTGGAGCACCAAACACACAGCATGACACTGCAATGATTTAAAGTAACCGTCCATGTTTCTATGAGACCTGAGGGTGAATCTTGAAAATGTATTTAACGGTTAGCTTTGCGATTCTATGTTTCCATTTGAAAAAACGGACCAAAAAAAATGATGTGTTCCACCACAATGTGCAGGTAAGGTTAAAGCTAGAGCACATATCACACTTTGTCTCTCCTTTTTACTCTATGCGCTGTTACAAGAGCAGGCCATTAAGGTCATTGCAGTAGGACTTAAGGTAGGACTAGTATCAATAATTGAGTAGCGATGCTGAAGCGTGGTTGTTTCACTACATTTGAAGCCAAAGGAATACTGATCTTTAAAAAGCATGGTTCTACAGGATTTACTCAAATGTTCTAATGAAGTTTTCACATGCTTTGTACAGATTTTCAGCCTAAAAGTACAAATTTCCAACACATATATCTACAAAAGACAGGGTAGGCTACAGGATTTGGTGGCAAAAACATCTGAGGTGTACTGGCAGAAATAATTAAAAAAAAGTATACACTGGATTTCTCTGCATTTTTTATAACTTCTCTTTATGAAAAGGCAAGTTTGGTCATTTCAAAGTAACATGTATTTACAAGTTCAGTATGGAGTAAATGACTTCACGGTAGTAGCTTGCAACTGTTGCTTGAAATAGTCCATTAAAGGCTCTGTACCTGATTTTTTACATTCTTAAAAACATGAAAAACAGTACTAGTTCATTTTAAACGGTTTGCAGAGTTATTCCAGTTATTCCAGATTTACTTTTTGAAGTCAGGGCATTGTAATTTTTCACTGTGATGAGTTTATAAGTGTTTTTCACAACTCTCAGAGGCCAGTGCGGTGTTTTGCCATCACTATGCTAACATCAACTAGCATGCTCAGCACATACACAGCATTCTGACCTCAAGAGCTGCAAATATCTTTACAGGAAGAATTTTTTTTCTGAACTACATGGAAATAAATCGTGTGCAGGGCCTTTAATGATTTCTTAACTTACCTTATTCTTGAATTAGCAAATTGAAGACAGCTGGAATTTTATGCTCATCGACTTTGAAACCAATGTCCATCTTTGCACTTCAGATTTATCCTGTACCTGAATACGTTTTTTGTTGCTTCCTCCTGGACAGAGCCACACCTCCCTCCTTTTTAACAAGTGCTCCTGTGTGTTTTTAAAGTCTACTTTTAGTCTACTTTTAGCTGACCTGTTCAACACTTGGGCAGGAATAGTTTGGTACCTTCAGAAAAAAGTTTCTAGGAGAGGGAAGGAGGCCACAACTCACCCCACCAAAAAGGAATGACACTTTAAATATCTGTGCCCAGGCAAAGAATTCAGCCGTTTCTCTGTGGTGGTTTGGTGGACTTCTCATAGCTTGTGGAGTCGCTGGATAGCAGGGCTCACGTTTTGCATGTTGTGTTCTTTGTGCAGACAGTGGACAAATATGATGGGAACTTGTATTAAGCACAAATGGAGGTGTGTATCTGAGGTGTGTGAGAGGCAACCTGCACAGCCACCTGAAGTAATGCCAGTCCTCCAAATCAAATAAAAACTTTTCATCCCATAACTTTAAAGAAGCGTAGTAATTTCTGTTCAAAATGTCCCGTGTTGTAATTTGTCTATATTTTAATATTCTACTAAATGCACTTTGTATTGGATGAAAGTATGTTGTCTTCTGTTTGTTTTTTTCACAAACCTTTTTATGAGGTAAGACAATTAGGGCACAATGACTGAACCCATTGTGGTGTAAACTCCTTGTCAAGGCTTAAACTTGTCAGTTCTCAGACGCTAAGCAGGGCCAGTTAGTACTTGAATCGGGGACTGCTGGAAATAGCAAATGGGACACCATGGCAAAAAGTGTTGTGTCCTTTGGCAAGACACTTCACCCAGTCTAGAGTGAATATTGAGTGTTGGTGGTGGTTGGAGGGGCCCATGCTGCAGACTGGAAATCTCTTCTGTCAGTCTGTCCCAGTAGCTTAGCCGAGTAACACCGAGTATGGAGTAAATTAATAATGCACTATAGTGTCCAGAAAGTGCTATATGAATCAAAGGCATTCTTATTACTCATTAACAGATTTATTTGCTCATTTCAAGCATCAGTATTTTGAAATCGGTACTAATTATCAAATCTAAATAATCTAACTCAACTTGACAAATCCAGTCCATCTAAAATTGCAAGCCATCATTCCACAACTAATGACTCAACAAACATCCATACTTACAATGGGACAAAAGAGTATTTAGTCAGCCACGAATTGTGCAAGTTCTCCCACTTAAAAAGATGAGCAAGGCCTGTAACTTTCATCATAGGTTCACTTCCACTATGAGAGACAGAATGGGGAAAAAAATTCAGGAAATCACATTTAGGATTTTTACTGACTTATTTAAAATTCTTTGGTAAAATAAGTATTTGGTCACCTACAAACAAGCAAAATTTCTGGCTCTCACCGACCAAGACCAAAGAACTGACAAAGGACACCAGAAACAAAATTAATGGCCTGCACCAGGCTGGGAAGACTGAATCTGCAATAGGTAAGCAGCTTGGTGTGAAGAAATCAACTGTGGGAGCAATTATTAGAAAATGGAAGATATGCGGGACCACTGGTAATCTTGCTCGATCTGGGACTCCAGGCAAGATCTCACCCTATGAGGTGAATGACCTGCAGAGAGCTATGACCAAAGTCACAAAAGCTACCATCAGTAACACACTACACCACCAAGGACTCAAATCCTGCAGTGCCAGACATGTCCCCCTGCTTAAGCCAGTACATGTCCAGGCCTGTCTGAAGTTAGCTTGAGAGCATTTGGATGATCCAGAAGAGGATTGGGAGAATGTAATATGGTCAGATGAAACCAAAATAGAACTTTTTCATAAAAGCTCAACTCGTGTTTGGAGGAGAAAGAATGCTGAGTTGCATCTAAAGAACACCATACCTACTGTGAAGCATGGGGGTGGAAGCATCATTTCAAGGCTTTGGAGTGGCTTAGCCAGTCTCCAGATCTCAACCCCATAGAAAATTTTTGGAGGGAGTAGAAAGTCTGCATTGGCCAGCAACAGCCCTAAAACATCACTGCTTTAGAGGAGATCTGCATGGAGGAATGGGCCAAACTAATAACAAGAGTGGAAAAACCTTGTGGAGACTTACAGAAAAAGTTTAACCTCTGTCATTGCCAACAAAGAGTATATAACAAAGTATTGAGATGAACTTTTGTTACTGACCAAATACTTATTTTCCACCATAATTTGCAAATAAATTCTTAAAAAACACGTGACAGTGATTTTCTGGATTTTTTTTTTCTCATTTTGTCTCTCATAGTTGAAGTGTACACATGATGAAAATTACAGGCCTCTCTCATCTTTTTAAGTGGGAGAATTTGCGCAATTGGTGGCTGACTAAATACTTTTTTGCCCCATTGTATCATTTGCAGTAAAATGGTTTCTGTTGTTAAAAAGAGAAAGGGAGGCTCTGTTTGGGAACACCAGTTTATTAGTTGGCACTTTTGAGAATTGTTAAAGGTACTTAGAATGTGAAATAGAAACAAGCACACACTTATTCTTGGGCTGCATGGACACAGAAGCATAGTTACAGGGCTGGCCAATCAGACGCATGCACTCACATTCAGGAGGTCTGTGCATTCACGGGCTGTCGGCACCACACGACATACAGCTACAGAACAGACAGGACACTGCAGAGGGAGGTACAACACAGACAAGTACAGTCCTCTTACTGTTTACTCCCACAGAAACGTATAATGATGTCAAAAAGAAAGAAGATTGGAATCATTAGGATGCAAAACATGTCACATAAATGTTGTCACTAAAATGATATTCTATTATTTTTAATCTAGTTTACCCTTTATTCAGTTTGGCATTTATTGTCAGAGACCCTTCCTACCAACCACACAAAGACATTGGAGTAGGTAGTGAGGACAAACTGTCTAGGCACAGTGGCTAAGTGGTAAACATTCTTTCCCACTGCAAGCTGGTTCAACTCCTAGGTTAGATGGGTGTTTTTTGTGTGGAGTTTGCATGTTCTCCCAGTGTCCTCTAGGTTCTGTACAATCTGGAGATGGGTCCCCAGGTGCTGAATTGAAGTTTCTCACTGCTTCTGACAAGTGCAGAGATAAAAGTGCACCTGTATCTTTAATACTAGTATGCATGTAGCAGCAGTATGCACATGGGGGATATAACCAGCAACCTTCCAGTTGTGGGTGAAATCTTTACCCTCTAAACCACTGTCATCCTAAAGTCAAAGATATTCAGTGAAAGGAATTTGCATATTGATAACCTGAGGAGCCAGCCCCTCTACTTTCTTAGCTGGCCAGGCTAAATATTTAATGGCCTACATGAAAAAAAACAAAAAACAAAGAAAGAATGTCTAGAACCCCCATTTTGTTCTATTAGTGGTTTTGAGTCAAAGTTTTATGCAAAACAGGCACATGGAGGATAATGCAGTTAGAGTTAATTAAAATGGTGGTGAAGCCAAGCTGAACAGGCAAAGCATCCTTTGTGCCCTGTGCATGCTATTGGACGTGTCGTATTCAGAACACATGTTGCATGGTGACAGGAGCAGAGCTGAAGAAGAGACACCAGTTACACAGAGCATGCACAGCCAGGGTCTCTGGCCTCAGTGCTGCCAGAACAGACAACACACAATACAGTCCACGCCTGCTCCACAGTCCTGCAGGTACAACACAACAAGGGCTCCTAAGGACCCTTCTCCTTTGTTAGGGTCCCTCCTCTGTGAGGTCCTAAGTCAGTATCAGAGTTCAAAGGCCGGGAAACATGACGCCTCAGGGTTTGCCATCTCAGACAGGTAGTAGATGGTCCCAGCCATTCCTGAAACCAGACTTTAATTAAGCAGTGTTCATGTGTTTGCATGTGGCACAGAGATGGCCTGGCCTCAGAGATGCCCTGTCTGGCTCTCATGTTTTTGTGGGTTTCCAAAGTACAAAGCAAGTTAGTGAGGTTAGCGAAATCAGTGGGCAAACGCTCTGCCCATGGACATACTAGGTTTTTTTTTACGCACAGGGTTACGGATTGTGTATTTTTATCCTAGTTATAAAATACAGTTTGTTCAAAGCAGTTTCTTCACCCTCAAATATCCATCCATCCATCCATTTTCTTCCGCTTATCCGGGGCCGGGTCGCGGGGGCAGCAGTCTAAGCAGGGACTCCCAGACTTCCCTCACCCCGGACACGTCCTCCAGCTCCTCCGGTGGGACCCCAAGGCGTTCCCAGGCCAGCCGAGAGACATAGTCCCTCCAGCGTGTCCTGGGTCTTCCCCAGGGCCTCCTCCCGGTGGGACATGCCCAGAACACCTCCCTAGGGAGGCGTCCAGGAGGCATCCTGAGCAGATGCCCGAGCCACCCTCAAATAACATATTTATATTCTTTATTCAATGTAACAGTTCACATGTTTATTTAAAGGCTTATTATCTACATATACAGCCCTGAGTACAATGTTCAGAGTTGTTAGATTCTCCACGTACCTTCAAACAGAGAGTAGGGTCTGTCTGGGATCCGGCAGCCATGGGTGCCATAGTCCAAACACCACTCTGCAAACTGCACACACATATGAGCCTCTTCCTACTCAGTACACTCAGTACACTCAGTACACTCAGTACACTCAGTACACTCAGTACACTCAGTACACTCAGTACACTCAGTACACTCAGTACACTCAGTACACTCAGTACACTCAGTACACTCAGTACACTCAGTACACTCAGTACACTGTCACTGAACTGTGGTGGTCAGACTGACCTTACAGGCACGGTACAGGTACTTCTGCTCCTGGGTGACTTTGTACATGGAGAGGAAGGCATAACCATTGCCCGCAGTGCCATGGCAGATGCCATAGCCTTTCCGAAGCAGGCCGCGCTGCCAGATGACCTCAGCACAGTCTGAGGCTTCCTTCAGGTACTTCTCCTCTTTAAACACCTGTATGTCAGTGACAAACCACATGGTGATAATAATGTTAGGAATACTGTGGCAAAGATAATCAGAACACTCCCATGCAGCGTGCTGTCCTAACATGTCTATAATTGACAGTACTACAGGATCAGTATACATGCTTGCACATAGGGGGCAGAGCAGCTCACCTTGTGGGCTAACAGAAGCATGTGGATGACCCCGGGCGCCCCATGGCACCAGTGCACCAGGCGATCGGACTCATTGCTCAGGGAGGAGGGAAAGTTGCCTGAGCGAAACCTCTTGTGGCGGACATAGTCGATGCTAGGCCGGATCAGCTCTGTCAACATGTCAGGGTGAACTTTGGCGCTGGGCTGTGGCACACATACACACAGTCATCTGTGATGTCAAGTGCTGTAAAGTGCCTCAGTCTCTGTAGTACGCTGTACATACTAAAGGGAGAAGGACACTAACTAACCTGCAAGAGTATGTAGTAGATGCCAGCCAGGCCATGAGCTGCTCCCACATACTGCTTCTTGTGCCATTCGTACAGCAGGGGGCAACGCTCAGACTTCTTCTGCTCTGCTGATAAGCTCTTTCCAGACTCCACAATACATGTGACCACCTGTAAACCAAAATACCACTACTCAGTAATGGTGTAATACTACAGTGCACACAACACTTTATCGGGTAAAACAGAAAGTGTGCAAGCATCCAAAAATTTTGCATTGACTGATTTTCATCATGGAAATATACTTAAACACTAAATGCATTCAAGCAGAGCCTCATGCATAAGGACATACCATCAGGTAGTCACTCCAGTCAGTGCCTGAACATAAGCTCCAGCATCAATAAGAAATTGTAAATAAAATGCAAATATTGCCCAACTATATTGGCGATAGTGTTCTGTCTGTAATATCTTGTCTGCTTAAGTGCTGTATATGTTCCAGTCACCTGTGAGAGCATGGCCTCCTCCACAGCCTCAGCTCCAATCTCTTTGCAAACATAAAGCAGAGCAAAGAGGTATCCTGAGCGCCCATAGAGGATCTCATCAGGCATGTCTACATCAGGGCCCAGCACAGAGGCCTGCAGCTGCAGCAGACTGCACACACAAACACCAATACAATTACACATGTGGGTGAACTAGATCACACTAGAAACACTGGACTCACCGGGACAGGCAGTCTTTGCTCTCAGCACTGTTGCCCAGTTTGTGGTGCACCACAGCCCCGACTGCCAGGGGCCCAGCATCTCCGCACAGGAAGGTCACTCTACGCCCATTAAGGATCCTCATACTCCTTTTCACATAGTCCAACGCTCTCTGCAGGTGGGAGGCCTCTCCTGACACCCTGTGCAACTGCAGGTACAGTAGGGCAATGCCTACACATAAGACAAAGCATGAGGCATTCTACCAAAGATGCTCCAAATAAACAGCTGAGATAAGGTGACACCTGTCCATCCAGTGTAGGCTGAGAAGTCGTGAGGGTCTGCGGTCTTCAGACCCTCCTCCATCTGTTGCAGTAGGTCCTTTATCTTACTCTGCACTCTCATCTGGAATGATGCACTAACCTAAACATACAAAATACAAGCACATGTTAGAGGTAAACTATACCAAACCCTAACCTTACCATACATAGTGAGCTTGCCACACTACTTCTACAGAATAATGAAGAAATATAAATTAATAATTACAATGAGCACAATCTGGATATCTAGTTACCGTGTAAAAAATATTTGGGATTGATTAACCATTTTGGCTCAAACTATCTGAGAGTCAGACCTGGCTGACTGGGCTAATCGTACAAATCCATAAACAACGCGTTTGACATGTCTCTGGGAAATATTTTCATTTCATTTATACATTTCAGCAGGTGTAGAGTCTAAAATACACTTTACGTTTCATTACATTTAGGCAACATTTCTGTGAGGTGACAAAGCACACGCTGGTAAAGATGAAACACGGCCTGTCAAAACAGACGTTTTGAAGCTCTTATGTCAAGCTAAAGTTAGCTTAGCAGCATTTTTGTTATAAAATATATCCAGTCTATCGTATTATAGTCACCTTGCCATCGTCGATCGGCTCCCGGGGGTCCGCGTGTGCCTCTACAGGGGAGCTGGCCGTGCCTGGGTCCCAGTCTGGGTACGGGTTTGGGAAAGAGCGCTCCTCCATCTCAGCGTCTGAGGACAGCAGCTTCAGGCGCTTGGACATGTTCTCTCCCATCACAACGGCGGCTGCGGGAGGACAAAACACCTCCCGCACACTGGAGGAGAAACGCAGGTTACAAAGCATCCAGAAACACTGCATTTATTATTATTTAAACACAAAACACACTAAATCTGGGAAAAAAGGCAATAGTTTTATGGCAAAATAGATGCCACTGACCCTTGGGGTTAGTCTACAGGTGGACTGAGTGTTAGAAAACATTTATTTTCAGAAAGAGAAATCTTACCTTGTATTGGCTGAATTACCGAAAGGGCGAAACGAGCTGTGGAGAGAGGAGTGCAGGGCTCTGGACAGCAGCAGGCGGCGGGGGGTTGTGCGCTCTGCGGCTGTGGCAGACAGAGATCCCACAGTGCTCCGGTGGTGAGTGCCGATGTCCCCCCCAGTCAGAGCTGGCATCGGTGCGTCTTGTGACCACTCATCCCTTTATTCATCTTTTTTTCATCCTTTTCACCATAACTCAGTGACTTTTCCCAGAAGCTCGGCCGCACCGACAGCTCCCCACCATGGCCACCTCCTCACAGCGGGCTGGGCCAGGCGCGCTGACAGATGGCACTGGTGCGCCTGCACTCATGCACAGTACAGCCCCCTGCACGATGCACTTTCACCAATCATCCTCATACACTGGAGGATAGGGAGGGGAATACGACAGAAACGGCTTTAGAAAAGGGTTCAAAGTACTGAATCAGAAATGAAAAGTGAATGGAAATGAGCATTTCAAGGAGACAGTGATGAAGGATGCTTCGCTGCCAGAATGAGAGCTCAGGGTGAGAGGAGGAAAGAGGGGTCAGAGCGGGTCAGTCAGAGGGGTATAGGTTGTCAATAGAAGAGATCAGTAGACCGCTATTGTGTGGGAGGTGACCGAAGAGGGGACAGTGTTATTTTTTTTATTGGTGAACGATGACTCCCATTTTTGCATCATAAGTTCCGTCTGTGATTTTCAGCAGGGTGTAATAATCCTGTCGCACCAGGATGAGGCAGTACAGCGCTACGAAGACGTTTGTGCGCATGCGTGCCGTCTATGTCACAACAGCAATGGCAGCGTCCGTTGCAATGCGCTGGTTCAATGTGAGAGAAAGAAAATGTCATGCCAAATGTCTCCAGACGCTCGAAGCTTTGCTCTCTACCCGAACTGGAGTAGGCGTGACACGGGCCGAAGACGCACTGAAGGACGAGGGAGGTGCGTAAAGTGCTGGTCCTGGTTTCTGCTGTAGTGTGTGCTAGATGGTGATTCTTGGTCATTCCTACTAAACTATTGACAGTCTGACAGAGGATCATCCAGGCAGAAAATACTCTGCACTGAACATATCTAATGAGGATGTCATTTGGTTTGGACCTTTGTTTTTTATTAACAAAATGCCTTTCCAATCTAATGTAATTTGGGACTTGCTTCAGTCTAAGTCCAGTCTTGTTATTAAAAACTTCCCCAATCATTTAACTTGAGATGAGGACCTTATAGGGCATTATATCACACACTTACACTGCACATCAGAACTGTAGAACTCTCATTACACACAGGTGCCCAGAGTCAGGAGTAAACTTGGGGAATCAGCGTTTCAGTTTTATGCAGCTAAAACCTGGAACAATCTTCCTGAAGATGTGAGACAGGCCTCTACTTTGACAATGTTTAAATCCAGGCTCAAAACAGTTCTATTTAGCTGTGCATATGACTGAAAGGGGTTTATTCTGCACTCTTCTCTTTTAATGTTAATTTTATTATGACTGTGTTTTAATTTGTTGTATTGTGATTTTAATGTCTTTCTGATTCTGTAAAGCGCTTGAATTACTGAATTACTTTGAGTGCGAATTGTGCTATACAAATAAACTTGCCTTGCCAGTTCCCAATAGGAAAGAAAGTCTGTAAGATTTTACAAGTATACTGGATATTTGTCAATAGTTTATGAATGTACCAATTTTTATCTGAACTCACTGGAAAAATTACCATCAATATGTGAACTTAAAAATAAACAACATGTTGTTTTTATTCTTAGAGCTTAAGAAGAATGGACCTAAGGCACTGAAAGTCCTCCAAGCTGAGCGCCGAGCAGAAGCAGAGAGGTCGGTCCTGATCAGCTGTCTCCCCAAAACTGACCAGAACAAGTTCCTCAAGTATATCTCCAAACATGGAAATGTCAACAAATGCTTCTTCTACGAAAGCTTTGTAAGTAATGCATTATCCACTACAGAGGAATATTAGCAGTAATATAACAGCAGTAAGGCAGCAGTAAATGGTTAAAATGTACAAAGATGATCACAAATGGTTACATGTCATTCACACAACCCAAACACAATACATCAGTGTGTAGTCAGCAGTGAATACAACATTATAAATGTAATATTTTTTGTCTTGGCCTTTTTTGTATCATTTTCCTTTGTCAAAACCTGCATAGATGTGTACAATCAGAAAGAAATCTCATTACTCTTATCAAATCTAACAGTTTACATGACATTTCTATTATCTGATAACTCCAGAAATAATATAATGATCACGTTTTTGATGTGCATGTAAACACAGCAGCTAGTGTTTGGATTCTAGTGGTGCATGTGGTTCAAACACTTGTCCACCAATCTGAAATATATAATAATATAATATAATATTATATATATTATAATAATTTTCATCATAGGTGCACTTCAACTATGAGAGACAAAATGAGAAAAAAATACAGAAAATCACATTGTCTGATTTTTAAAGAATTTATTTGCAAATTATGGTGGAAAATAAGTATTTGGTCAATAACAAAAGTTCATCTCAATACTTTGTTATAGTGTTAGTTGTTATAATATTAGTATTCAGACTCCCTTAAATCACTGTGAGCTGTAAGGTCTTATATATACGTAATATGTATGTACGTACGTATGTATGTATGCACGTATGTATGTATCTATGTATGAATATATGTGTGTGTTTGTATAAATATAATACAAAATCTTGACCCTGAAATAATCATTATTACATTCTGGATGTTTCCTCTCACAGGGCACCTACGCTGTGGTGGAGTTTTCGGATAAGGATGGGGTGCTGTCTTTACTTGACAGTGCAACTATCCCCAGCATCAGTCATGAATCTGTAGTGCCTTTGAGATCCAGACTACTGTCCCTACGAAACATCAACACTGTGGACACAGACAAACAGACCACCCCTCAGTGTCAGCCGCAGAGAACTGTACCCATCAATGAGCTCATCCAGCAGCTGTCCTCCTGCAACAGTGTAAGTGGAGATGATAGGTGGTGTTCTGGTTGTGTTCATGTGATGTCATAACATTAACTTAAGGGTCTAGAGTTTAGCGCAGAGATGGAGGGTAGGTAGGAATCATTCACAGAAGTGGATTGGCTGCTCAAGATTTTAAATTCAGTGTTTCACAGTGACTTGGCCTATCAATATAATGAGGACAAATTAAAGGTGCATTATGGAACTTTTCTGGAGGAGCTCCACCTGCTTGTGTCAATGACAATTGCTTGTGTCAATTGCTTTGCCTTACCCCACTTATGCCCCACTTAGAGGCCATGCTGCCTAAAATAAGAATGCATGTTGTTTAAGAAATAACATAGAAGAAGAACATAGAAGAAGACAGCAGAACCTTCACTGGAAAAGTTACATAGTGCACCTTTAACGCTAGCCTCAGTAGTATACTCTCGATTATTCTACCACAAATTGTTATGCTATTATTATTCCATTTATTTATCTGGCAGAGGCATTGTAATTACGCATGTCATGATAACATATTTTGAAATGCAATATATTGTTTAAAAAATATGAACAAACAATCCTATGCCACTGTCACAAGAAGCCTTAAACAGGATTATTCCAAAAAGCTATTATAATGATTAGAGAAAAAAACATGGCCTTAATGCAGTCAGACACAAAGCGACAAAACAAATCTTGAGTATGTAGTGATTAGTTCTTAGTCCCATGGAACTCATTCTTCACTGCCCTCTGTTTATAATGAAATGTCGTACTCTTTGTTGACCCAGCTGGAGCAGCAGATCATGTCCCTGACAGAAGCCCACTCGTTGACGGAGGAGAACACTCGTCTACGCTTTCTGGTCTGCTCTTTGCTCAATGATATCGCTGCTGCCTATTTCCCTGAGAGCTCCATTAGGCCCTTCGGATCGTCTGTCAATGGTTTTGGGAAGCTGGGCTGTGACCTCGACATGTTCTTGGACCTGGATGCCATTGGTGCAAGCAACACAAATATGGTAATTGTTTTAGGCGGTTAGGAATATCAACGTTATCACAGATGGTATGTGGCTTTCAAAATTCCACCAGAACTGGGATTAGACCAGAACTACACTTAAAATTGAACCGGGACTGAACCGGGACTAAACCGGGACTGAACCGGGACTGAACCGGGACTGAACCGGGACTGAACCAGGACTGAACCAGGACTGAACTGTCAAGGGTACACTAAGGCTGCATTCACACTTGGTTTGGTCCCTTTTGAGCCCAGTTTAGTCCTCATGTAGACTTGCTTTGATTCTGTTCTAGTCCTTGTTCCGTCCTGGTATAGGCTAAGTTTTGTTTTGTTTTTACTCCCAGGTTAGTCCTAATTTAGATGTTGTGTATCCGCCAGTGTGAATGTACTCCAAGACTGAAACAGGACTAAACCAGGACAAAACAAAGACTATATCTGGTCTGAACAAGATTTAAATAAAATATAATATAGTATTAATACAGGTCTAAATCAGGTGAAAGTTAGGTCTAAATCAGGGTATAAGCAAGGCCAAAAGGAGTAGGACAATTTAGCATGCTCATTTTCCTTTACTCATACCAGGAAGACTTGAATATTCTTTGTTTGTGTTCACAGCCCAGGTCCGGCATGTACGTGGAGTATCAGATGAAGAGGACCAATTCGGAGCGTGCAGTTACCCAGAGCGTTTTGTCGGTCATCGCAGAGTGTTTAGAACAATTTGGGCCAGGCTGTGTGGGAGTGCAGAAGATCCTAAACGCTCGCTGTCCTCTGGTCCGCTTCGCCCACCAGCCCTCGGGCTTTCAGTGTGACCTCACCGCCAACAACAGGTATAAACACCCCTGAGGCTCTCTTTCTTTACAGAAACAAACCAAGTATATGAAATAAAACGAATGTTGCGCTGCATGGTAAAAAAGTTGTCACAACTTGCTAGTAAATGCGTACCGATTGTAATAAGCCTTAATTTGGACATTTATGATTTCATTAAAAGCTTGTCAGGACTCTCCACAATTTTGCCCTGAAATATTGTGCTGAATGCTTAATGTGATAAGACTTTTATTATACTATTATTTTCTCTTCTTTTGCTTGTAAATTTTTTATGTTCTCATCAAAAATTATTCTCAATATGTCACAGTATAATCCACATGGGCATAAATAATTTAACTAGAAAAAGTTAGACACTCCAAATTACATAAAAATGCTAAGTTTGATGCTGTGTCTGTCAGGGTGGCCATGCGGAGTACTGAGCTGCTGTACCTGTTTGGAGAGCTGGATCCTCGGGTGCGGGCTCTAGTCTTCACTGTGCGCTGTTGGGCTCGAGCTAATGGTGTCACCAGCTCCATTCCTGGAGCCTGGATCACCAATTTTTCCCTGACCCTCATGGTGGTTTTCTTCCTCCAGAGGAGGAGCCCACCCATCCTGCCCACTCTCGACAGGCTTAAAGAGCTGGCAGGTATATATTGTCATCTGAAGCAACATGCTGCAATGAATGGAAGCCCTTTTCCACTCATTTGAGCATAGTAAATCCAAATATCATGGATTCTGTATCTAAGTTTATCTAATTAATATGTTTTTCCTTTCAGGGCCCTCAGAGAGGTGTATCATTGATGGCAACGACTGCACTTTCACCAGTGACTTCCGCAAGATCCAACTAGAGATCAACACAGAGTCTTTAGGTGGGACTCAGCGAAAACAATTATTATTTTGATAACAAATTTGTGTCCGTTTTAGTCCTAATACTTACGGCTTCCTAACTTTTCTGTTTCAGATCAACTTCTGAGGGACTTCTTTGAGTTTTACAGCACGTTTCTCTTCAACAGAATGTCTATCAACATCAGAAAGGTATGGAAATGCCTACCTTCTTTACTGTAATTTCAATGGGATCTGTTACAGTAATGAACTGCTTCCTGTAGAGGGCACTATAACACCTGAACCACCTCAATAAGGGTCAGGATAAATCAAACCTAAAGTGCATACTTAACAGGACTGTCTTATCTGGAGTCTTGACCATTCTGTTGAACAATTAATAAAAAAATAATGCAGTGACGTCTTACATGAAATGTGTGTAAAAGCTGCAGGGAAACTTCACAGAAGTTCAAAAATCTCATTTAAAAAAAAATAGTGAAGTTAAGAAAATCTTGTTCATTGGTGTCAAAGAAATAGATTTACCATAGTCAAACATGCTGAAGAATGAAAAAAGTTTAGTTAGGCAAGGCAAATTTATTTGTATAGTACAATTCGTACACAGAGTAATTCAAAGCACTTTACAGAATAAGAAAGATATTAAAATCACAGAAGCATTTTGAGCATGGATTTAAACATTGTCAAAGTTTAAGCCTGTCTCACATCTTCAGAAAGACTGTTTCAGGTTTTAGCTGCAGGAAACTGAAACGCTGATTCCCCATGTTTAGTCCTGACTCTGGGCACCAGCAGGCTGGTCCCTGAAGTCCTCAGAGTGTGAGATGGTTCATATGGCACTAACATGTGTGAGATGTACTTTGGTGCGAGGCCATGGAGAGACTTGTACACAAGCAGAGCTGCTTTAAAGTCTATTTAAAGTCTATTAAAGTTACACTCAATATTATGATTTAGATAGTGCTTCCCAGCTCAAATCATCTAAACTGCAGAACCAGTAGTTTTGCCATAGTCTGTAAAGCCATAATCACACACTCTCTTATCTGACAGGGCAAAGAGGAGCACAAGCCGGAGTTGGGGCCCCTGCACATCCAGAACCCTTTTGAGACGTCCCTGAACGTCAGTAAGAACGTCAATATATCTCAGCTGGATCGCTTTGTGTCCCTGTGCCAAGAGAGTGCGTGGATGCTACAAAGTGGAGCCACCCTCACCACACTGCTCCTGCCCTCTCAGATCTCTGCCGTCAGGGGCAGGAAAAAGAGGAAGGTAGAACCTGCCAGTGAGAGGATCAAAGGCTTACTGGAATCTCTAAGGACCAAAAATAATGTGCAGAAGAAATGAACTTATGGACAAGTTTTCTTCATTTTTTTTTTTTTTTTAAGGAAATCATATATATCAATAACTTAAATGTGTTTCAGATTACACCACAAGTTCACACACTCTAATAGTCTTGTTTGAAATGAGGAACTGGCCAGATGGTTAAACTACAATTGTATTTTGGGATGTAAGTATTCACTGGTTTCAAGCAACTTTAAAACTAGGTATGCTCCCATGTCAATAAAAAAAGTTCTACATAAAAAAAAAATGCATTCAAAATAGTACGGCAATACATTGTTACGACTTCTTGGCAGTATGTGTATCGATATAAAGATACGTATCATGACTCACATCACTTTTAAACTACATTAATTAATTATGAATTGCAGAGCTGTACATTTATTAACCTGACGACACCTGCATGAAGGATGAATCTGCTGGGCTGACTTATTAATTGAATAATAGTATTCTGATATTAAGGGGATAGTGAACATTTAATTATTCTTTAAAATCCAAACACTGATTTAGTTCAATTTTAACATTTTTTTAAGGGATAGCCATGTATCAGAACATGTGGCATATCAAATTACCAGTATTGGGAAGTCTATCATATCGTGGTGTGCTTGACAATACCCAGCCCTAATAAAAAGTTGCCAAATCTGTCTATAATGGCAAAAAGTAATGTGACTGAAAATCAAGAATAGAAGGATAAAGCTCCATCTTGTCGTTGATGCAATATGTCATATAATCAAAACTTTGCATCTGTTCCCTAACTGAGGGTATAAAATTATCACATTCTACCTTAGAATTTTGACCTGCCCTTGAGTATACAGTAAAGTATAGGCTCCTTTAAATGTTTTCACGTGACATCACAACACTCGCTGGGATATTGCTTATTAGTAAATAATAATTAACATTTGGGACCTTCCTTTGGGGATGTCTCATTTTGTATAATCTAAACAAAAATACCATCTGAAAGCATGAACTCATCATGGTTTACAGTCTAAAAACAATGACTGCCATCAATTCTGCAAATGATTCTGTTATCCCCTACAAAGTAATTTCATGACATTACAAACAGTGTTGCTGTATACTGAAGTTTTAAACTATCAACTCAAATGATTTTGATACTGAGAATTAGACCTGATACTAATTTTGAAACCACAATTTAACAATGCTTTTTTTTAGACAATACACTAACATTTTCAACACAAAATAATAGTACTTTCTAGTTATATACACTAATTCTGATAAAGCTCAAGATCATTCTCAAACTGTTGAAAAAATGTCAGATTTTGTCTTCTTAAAGAAACCATGTTTTCATTTGTTTTTCAAGACAATTAGCAGAAAGCTGAATTAGCCTCACACGAGTCTCTCATTTGGGTTGCCAGTCTAAAATATGGTTGGTTAAAACCTAAAAGGACTCTCTCTGATCGCTGAGTCTTCACTACCTAAACCCTAGAAAGCCTAGAACTTTGAGTTATTAGTTATCAGAGCTAGTGCAGCCTCTGCAGCTTAGTGAGTGAATTCTAGAGGCTTTGAGTTTTCAGATGCCTGGCCTGTCCATATACTGAAAAAATCTTGTATATGTCCTCTGTATTCAGCTTAAGGCACTTGCAACCCAGGTTCAGATGTGATAGGATGTTATGTGTTATTTTTTGTATTGATACTTGCTCAAATGAGTATCTAGTTTCTATACTTGTTTTAGTATCTTTTACTATCTCATTTGATACTTTTGACATCCCTAATCTCAAATCAAGTACTGCATTTAGAGACAGATATTTTGTACTTTCAACAGCTCCTCCAGGCTTGAAGTGTTGCTTGAAATACTGCATTGTGTGACCCCAGTGCATTCTGTCTGAAGTCCCTCCCTGTAAGAGCCAGGCCGCGCTCTGGACCTCTATCACTGTTCTCATGCTCTTATCAGCTGGAATGCAATGGCCCTGGCGTGTTTCCCACAGTGGAGCAAAAGGGTGTGTCCACTTCCACGAATGAGAGTTAGCGCACTTTCGGTTAAGATTAGGTCAACACCAGCACAAAGCTTCTAAGTGCTATGCTCTGGTTATATTTACATTAGCAGTTCAGTTGTTCATCCCTGGGGGTCATCCACGCACACCCAGCCTCTAGGAGGATCAGAGAGGTACTACTGCAAAGTTATGTCCAAGTTAAACCTCTGTAAATCCTACTGTTTAGGAATCCAGGTTTTGAAAAGAGTGCCTGACAAAACGATGAAAATGTAATATGAGTTTGAAATGTATGTTATTTTGTTTCTCATACTAAGTGATACTAAAACCTTTACAATGGAAAAATACTGAAAAAATATATATTGCAGAACAAATTTAAACCTTTTTTAATCAGTTTTTAGAAGAGTCTTGCTATATAGATTCTTGCTATAGACACAAACTAATTTAACGCCACATGATAATAAAAATGTGGGATCAAGCTCTCTGCTTAATATCAATACTAAAGTCACTGTACTTGATTTTTACTGTCTTAAAGATATGAAAAACAGAACTATTTCATTTTAAATAGTTTGCAGTGGTCCAAAGTTATTCCTCACTTACCTTATTTATTCTGAGCATCCTAATTATTCCCTGCAATGAATTTATAATCATTTTCCACAACTCTCAGAGACCAGACGAGAGTTTTGCTGTCACTGTAACACTAAGAACAACGAGCATTAAGCACGCAGTTCTTGATTATCTGACAAAAAAAATGCTTTATAACTAGATGCAGACAGTACAAAGCTTATTTTGACTTCAAGAGAGTATTGGGGCAAGACCAATTTTGCTCAAATACATAAGAAAAAACGGGTACACCTTTAAGTTTGAAATTTGAATACCATCAACAATACTGGTTGCTATTACACAACTGTCTCTCACTCTAGTAAGTGGAAAGTCCCTGTGAACAAGTAGAATACCTTAAATCTGGGGTACTGTTTTACTAGCAAACTTTTTACCACCTGCTTGGCTCAGATGTAAAGGCAAATTCCAACTCCGTGATGTGAGGTCATCATTTCCATTCAACCATGGCTCAGTACAAGTGAGACATTGGGGTGTACAATATCAAAGTTTTTTAAATGATCCTATTTAAGAAAAGAAAACAGCTTGGAATGTTTCACAGTATGGCATTGCTGTATCTGCATGGAGACAAGCAGGTGACAGCACTAGGTCAAGTTACAGGTTAGATCTGTGTAGAGGTGACCCAGCTTAAAGTAAGAATTGGGTCAGAAAGTATGTATTTTTTCAGCAATAGAAAAATGCACTTGAATAAATGCAGGATAGATATGTTGACAGCCATATTGCAGAACATTCCAGGCAAAAAAATTACATTTCAAGCACATGACATAGTGCATGTCAAAGTTTGTTGGTAACAGGATCTTGATCATTGGAAATCTGACAATGTATTTATATATCAACAAGGCTAATCACGGCAAATCTGAGAATGGTGGAATTTCTATTGTCAGAACCAGTCTAAACAATATGGGTTAGACCGTAATGCTACTGTATCATGAGATTTGACTGTTGGAATTGTTGCATCCAAAGCCAGTCTGCTCTACAAATATTGCGGAGAGGTATGGTTAGCCAAGTGTAAACTGCTGAACACACTCATCTAAGTTAGACTACCTATTTCACATAGTTCACGTAATTATACTTTTTAACTAAAAATCTTGCCTTTTTCCTGTTTTTGTTTTCTTTTTTGGTGATGTTTTAGTTTCACTTCCTGGTTGGACACTGGCAGCAGATATGACATAAACAGAAGTAATTGCATAACTATTACCTAACAAACATATTGTAAAAAAGGGCCAAAACTTGTCTGAACTGCACATTAGCTATGATTAGACTAATACAAATAAATCACAACAACTTAATTTTGTTTAAAGTGTTAAGAAAGCGAAAGCCATCCTTGCCACTTAAATTATGCAAAACTTTGATAAGCATTTACAGCTCCTATCCCACCAACCTAGTCATAATATGAATAAAAATCAAACAAACATGAAAAGCTGTCATATGCACTTTTAAGCCAGTTGATGCAGTCCCTTCTTGGTTTTGGGGGAGCAGAGCCACAGTGGTGCACAGTCACACTTGTTTGATTGGAATAGGGAGGCTGGTTTCCTGTTGGACAGACTGGAATGCAGCTCTATGTTCACCTTACTCTGAAGCAGCAGGGTTCAGGGCCGCTTAAACATTCTCCCTCTAACCGCTGGATTCTCGGACATTCTTAAAATATACCTAATTACAGCTCTGCACAGGAGGTACACTGCAGCGCGGGCAAGGCCAAAGCTAGACAGGCACCAGACAGAGATCTCGAATAGTGGTGGTAACATGCACAGGTCCTTACAAAACTATTCTCAGTGCTCATGATAAAAACATAACTGATGGCAGTGGGTGTGTCCATATTGTATTCTATGTTTTCATCAGTTTGCATATGTCACCAATTTGAGTTGTGCAGTTGTTTTTAATAGAAAGGATACAGTCACAGGTGGTAGTTACATTACAACTTCAGTAACTTTTTAAAGAAAATTGTTTCAGAGTAGTTTTTGGATATCATACTTTTACTCCTACTTGAGTAATTGTTAGTTTGAAGTAACGGTACTCTAAATAGTCTTGGTTACTGTTCCCACTGTGAGTAAGTCAAATGACAAAAGCGTTATGTTGACAATTTGAAATGATTTGAACATTTATGTTTCTTGTACCGCTCCTTCAGATATAATTTTTTATTTATTTATTTTTAAATAATTTTTGTTTCTAACATTTGAAAATACCAGATTTTGAGCATTATTTAATGTTTTGTCCTTCTAATTACATTGACTTACTACATTAACATCCCAACAGTTACTTTCTCAGTTAGTTTTACACTCTTACTTGCGTAATTTCTTGGACCATTACTTGTACTTGTAGTTTGTACTAATTGAGTAATAATATTTTGAAGTAACATTACCTTTATTGAGTACAATTTTTGGATGCCCATCTCTGGATAAAATAGGCCTCTAGGACATTCTCAAAGTTACTGTAGTGTGTAAAATTTGATTAGATTAGATTCAATTAGACTTTTAAAATTGGGAATTGTGTTAAAGTGTAAAGACACCATTAGAGACCCCCAGAGAATAATAGGTCCTTCAGACCCAACTTTAGACCCTCACAAATCCTCAGAGACCCCTCAGACCCTCACAGATCCTCACAGACCCTTACTGACCCCTCAGACCCTCACAGACCCCTCAGACCCTCACAGACCCTCACAGACCCTCACAGACCTATCGACCCTCTGAGACCTCACAGACCTTCACAGGTCCCTTATAGACAGCCACAGGCCCCTCATAGTGATAACATAGACATAAACAGACTGCTGAAGGTGGCCACTTGCAAACCGAGGTGAGTGAGCAGTTTTCCGAGCAGCTCTGGAGGAGCGGGGACTGGGGGTGTTACAGCGGGGTGTGCTCCTGAGGAGGGCAGTCACAGCGGCGGAGTGTCCACGGTGGCGGCGGACAGAGAACACCGGAGGACGGGGTTCGACGCCAGCGTGCATGTGCAGGTAAATACGCGTGTGTGGGGCATTAGATTGGCGGGGGTATGGATGTGCTCCGTGCTGCGGGACTAAGGCTGGAGCAGCGCCAGAGACAGACGGGTATAGTTTATAAAGCAGCATCATCAGCGGCGCTCAGCAGAGCTGTGTGCCCGGGCTGAGGCTGTGGAGCTCGGAGAGCCGCAGAGGTGAGAGCGGGAGGAGAGAGCTGTGTGTGCGGACGCGCTTCTCTGAGCTGAAGGTTAAAAGATTGCTGTTAGCAGCTAGCGCTAGCCCCGATCTATGGACAGAGGCCAAACTCCGTCTAAAGCACGCACTGCCATCATTGAAATGTGATCAAAACAAATGAGTTTAGTGGCATGGGCTGCAGACGCTCTCCGGTGAAACTCGATGGCGTTACTGGTATGTGGAAGTTGATGGCGTTGTGCTTTTAGTGATGTGTCAGCCGTACCGCCCACACGGCGCTGTTATTTTCCTCTGGACTAGGTCATCCATGTGCGCTTTGGACCGTCCTGTCTGGGTGTGTGGAGCTGTCGGGCCCCGCAGCTGTCAACGGGAGGGGACGGGAGGAGACGGGGAGCACAGGGTCAAGTGTGGGCTGCTGCAGATGTTGGAGGGCACTCTGTCGCTCCGATTTCTCCTGGTTGTTTTTCTCCGAGAGCCCTCATTCCTGTGCTCCGCCACTACTGTAGTTCTGTACAGAGATACACAGCTAATGTTGGTTTCTTAAAGACTTTTGCTTTTACACAGCTGGGGGCATAAGTCAGTTGGCTATATTCAGCAACACAATAACAAAGTTTAGGTTATTTCTAGGCTCCAGTCTCTCCCTGTCCTTTCACAGGGTTTGTGCAGATTTGAAAGAGGCAGGGCCAGAGGTGTGTGTAAGCATTTACAAGTCACAAAGGATGAAGGACACCTTTGTCCCCAGGGCTGTTACCCTCCTCAATCAAACTGCACTGACATAGGACTGGCTGACAAGTCCTCCTTTTAACCTCCGCACCAAAAGTACTTACTGTGCTCACAGGAGATAGTTATTTGACTGATTGATATATTTGACTATAAGTGATTATGTTAAGCCTACTGCCTCTTCTATCACTGCATTATCTGCACCTCTATCAATGCCAGATTATTGCAACATTTTAGTAGTCATCATCATACCACAAAAACTCATCTGTAATGTTCCATGCTCTTGGATCACATCTCACCATTCCTCACCTCTATTGACCTTCAGTTTACAATACACAGAGCTTTTTGTACAATACAAAATGCTCTGTTCAAAAGCCTACTCCTACTCCTCCAGCTCCAAACAGCTTGAACAGGATTCCACCCATCACTGCTCCTTTCTGCTGCACTGCTCTACTGTCACCCATAACTCAGGACAATGGGTGCTCCGGCCTTCAGCGGGCAGCACCCAGACTATGGGCTCAGTTCTGATACACATAGGCCTTATATATTCAGTGCGCAGTGGAAAAAACACAGAATTGTCTTATTCTGAGAATCTCTAAATCTTAATATAATCCATGTTATTTACACTAATATCATAGGATAGCAAATGGAAGGGTAACAGCTGCAGTTCTCCCTCAACTGATCTTGTCATATGTGAGTAAAGGTTTAGTTCCAGATGTGATTCAGGTTCAGTTGGCTCTGTATTGAACCTGAGCACCATCCCCGTGTTCTGTAAGTTCAGGATGTTCTGCAGGTCCAGGATGTTCTTCAGGCTCCTGTTCCACCTCTGTCACATCACTCTCACATCACTCTCTCCTCACTCTGCTGTAGAGGGATGTTATGCAACTGTTGCCATTTAAATCAGTCCCCGTGTCTGTGTGTGCATCATTTCTAGGCCAGGCTGTGCTGTCGCTGTGGTGCTACAGGGATCCCCTCAGAGCTGCGTTCATGTCATGTGACGCCACAGCACGGTAGGGTCATGTGACACAGGCTGACGCAGGTGGGAGGGGCCAAGCTGCTCATCATGCTCCATTGCTTTCATATGTGGCCTATATGTATGTGTTAGTGTGTGGCAGGCAGCTGCAGTGTCTGAGAGCAGGGTGACTTTTGTCATGACAGAAAGGCTGATCAAAGTGACTGGAGAACAATGTAAAAACATACCAATGCTGCTACCATAGCTATTAAGTGTAGTGTAACAATACTTGATGCCACTGAAATGGCTTTTCCACACATATCTAGTGTATAACAGTCTTCTTTCAAACTAAAAATGTGTGTACTTTTACATAAAGGCAATGCCATTTATTACGGTGTTGAACTTTACAAGCGTGACGTCTCTGACATGATTCATACATTTACTATAGCCTGAATATTAGGTACAGATATGGTTGATATGCCTTTGTCTGTAGCTGTTTCTTTCAGGGCAAGTCCAATTCACTATTCACTGTTCTCTGCGTGTTTGGGTGGTTTGCTATAGTTTCTCTCATTATTAACCCTGGTTAATAATGAGAGAAACATGGTGTGGATCATGATCCTGACTTAAGGAAATGGATCTACAAGGGCACGATTAAAAATGAAATTCAGTCTCACGTCTTTATGTTCTTAATTTGAACAAAGCTTTGAGCATACACTAAATGTTAGATGCCTACAGCCTAAAGAGTCTGATCCCAGGGGACCTGGACTTTGGTGTGGCCTTACACAGTCCACATCAGACCTGAGGGCTCTGATGGAAACCCCTGTGTCGCCGTGACAGCGCCCTTCCTCAGGAAGCGCCAAGCCCCAGGCTCTCGGATGTCACATGGTCAGGGGCTGAAGTTTGTGAGCTCTGGCTCTGTACCTGATGTTTATGGTGTAAAAGCAGAAGGAGGCATCTTTTAAACTCTTATTCAGAGTAAAGTTAAATCTGACACGATGTGAGACATTGTGGTTTACTAAGAATGAATAGAATAGTAATTGTTAGACGTGTTATCCAGCACACTCCCAATGTGGCTCAGACACATGTGTTCTCCAGATGTGTGTCTCGGGTGATTTACGTCACAGATCTCCTCCTCACTCTGCACAACAGCCCCATCTCTCCCTCTACTGACTTTTTCTCTTTTTTATCTTCCACTCTTTTTCATCCCCCCTCTCTCTCCTTCTTTCACCCTCTCCCTCTCTGTCTCTCACTCTCTGTTTCTCCCCCTCTCCTTCTGAGGTATTGTGCATAAAGCTTCCATGTTTGGAAGAGGAAGACGTAGCCCTCATTGTTACAAACTGAGGGATTGGTATAAATAGGGTAATTATGATGCACAAGAGCAGCAGCAGTGTTTTGTTTGCAATGAGAAAGCACAATATTCAGTCTATTTGTTTTGTGGATGTTTGTGTCTGAAATGTGTCATTACTGATGCAGGAGGTCAGACAGGTGATCTAACCTGTTAAGAATCAGCATATGTTTACAGACCTTATGTCCTTGTGTCATTCATGTGTGTTCTGTTCTTCTGCCTCAGCCATGGAGCCTGCGGTGGCGTTGATCCTGCTGCTACACTGAGGACCCACTCCTCCACCTGCCTCAGATGTGATCATGTACAGTGTGGAGGACCTCCTCATCTCTCATGGATACAAGCTGCCCAAACACAAGCCCTCCAGCTCGGGCCCTCCTGCCCGGCCCGCCCCCTCGGCCTCACCCCCCTCCTACAGCAGGCACCAGCAGCTCCTGGAACGGCCCCGCACCGTCAACGGCTTCTGCAGCTACACCCTCAGCCACAGCCACACGCGGGACCGCAGCCAGTCAAGACAAGAGGGCCGCCTCAACGACACCGGGTGAGTGTCTCTCTCTGTAGGTAGTCTTCTGAGACAGGGTAGTCAGGGTCAGAGATGCTATCTCCAGGTTATAGTTGTTTGTTTATGTGGGTCTTTATTTGATACAAAAGCTCAATTTTTGTGCAAATAGTAAAGATAAATGTGTTATGTAATGTATAAACAAAACATGGCCTTTAGTGGCCCAGTTTGTTTTAATCAGATGAATGTCAAAATTGAGTTTAATATTTGCTTTACAAGTTTAAAATAACAGATTAATATTTCATCTCCTTCTTTCCATCTGTGCCACTTTAGCAAATGTTTTTTATTTATTTATTTTTTATTTTATTTTAGATTGATATAAACCTGTAGCTGCTTGCAGCCATCTAGCTCCATCTAGTGTTCATTTACCCCAAGATACATAAATGTTTACAGATTACATAAATGAAATCACATTAAATTACTCCCTCTCCTTTTTAGCTTCTGTGATGCAAACCGCAGTCTTCAGCTGCAGGCCAAGGATGTGTCCTACTGGAGGAGGAAAGGGCAGGACTTTGCTGTGTTGTTAGACTACACAGACTACAAAGAAGGTGCTGCTAATGGTCGACAAGGAGCTTATGTAAGACCAGACAGGGCTGAGGAGGTGAGGGGCTCGGGGCCTCTGGAGGAGTGTCCCAGGTCAGAGAGGCCTCACTGCAGGGACAGTCAGCTGCTGCTGCCCTGGAGGACGGCTGAGAGGAAGTGCCAGAGCCTGGGTGCAGAGGAGTGGCACCCAGCTGAACAACGCCTGCTCTCCAGGACTCCAGAGGGCATGGTGCTCCCCCGGACTAAAGCCAGGACTCAGTCTCTGCCCAGGATGCAGGCCAACTGTCGGCAGTACGTTCCTCTGTTTCACCAGAGCACCTACAGAGCCCCACGCTGGCCAGAAAACGGCAGACCTGCCAGTGCAAACCCTCTGTCAATCACACCAAAGCCACGCTTCACACGCCCCCCCAGGCCCCCCTCTTATGAGATGCACCAGCAGATCAGGGGCAGCTGTGAGCTACTGTCTGGGAGAGAGCTGACCAGGGAGAGAACACCCCTCCCAAGGTTAAGAACAACAGAGTCTCAGCTGGACTACTTTGCACAGGACTGTGGACCACCAGGGTACATCCCTCCCCCATCCTATAAGAGAGCCCCCATCATGGAAGGCGTCTGCAGGGATTATGGGGAAGTTGCCATCAACTATAGGTATACTTACAGTTAATAACATCATATGCATCACATTTGTTATTATTTTGTGAACATTTTATGAAAATCAAAACAAGGATAAGACATTCAAAATGCATTCAAATTCACTTTCCTCTGTAGGCTATATCTTACTTGCTTACTAGCTGTGCTAGCCAGACTGGCACATGAAAAGAGCCACTGTGGAGCTCTGAACCACGACCTAAGTAACATTAGGTCTTTTGGGTAGGAGTGAAGAGGTAAAGTTTGGCTTTTATAGAAGCTAGTTAATAGTAAATCCCTAATAATACTTAAAATAATTTTCTACCATAGATACATTCATGTTTCATTCACTCATTCAACATGTCAATATTATTAGAAGCTTATGAAATTTTTGCCAGTGATCAACACAGTTTGTCTACTGTTCAAATATCCAAACACAACATCCAGAAATGTTCAATCCAGTCAACTGTTTTACTACAAAATTTCATATAACAATTAGTCCATAACTTCTATTAATCCTGTGTCTTCATGCATTGTCCACTATTAATGATAATAACAGAAAAAAAAAAAAATAATAAAAAAAAAAAATATATATATATATAAAAATTCATTAAACAGCTAATTCTTCCATTGAATTCAAATCTGTGATCCATGTCTGTGATGATGGTGCATGTATTTTGAAACAGTTACTGAAGTCTGAGTGCGTGTGTTTTTTCAGGTACAGAGGAGACATGTACCAGCAGCTGCACAGGGCTCCAGATGGCTCTCATTGGTGCCCCCCACATGTTGGAGGCTGCAGCACCACGCCCCACTCCAGGCAGCTCTACCCTGTCTACATGACCCAGGACAGGCCAGGAGGGAGGGTCCAGTATCTGCCCTTTGACCACCCCTCATCATTAGGAGGAAACTCCCTAACGGACTCTGACAAGATCCGCCACATTCGCAAGGAGCTTCCAAGCCTCACCGTGTCCGAGCCAGCTTCCGGTAACAGTGCCTTTTTGCCCCCTCCACTGGGACCTTCTTCACTCGTGGTTAATGACTCTACCTATGGGGAGTTTGACAGTGACAATACCAGGTGGCACAGACATTTGCACAAAGAAACTGTAGATAACATCCCAGCAACTGACCAAAACTACAATAACAGATACCACAAAATCCAACATGGCCGTCCAACATCTCCCTTTTCAGCTTTCCATGTGCCAACGTCCTCCTCAAGTCTGAGGTGCAAGTCAGAGCAAGGCTTTTTAGAAACTATCACCCAAGTGAAGCAGATCAAACCTGACTTTGGCGCAGACAACAACAGGAACCCCAAGAGAAGATTCAGTGAGACCATCTTCTGCCTTGTGTCTGTCCCAGTCCACACTCCCACAAACTTAAACAAAAATGCTCCAGCAGACCAGAACAACAATGACCCTGCCACCAGCCACAACATCCCAGACACCTTTGCAGTGGGCCTGAAGGAGAGCCGCCCTGTGAGGAGCAGGTCAGTCAACCAAGTGCCCATCTGGAGCCAGTGCTCTCTCCCTGACACCAGTGGTACCTCCTCCCTGAGGAATTATAAGAGGGCTCCTCTCAGAAAAGAGATTATTGATGCATGGGCTCTTCAGGCCAGTGACAGCAAAGACATGTACTCCCGGTCATGGCCTGGGAACCAGTACCGCAACCAGGAAACTCAGACCGGTTCCCCATTGGTCAAGAGTCCAGAACCTGAGGATAAACCTACTCAGGCAGTGCCAGACACCAGCGTAGACAGTACATCAGGAAATGGTTACTGTCTAAAAGACCAGAAAAACCTCCAGCTTTCCAGCAATAGTGCGTTTTCTCTAATTAGTCCTACCCAAGCTCCATATAAGGAGCCTCCATTGTCAGACTCCAACAAAGAGAAGCAGCCTGTGTCCAGTCCCATACTCTACGCCCCAGAGCCCTCAGCAGACAACACAGAGCATGTCAACTTTGGTCAGTTCCTGCTAAAACCTGTGGATCGGCGCCCCAGTGATTATATTGGTGAGTTAGAAAGCATTAACAAAGAGATGGAGGACACCATTAGCAAAAGGGCCAATATGAGTTTGGGCAGGAAAGGAAAGAAGAAAGCCAATGTGCACCAATCAGGGGCACAGTCTATGGAAGAGATGCATTTAGAGAAGCCTACTTATATTAACATGCGTTCAAAGTCTTTTACCTCTACTGCTGACACTGACACGGACATAAGCTGTTCATTGTTCAGGCCACATGAAAATGAAAATGTCCCACCATCTCAAGAGCACAGCGACTTTACTCTGGACAGTGACCTAACCCCACAGGACATCCCAGTTCCTCAGGAGTCCATGCTTCGAGACGTCGGCCTCAAAGTCTACACTGAGACTGGGCCAATGGAGGCAGCTCCACGATCAAGCTCTGTTCCACCTTTTCAATCTTTTGATGAGCAATCATGGGAAAAAATGACCACCGTAAACATGTGCAAAGACAGCCAGGAGCACAAGGTAAACAGAGAGTCTAAAGCTAGAAGCAGCCATAAGCATCACACATCTGGAGTGAGTTTAAGGATCTGCCGGAGCCGCAGCGAGAGCAGCAGATCTTCTCATAAGAGGGAGTGTTCACCTCATGTCAACAAGCTTAACCGTGTCAAGTCGTGTCCCGGGGGTAACCAGCCTACATTAGCTGATGAGCATTTAGAGAGCTTGTTAATAAAGGAGAAAACCAATTCTCTACCGGCGGAGGACCTCAGTCACCTGTATGAGATCAAATGTGCCGAAGGGATCCCCGAAAATGAGTCAATTGAGCAGAGAGCCGCAAGGATTCTGGGCATTGCTATTCCAGTTGGAGCCTTGTGTGTTGACAAAGAGGAGATACAAGGCAATGGTGAGTCTAACATTGATGAAGAGGAGGGAAATGTCGAGAAAGATCCTGCCAAATGTACAATGTCCACACCATTGGTTCACAACGTAGAACCAACAAAAACTGGATATTGTGAGGAGACAAACCTGGACATTGTGGAAAGTCCAGTGGAGGAGCGTAGCTTATCTGCTGCAATTTGTCCGGACTCTGTGAAAGATAACCAAAACAAGGAGACTAAGCAGCTGGGAGAATGTGCAATGTTAAGTAGAGATGTTAGTGAAGTAAGTCAGGAAGACAGTGATGAGAAAGTTGCAATAGATGAAACGCAAGACAACTTACACATGTATTTTGAGCAAATACAGGGATTAGAGTCGAAGGAGGAGGTTGTTATTGCACTAGTAAATGATGAGGGAATCAAAGAAGTAGGTGAACTGACAACAGAGCATCCAGGTAAAGTTGAGCTTACAGATGAGGGAGGTATTGGAGAGAAGGGGCCAGAGGTGGGCAAAGCAACAGTAAGCAAAGAAAGCCGGGTAGCGCCTCCCAAACCACCGAAACCCAAACAGCGTACCAGGCTCCAAAAACCAGCCCTACTTCCCAAACCGCGCTGTGTACCCAAGAGGGAGATCAGTCTGCCCCGTTACAGCACCAGCACCACGGAGGAGGCCCCGGACACTGTTCCTGGTAAGCATATCCTTTGTCATTGTTAATTCATGGGAAAGTGATTTTGTATTAAAATTCTGGGAAATAAATAATAAATAAAGTACGCAAGTACTTACATCAAATTGGCAATGTAGCTTATGTGGTGTATAATGAGTTTGTAAACTCTAGACACTTAAACTTATCCTTAACATCTAAAGTTTTTACACAGGCCAACTTAAGCAATTCACAAAACATTTGTGTACATAAGTAATATTATTACATAGTTAAATTAGGTGTATGTGAATACATGTATTTATATATAAATAGATAATAGTGTGATTGTTTTTGTAGGGTTAATATCAAATTTTATATTAATATATGTCAATATTGGAATTGAGACCATAATGACTGAGGTGCAATAAGAGAAGTGATTCCTGACCTGTTTGCTCTCCTCCTCAGACACATACGACCCAAGCCGTGTGGAGAGAGTGTAGGCCTGGCACAGAGGAACATCTTCCATCACTGTGGAATGACCATTGGTCCTGGACCCCTCTGGATTCCTCTGGGTCCCTCTGGGTCCCTCTGGGTTCCTCTGGGTCCCTCTGGGTCCAGTCTCTTCTTCACACATCCTCTACATGTCCTGGCCGCAGGGGCTGCTCTGAGCCTTCAGCACATCTCTTTCTTTTGGCAAATGTCAGTGTTCCATCTGCACTCTAGCTTCTTGAGCTTGTGTGGAAAATGAATGTAGAAGTGCTTCTCTTTTGGAATATTACATGTCAGAGTAGAAAAGAAAATATCATTATAGTATTGCATCACAATCAGTATCCCCTCCCCCCAAATGTACATAAGGCGTTTCTTACAGACTTATAAAGTACTATTCAGCAGAAGAAATGTATATTTTCTTATCAGTGTGTTACATTTTAGAGATCAAGTCTACTATGTATGTGTCCCCTGCTCTTTATCCTTTTGTGTGATAGAGAATGTACTGAAATGATCAACACTGTGCTCCTTGAGTCTCACTCACAGCAATATTGTTGTCCTATACACAGTGTGTGTGGTGTCTGTACGCCAGTCTCATTTATGTTAGCAATCACCTCATGTACTCAAAGTACTCCCCAGTACTCTGGCTCCAGTTTCACCACTCTTTCCTCTCAGTGAAGCTCACTTTTACTGTACTAGAGTAGTTCAAGAAGGAAGGCTTATCAAAAGCACAACCTATTAATAATTATTAAAATAATGATTATAATAATTATTACAAACCCAGTGTGAAGCTAAATAATTTGGAAATGAATCCCTGTGTGTTTATGATATTTAAAAATATTAATGCCTAACCCTTCTACAGGTGGGTCTGGAGATATCTGTTTATGAACTCATCTTGTGGCATAGTCAAACGTGTGGCGTATCTGTGCTATTTGAGTGTCCAGTTCCTCAGCTGCTGGTGAAGTGTTGTTTCCTTGTAAGGACTTCTGCTGTGGACAAGTCAGGTTATTAGGTTGAATGTAAAGTTTAAACCATTAAGCATTTCACTCATTCAACTTAACATTATTTTCTACTTTTTAAAATATATATTTTATGGCAATAATTCTGATAGAAACATGATACTGAGTGTGGTATTTAGACTGTACACAATAATGTTGATTAACATTATCTTCTCAATAATTAAAAATAACATATCAGTATATTACATTGTATGCGCAACTGCAATTGGTAAACTCTCATTGTATATGGGGTAGCAATATTATTATTAGTAAAGATGAGTACTTACCAAATGGAACTTTCTGCTATGCACTGGGCTTGCTGCTGTGTGTGGCTTTTGGCTGGATCAGTCAAGATTAGGGGCAGTTGTGGCAATGGCTTTGGAAACTGTAGCTGCTGGTTTGGCACTTCATGGGATGGTCTGTATCCAGATGTGGCAATCGGCTAATAGCATGGCTTTTGCCATTGCTAAGTGAGTGGGGCTGTTTGTGGGTAAATGGGGCAGTGTGTTAGAGTGTGGCAGTTTTTGGTGAGTGGGACAGTTTGTTGGAATGGAGCAGTTTGCTGGTGAGTTGGGCAGTTTGTTGGAGTGGGGCAGTTTTTTGGAATGAGACAATTTGTTGGCGAGTGGGGCAGTTTATTGGCGAGTGTGCCGGTTGCCAGGGCCAGTTCAACTGTTGGGGCAGTCTTCATAATAGTGAACCCAGTACCTCTGTGTCTCTGCTCACTTTTCTACTGCAGAATTCATACAGACCACTGGTGCACATTTTGATTTAATATTTTCTATTTTCATATAGAGGTCTTTTCAGCTTCTTTTGTATGTGCTGCATTTCTCCTATTTGTGCATGGAATGTGTGACGTCACACAGGTGTATTTGGTACTCTATAGTTTATCCAATAACAATGTTATATTTGCTATATTGTATATTTTATTTCAAATGTTATACTGCATATTTAAATAAGAACAATGTATTTTTAGATCCTTGTGAAAAAAGAACTGGAGGCACAGTGTTGTCTAATCACATAGACAGTGAGCACCTGTACAGAGCAGTGCTGCAGTCTTCAGAAATAAAGTTCTTTGCATGATTATTCTTTCTTTATCTTTGTCTTTTTCAAGAGGCATTGTATAACTATGTTCAGTTGAACACTTTCACTTTGGAAATAAATTTATCATAAGAATAATAATGATAAACCCCATCACAAAAAAGCAAAATAAAAAATGGTGCACAGACAAATCTGGATTTTCATCAGCTTTATTGGATTAGAATGACTAGCCTGCTCTCCTCCCACAGGACACCTGAAGGGCACAGAGCACTTTGTGTTCTTCAGGGATCATAGGCCTGTTACCTGGTCGTGTGTACCCCTAATGCTAGCATTACATTCTGGCACAAAGAGTAATCTCTGCACTCAGCATATTAGGTCAGATTGGCAGTTTCTGTATCCATTCCATTGGGTATTTTAAACGCATAAAACCTGGTCAAAAAATTCAATTATAAAGCAGCAGTTAAGTTGAAACCAAATGTCAAGTAGCCAAAACTTTGATGGCAATTGTCTAAAATTAAATACATTCAAAATCTTAAAACCCATTTAAGATGGTTAAAGGTTGCACCTGCAATGCAACTGAATTACACTTCAATCAGTTCAATCCGATTCCACAGAACAGTGAAAACACAAAGAATACATGAATTCTTTTAGAATTACATTTTAAACAGGACTACATTAGTATGCTCAAACAAAGCCATTCTCTACCTAATAATTAAGGAATAAGTTATCTGTCAGTGCAAAACTGGGAAATAAAAACTCTTTAAGACAGTCAGCAGTGGAACCAGATGTTCTCAGGCAACTTTATCACTGTGAACTCCTCCATCACACAGCGCCTTCAGCCTTGTCTGGTGCCTCAGAAATGTGGGATGCAGCATACTTCAGACGGAAGCCCCCTACACACACAGGAGAGTAGAATAGCTTTATGTGTACATTTATGCCTTTATGCCAGTAATTGTGTGGGAAGTGCTTTTCCCCGTTTTACCTTGTTGTGTGGAATCAATGGAGGGCTGGTTACAGTCATGAGTGTAGTGCCCACTCATCCCACAGTTGGAACAGGACACAATACCATTCTTCTTATTGAGCCCACCCCCCATTGTTGCAGCTGGCAGTATACCAACAGGGCTGGGGTAGGGCTGTGGGTACAGGCGCTGGCAGAAAGAGGCTGGCATTTGCTGCTGTATACCCAGCAGGTCTGTGTGCGAGTGCAGCGGGCCGTAGGGGGCGTAGATGGGGGCCAGAGTGGTTCCATTAGGCTGGGGCTGTGGAGCAGCATGTGCCTGCGGGAGGTAGTTTGTGAGTGGGAACAGATGTGGCAAGCCCAAAAGTGGTCGTGCCCCGGAACCAACCTGGTGGAAGAACATTGGAGAGGCGCTCACTGGGCGACCGCCACACTGACAACCACATAAGCCACAGCTGAGGGTAGGCTGTGGCCGCTGCCCAGGGCCCTCCACACATACCTCACTGCTGGGGCTAGAAGACGTACAGTCACTATGGGCCATGCTGGGAGTGAGGGCTGGGCTTGGGCTGGGGGCTGGCCCGGGGGTGTGTGTGGGCACCACTGGAGGGACTGCTGCCTGTAAGAGGCCTTGAACAGGGGGTGCTGCTGCCACTGCGGCTTCGACGCTGGTCATGACAGAGGTGGGTGTAGGGGGCAGGGAATAAGGCAGGTTTAAGGCTGGGAGCTTGGTATGTGGTGTCTCCACCAGGGGCATCGGAGCCGGATCAGGACATGGCAAAGGAGGCTGAAGACTGGCAGATAAGGAAGGCAGGCTGGTGGACATAACACTGATAGCTCTGATGGGCGTGGGCAAAGGAGTTGGTGGGGCAGAGGGAGATGGGGGTGCATCTCCTGCTGCATGGGATAGAGATTTGAACCTCTGAACCAGTGGTTGCATGGCAGAGATTTCTGGAGGGGGTAGGCTGATGGGTGTTACTCCAAATGTAGTGATATGGTCTCCCTTCTCTGATTCCACCATAAAGCCAGGGCCTCCCATCGCTGGTGGTAGATGCATCCTTACTGCCCCAGGACCAGGCTTGGAAAGTGACGGGGCTCCAGGGGGCAGAGTATATGGCATAAAGGAGATTGCACTGATGTCTGGGTTGTCCACTCTGATGGCCTCCATCTGAGTCTGGAGGCTCATGGGTAAAAGTGGATCAGCTCCTAGGCCTTCAGCAGTGTGGTCCAAGTGGCTGCAAGGATCTGGGAAGAAAAAGTGATTTTAGTTTGTTCTAAAAACCTTGTCAAACACCATTCGTGCAGCCTCAGTCACTAAACATATGTTTAGTTCAACTGAACTCACTCATTCGAAAATATAAACTAGGCTGAGCATTGTGCAGAAGCTTCCAGCTAATTTTAAGAAGGGTTCAACTAGGGCCTAGGAGATATCACCAGTACTGAAACTTGCATGAATGGATCTAAAAACCTCTTCATGCATGTTTTTGATGAGGGAACATTATAACATAGTAGAAAGCTTTAAAAAAAAGCATAATACTCACGCTTTAAAGTAACAAATTTTTTTTCTATTGAGAAGTACCTTTTTACTGGACAAGTCAAACTTAAAAAAAACTGCAGTGTGGTATCTTGCCAGAGATGGCTAAGCAAGGAACTATTTGCTATTAGAATAATCCTAAAACATATAAATACATATTTTTATAATATGTAAGATGTAAGTTCCACCCAAAGTTGCTGGAGAGGACTCCAAATCCCATGAGTCCATATGTAATGAAAAATGGCTGGATTCAAGTGCTTTATGAGTGTATAATTACATGCAGAGGCTTGTTTCCAGGCAGCACAGTGCTGCTCCTCCTCACTGTCCAGGCTGTCTGTAGCTCTGTGTTGTGGACTGGAGGCACAACTGGAGCGCTCTGAAGAACTCTCACCAAGTGTATCAGGGCCAGAAGCAGCTTCTGCAGTGGAACAGACCAATGTTTCAATGGTGTGTGTGACTGTAAACCTGACAAACACACACTCGTACTCACCCTTCCACTGAAAGTTTGCGGCTAAACTCCCATTGGGGGTCCCCTTGGTCTTTCCTTTGCCTCTGCATACAAACAGAGAAAACTTAACCACCATTTCTTGTGCCATTAAAATTGCCAATGGGCACATAGGCACTCTGAGACCTACCTGAGAGCAGGCTGCACGTAGTTTTGGCTCTCACACTTGTGGTGCTATTAAACACATGTCAGTAAAAGGTGACTTTAAAGATCTTTTTAATCGAGCAATTATAATATACAACAATTTAACCAAAATGCAGCAATTTTTTTTAATATCTCTTTAATAATAGCATAAGACATAAAAGACAAGACTGATGAGAAAATAGCTTGATGATTGTTCCATAGATAGATGTTTTGTTTATATTAGAATTTCAGTTAGACATACTTAATAAAGAAATAATATACATCATGCGTTGAAATTAAAAATGGTGAAAATGAATGATTATGTGCAATGGATCACTGACCTCTGTAACATGGCTCTCAACAGGGCAAGTCAAGCTGCAGAAGTAAAAAAAAAAACAACAACAAACAACTTTGGTTACAGATGCTCTGTGGTACAAAAATTCCTTAATAATGAATTCTCTTTACTTAATCTATTCACATATTACTATCCATTCTATTTGCCACTATGTTAAGTATGAAATGGTGAAATGATGGTGGTGGTTGGGTTGCATGGATTATATAGGGCAAAACTTACCTTGGACTTCTGTTTCTGTGCTTTTTCTTATAGCCCTGAACAAAGCACTCTAGGAGAAAAAGAGAAAACGACATCACTTTCACCACACACTACCTGAGGTGATAAGGTGACAGCTACCTCTTATGAGCAGTGAATTTAAGCTGTAAGAAAAACTCTGGTCACACACGCCCCCTTCAGTGAGACACAGGTACTGCATGTCTCAAATTAAGTTTCATTTCAGGTCTGGGCAATAATTGAGAACAGAAACTGAAACGGCAGAGCAAGTAAACAAGCTAATGTAGACAGTGAATCATGGGTGAATGGTTAGAGCTAAAAGGAGGATCCTGCTTTGAAACTATACATATTACTTTAATAATATCATTTGTGTAGATGGGTTTTTTGATACAATGTTTTATTCAGTTTGGAGTTAGTTCAGTTAGTTTTTTCCATTGCTGGGCTCATGGCTCTCACCTTCGTCCTGACTGGAGCCATCAGAGGCAGGTTCACGGTACACCTGTCGTGAGTCACCGCTTGGGCCTGACAGAACAACATGTACATTTTATACAACTGAAAATAACCACAAAATTTTGCATTATAAAAGAAAATCACTCTTTTTGTACATGCAATCTACCTTAAACATGTGCTACCTGTGCTATCATAATTACGTTGATCGCACAAGCAACGCAAAACCATCTAGTGACAATATATACTAGTCATGTCACTAGTGAGCATATTAAAGGTACACTGCGTAACTTTTCTGGCGGAGGGTTTGTGATTTTTGTGATTTTTACAGGATATGAGTTTAATGCCCTATGGTGGAATTCCAGGCAGGGCAATAACTTCTTTATGAAAACACAGTGCTTTGTTCACTTAGTAATCTTGTATGTCCAGAGACTATTAGTTTGAATCTTGGTTTGTGAATTTGAAGAGTATCTGTGCTTTACTAATAGTATGAACTAATGTTAGCCTCTACAACTAGGTGTTTTTTTCTTATTTGAGGAATTGTGTAAAATATTGAAACATAGGATGAACGTCTTCCACCCACCACAGTCTGAAGTGAAGAAGCAGCACACTTTCCTGTTCTGTGTGAAGACTGGAGGAGCAGACAGAAGGTGATTCCTACAAGAGAAGAACAGATAATCAGCTCTGGACTGGGCGAACTCAAAAAAAAAGAAGAAAAAACAACAACTTCCCACAAAGCTTCATCAAATTATTTCCCGATCACAAGTACTGTAATGTGGTACCTGAGCTGTTCCTCTGTGCTCTTGTTCTCCACTTGCTTCAAAAGTTGAAGAAGGCCTTTTTCAAATGACTCATTGCACTGATGTTTTGGAAGCTGCAGAAAAGCACAAATGTTTGGATTATTTAAAGGTGCACTATGTTTATAAGTGCTTTTCACAAATGTCAGAGATCAGTGTGAAGGTTTACTGAAACAGTAAAGCTAACAACAACTAGCATGTTAATCATACATTTCCTGATCCTAGGACAAAGCCACAGACATATTTTGACCTCAAGTGCGGCTTATACAATATATCTGTACTGGGGCAAGACAAACTTGCTCAGAAACATTGGGGAAAAAATGATACATGGCCTTTAGTATCAATCCATTCTATATTTTAGACAGAATAGTAATCTACTGAAGAAGTGTACTTTTGGTAGTACTACTTAGCGGGCATCACGTTCACTGCAAAACTTGTTTTACCGCTCATGTGTCTGGGATATTGTGCATTGACATACCTTCAAGAGGAAGTTCTCCAATTCCGAATGGGTTTTGGTAACACGGCTGGAGGAGGAGTCGGACCATGTCACCTAGAACAAGCAAGCACCATTACAGTGCAACGTTCTTATGCTTTAAAAAAGAATATACAATAGCAACAACATTTGCAATTTCGGCATAAAATGGGTACTTTCAATAAAACAACTTTACTTTGTACTTCAGTTCACTAGGCTTGCCAAACGTATTGAAAATCTGATACTAATCAATAGTAAAACTAGCATCAAAACTACTATATTAGTTATAAGGAAATAACATCAACAGGACAAAATTTTACCTTTCCTGAACAGTTTTATAATAATCTTGAGCTTTAATAGAACTACACTATGACCATGTGGTAGCATTTAAAAAAAGAGCATTTTTTAATTGTAATTGTTTCAATTTCAGCATCGAGTCTATTCCTTAGTATCAAAATTGAGTTTAAACATAAGGTCCCTTTATTACAGAAGAAAGTGTGATCCAAAACTGTCATAGAGGCTTGAGTTGCGTACCTTAAAGTTATATTCCCTGTCACCTTTTGTTCTTGAGATGCCCCTCAGCACAATTCTCTCAATATGGACAGCTGCACAAAAATAACATAAATAAATATAATCTCATATAAAATATTAGACATTTACATAATGTGATGGCATGATTAACTAGTCTGTACCTTCTTTCTGAGGAGCCACTTTTGATGATGGCAAACGGTGCTCTACCAGGGACTGCAGCTCCTGGACACAAACACAGCAAGTGTAGAAGTACAGTCCCAAAGTGTACTTCAGCATGTTTTGAATCATTTGGTTGTCTTGTGTAGTTTAGATTTTATTCTATTTCTGCTATTTTGTACTTTTGTTTTGCAATTTCCCCGTTGTGGGACAAATACAGACCTATTGTCATATGTTTTAATCTTAATATTTAGGGAAATACTGAAGATAAAATGTAAACAATGTGAACAAGCTTAAAATTACAAATGAAATGCTCACTAAACACTGGTAGAACTATTCGGCTTGTTTATGGGTGTGCGATGGCTTTTATAGAAACTGGATTTTCTTGTCTATCCCAGAGGTTTATCAGTTAGTTAAGGCACCTGATAAAAATGTTTGCAAATGCATGGAAACAAGATTCCTAGTTAGGAATGGAAATTTGGTAATGGATATGAAGATAACAATGCAGCAGAACCCCAGGCATTGAAATCACTTGAAGTGTTAACAGCAGGCCTATGTCTGTGACAGACTTCATGTAAACATGGCTCATGTAATGGCAAGCCCTGCGAGAAGCCCACCTGCTATACGTCAGTTACGACAGATTAGCTAACTTAGCAAAAACTTGAGCCAAATTACCTGGTGTATGGGGAAAAGAATAAGCTGCTAACATGGTTATGTTAGGTTGTAACTTAAACTTTTACCAGGGCCTGGGCGGTCCTCCGGAGCAGACTTTGACGCTGCTCCTCTTCTACCATGAGCTGGGTTTTCTCGAGCTGAGCTCGGAGCATTTGCCGTTGGTGGAAATGGAAAGCAGGGTGGAGAGACGCCATAGTAAACAGCAGCGCCAACTGCTCCAAAGCAGCCACCGCCGCTTGGTTCTGCTCCGAGCTTCCGTCGACAGGAGCCTCTCCTCCGCCCTGACAGCGCACAGACACCCGAGGCGGCGGAGCAGGACAGGGAAAGGAAGTTTGGGACAACAGGGCAGGATCTACACGGCTCAGAGTCTGGAACAATATTCCAGCACATTCCCTGCTGTCAGAGCCCAGAAGCGACAAGCACACAAGCAGTTTGGACCGAACCACAGGGTCATTCACGTCCGTTAAATTCCCCAGTTCACTGGGACTGTTCGCCCGACACTCAAAGTCCCTCAGGATATGGTAATCTTTCCGAGCGAGATCCTCGAGGTAGGAGCCCAGGAAGCGGAGCTCCAGGGGTTGGCACATGTGCAGCAGCCCGCACATGAACTCCAGACGCCGGACTGGGTCTAGGTGCAGGCCGAACCACTCAAACACCGTCTCCTTGTTGAGTGGCAGTTGTCCCGGTCCGTGGGAACTTGTGGGGGCACACATAGCCCTCGGCCGTTGGAGCGGCTCGTCCTCGGACGTGTTCTGCAGTAGCTTCATTTTCGGCATTATTAGTTCCTCACAAAGGACATCAGAGCTGAAACAAGCGGGTATGACCCATGTGTGACGGCTCTCCGCTTCTTTAGAAAGTGTAGAACCGGAGCCGTCTCATGAGCTGTGCTGTGTTCAGTGTCAGATGTGTCAGATACAGGGCAGACCGGAGCAGACCCGGAGCAAACGGGCTGAGCAGGAGCAGCCTTTTCCGGTATCTACTTCTTCACGTTACGTGGACTGTACGCAGAATGGCGCTCTGCTGCCTCCCTCGGGTGAGAAAGCGTCATTACTTCAAATCAGTCTAGTTTTGTCAAAGATCAAGTCCCACTCCCACCTCTCACTCTGGATTTGTAAAACCATGAAGCTTAACTTAAGCATATACTAAGAAACAGAATGAAGATATAGAGCAAAAATGGAAACCTTTATATTTAATAATACAAGTGATGTTTTTGCCAGAGGTCGATAGAACTAGCCCAAATCAGAGATGAAATCATAGACATTTTCCCTGTGTAGTTTAATGTCATTCAGTAGGCTTTAATGCAATACAATGTTTCATTATTTACAGTAAATTTTTAGGCCCTCTTGGAGGCCCTCTGGTGGCTTTAGTGCCCAAAGCAGCACTGGTTAGTCCACAAATAAGGTTGAGCTGGCCCTGAGTAAAAGTACTTTTACTTGAGTACAATGTTTGACTGCTACCACTGGTTGTTACTTTGTCTGTTATTAACCAAAAAAGGCGCTCTCCATGAAGAACAGGAGGAATGCATCATCATGTTTTCAAGGGGATCCTATGAATAATAAAAATTAACAACAAAATGTTATATAATTACAGTTTATACAGGCTATAACATGACAGAGATGACCGACTATATGACCCAATTTAGATTTTTAATCTGTAATCCAAAAGACAGAAGGTAGAACTGTGCAATTATGATGATCAATTATTAAACACTGTTCTGTCTGTTTCAGTTGAAATTCCATTTTTTTTCTTTGTGATATCCTACATTTATAGACCAGTCAAAACCCATTACTAGTTTTTAGTTTTAGTTAAAACTGAGTGATGAGAAATATGGCAATATAAAACCGTCGAGACTTTATGTAGTTATATTAAAAAAAATAAATGTTGCAAGAATGGGATGTCTTTTCTACCCATGACACTCACTGCTATATTTATGTCTTTTGCAGTACTGTCTATAGCACGTATAGGCTACTGTGTTAAGTGTGTGGGCAGTGGGGCCCCTCCCACTGGTCCCTCCCTCTGCACAGTAGTTGTACCGATGACTGCTGCGGGATCTCACTTGGTTCTGTCAGAGCCTGCAGAGCACATGAGGTAAGTAATTTCATTGATTTGATCCTGCATGCATGTCCTGTGTACAGTGTGTAGATAGGACAGGTGAGGCTAGAGAGACAGGTGTGATGGGCAGGACAATTACCAAGGCAAATGATGTGATGTTTTTGACAGGTGGTATCAGAGGGGCTATGTGGTGGATGGTACATGTGTGACCGGTGAATGTAATAGGAAGAATGAGTCAAAACTGGAATAGTTACAACAGGTGTGAGTCAAGAGAAAAGACAGGGCTGTCCATGAGACATGTGTGCGATGTAAGACAGGTGTAATATGAAGGGCAGGCGTGATGAGTATGGTATAATCATATAATATAATCATATATCATATAACAGGTGTGACCATAGTACCACAGGTGTGACCATAGTGCAACAGGTATGTCCATAGTACAACAGGTGTTATCATAGACAGATGTGATCACAGTGGGATGGAAGCAGAGTTGATCAGTCGGACAGGTGTGATCCTAGTATGACAGGAGAGGCCATAGAAGGACAGGTGTGACCATGGTACATCAGGTGTAATCAAAGTATGACAGGTGCAACAACAGTAAGACACATGTGACTATAGTAAGACAGTTACATAGTGCAACAGGTGTTACCTAGTATGACAGGTGTTGCATAACATGACAGGTGTGACCATAGTATGGCAAGTGTTACATAGATGTCTGTTTAGTCCTTTAGTCATTAAAATCCGATTTGATCTTTTAAAAACTAAGTGTTACATAGTATGACAGGTGTTGCATAGTACAGTAGGTGTCACAGAGTATGACAGGTATTACATAGTACAAGTGTTACATTGTACAGCTGGTGTTACATTGTATAACAAGTGATGCATAGTTCAATACGTGTTACATGGTTCAGCAAGTGTTACATAGTGTAGCAGGTGTTACATAGTACTACACGTGTGACCATAGTACAACAGATATGACCATTGTGTGACAAATATTTTGAAAATTTGTGGTTGAAAATAGTTGAAAACTGCTACTTGCAGAACTGCTGTTGTACTCTTGAGTAACAAATTTCATACAACTTTCAATTATAAATGCATGAGTGATTATCATTGAAGGTGTGATGACTTATCCCCGTATTTTTGTTTGTTTGTTTCAATCCAATAACAAGTCAGACTGTAGCTTACATTGTAATATGTGAAGAATTCAACATAGATTAAGTCTCTTTCTGAAAGACACAAATGTCACCTTGTTTTGTGAAATTAAGATAATTGACTCACTGTAGGAGCTACTTGCATTACTACAATAAAAACAAATAAACGGGAAGTATGAAAGGGCATCAAACAGCATATATTTTATAAGGTGGTGACACTGGTTTCAACACATGGAATGCAATGTGGTCTGGGGCCAGAGGAGGGCGATGGAGCAACCACAGAGCTGTGATTGTGGCTGGCCTCTGCTCATTAGTGTGATGCTCTCAGATGAAAGGACTCACATCACCCACAACCGCTAAGTGCACCTGGGTTTGGAATGGACAGGCGCTTCGCAATTGTCACTTTCCTTTTTGTTTGTGAAGAGGTGCACTTTTCCAAAGAACAATTTCATGTTCCATTTATAGACAATATGTTTTTTTCTGTTTTGTTCATTGCAAACTGCAATATTGATCTAAAACGGCTTGATTATGGAAACAGGTACATTGATTTCCTATTGAAAACAGCAGAATTGATTGACCCCACTGCTTCATAGAGGAATTTAATTTCCATGTTTTTATTGCTGACAAAAGGTTACATGACATTTCTGAATCCTAGACTTGTATGACCCAGAGTCAGATTTTTTTTTAATAATCACAAATGTAATGTGCAGAGTTGTGAACGGAGATAGGGGGATGGTGAAAACAGGCATTTTCAAAGCACTTAAACCTGTATTCAATTCAGTTCAAGTTTATTTATATAGTACATTTAAAACAACTTCAGCTAACCAAACTGCTTCAGAACAGATAAACAAAAAAAAACCAAAAAAAAAAACAAGTACACAGATAACATAGGAAAAGAACAATAAAACGCCAAGATATCCTGTCTAGGTAGTATTAAATGCCAGGGAGAAGAAATGTGTTTTCAGTCTAGTCTTGAACTGCATTAAAGACTGTGAGGATCTGACAGGCAGATGGAGGCTGTTCCATAGTCTGGACACTGCCACAGAAAAGGTTCTGTCACCTGTGGTCTTGAGCCTGGCTTTGGCACAGCCAGCAGGAGATGGTCAGCTGACCTCAGAGCTCTGACTGGAGTATAGGGCTGCAATAACTCCCTCAAATATAGTAGACCCATAGAATGCAGACATTTAAACACAGTTAATAACAATGTAGGATGGGATTAACATGACATAATATTAAACATGAATGAATGAATCAAACAATTTAAGTAAGTAAGCCTATGATGAGGGAACACTTTTGTAAGATGGTTAAAAGCTCATGAAGAATTTGAAATAACCAAAGCCGATGTTAGCACAGGAAAGTTCAAAAAGGAGGCCTATCCTCACTGGTCCTGTTGCGTGTAGCTATCTCATCTGGACCGCATCACTGTGCTCCTCCCAAAGACATAAGATCAGACCATCTCATCGTGCAGCAATCACAGTCTTTCATTAGTCAAAGGATATGGTTTCTAAGAGGTGTGTAACCACAACCAGAAAGTCCTACAACCAGAAGAAAAGTAAACAAGCAAAATATAAATACATCAATAATTAATCAATAAATCTTTTGTATAAAGCAATTTATTAGGTATTGCACAACATTTGTGCAATACCTAATAAATGTATTGCAGAAATGTGGACCAGACCTTTGTACAGTTAATTTTGCCATTTTCCAAAATTGTCCTATCACATTTTAAGTAAGTTTATTGACACTGAAAGGGTCGTTTAGCCAACATTTGGTCCCTTATTGCAGCCTGTGGTGGCCTGAGCAGATAGATGACCCCAAGGAATTAATAGTAAGAATGCATCAAACATATATATAGCACTTTTTTGGACACTCAAAGATGCTTTACATTGAAAAAAAGGACAAATAAGCAAAGTGAGCAGACGGAGCATGACTACTTTGCATGTTTGAACCCAGGAGTGTGTTAAATGTAAGACCTAGAGCATATGGCAGGTTTTCATGTTCCTGTAATGTTTTTATTAGTTTGTGGGACAGTACTTATGGGGTATATTCATCCTAGTTTCATATCAGCCAAATGATAGCTTGTGAAATAAGTTGAAAAAGGTTTAAATTGCGTAGGACAAGATAGACTATACTATTTTACTAAAGCATAATTAACATCATTATATTTAACATTTGAATTAAAATAAATATTTATATATACATAGCTAAACAATTTTACTTCCTGGTTAGACATGGACACCAGATTTGACATACATACAAGTATTCTGTTTTAGAACCCACCTCAGCTTCCTGTATTTTTGCGCTTTTCCTCTCAACTATAATAACTATAAAAAAAACTATAATAATAATTTACTACTAATCAAGTAATAATAAATAAAACATGAAAATCTGTCATATGCACAAAATCACAGTAAGGAAAGTTGAGTTCTAAAACAAAATCCATTATATATTAATACACAAAATTCCATCCAAAATACAAGGACAATTCACCCCACACACACACACCCACACACACACCCACACCCCCACACACACCCCCACACACACACACCCACACACACCCACACACACACCCCACACACACACATGCACACACATTTTTCTGTATATGAATTATGATAATTACATTTTCCACAAATGAGGATTCATTTATGCATTTTAGACTGGTATCATACATGGACTATTGGCTTCTTCCTGTTGACATCCACAATGCTAAACTTACTCATCATCGTTACAACATTGTCTGGAGTCCAGGCGTTAATCCCTCCAGACCCCTGTTAGCTAGATCTGATATCCCTGTTCTGGAGCTTGTTGTTTTATCTGGCTCTGCGGTTACTCTAACCATGTTTGTTCTGCACAATGAACCCAACCACCAAGAAAACATGGTGCTTATAAAGACTGCTGGTTAGCCTGGATTTCACAAGAAAATCAAATCTCATGTTTATGCCAAGTCCACATAACAGCAGCAGACAGCTTTTATGGCCCGCTTTATGGACAGCTGCGACGCCCAAGCATGTGCCATGGTTTGGACTTTTCACAAAGACAGTATACACACTTGGACTTTCTCTCAAAATGACTGTAAATTTCCTATACTACAAAGCTCTCAAACACAAGAACTATTTTATAACAGCTAGACCTATAGTGACATCCACTGACCCTGCAGGAAAGGATAAGTGTCATGCTCAACACAATGGTAACATGCAGCAGAGAGACAGGTGGAAATAATTTGAATTCTCCTTAGCAAAGTCTGGTGATAAAGTCTAGGTTACTAACTGGAATAGCAGTTGCTGTTGTTGGTGGTAAAACCACATCTTTGGTGCTGCAATGACAGGGTGTCTGGGGTGCATGGCATTTTCAAATTTGAAGGCACAATTAAAATTTGAGTAGAAATTGACAATACAAACAAAATCCTCATTCCGCCACCTCTGGCCATAATAACTGGAATCTGTAGTTAGCATGGACACACATTATTATTAACCCCAGGACACAACAACTGCTAGTAACCCTAAATGAACCTGCTAACATCTCTTTGAGTTTATGAGAATGACAATTTTATTTGTGTTGTGGAGATGTGATCTAAGAGACAATGACATAGTCAGACTGGATGGATTGAATGATGGTGGCGCCTATAAAAACTATAAAGGTTTTCTCTAATAATGGGCCTACAAAAGTATGCACCCTCCAAGCTATTTTTATATGCCAAAACTACTACAGTGAATCATGACCATGAAGTTTTATAATATTTTTTCATCTTTAGTTTGGACTTATTTTTAGTTTATGTTTACATATCACTTTATGAAGAAAAGAATTTGATGATTGTTGTACATTAAAGGTGCGCTATGCAACTTTTCGAACAGAGGGTCCGCTGCAATGATATAAATGGTATAAATCAGTTATACATATATTAATTATACTGCATCACCTTCAGTGTTTTGCAGAATAAGAGACATTAAAATCACAGTACAAACAAATCACAATGCAAACAAAACATAAATAATAATAAAATTAACATTAAAATAGAACTGTCCAGAATAAAAAATAAAAATCTGTTATATGCTAAACAAAACCATTTTGAGCCTGGATTTAACAATTGTCAAAGTAGAGGTCAACTGTTCCAGGTTTTAGCTCCATAAAACTGAAACATTGATTCCCCATGTTTAGTCCTGAGAGACATGTTAGACATGTACTGTGATACTCGGCCATAGAGAGACTTGTACACAACCAGTCTATTCTCTGAGCCACATGAAGCCAGTGCAGAGACCTGAGCACAGGACTTATGTGGTTGTACTTCCTGGTTCTAGTCAGGACTTGAGTAGCAGCAGCGTTCTGGATGTGCTGCAGCTGTCTTAATGCTTGTTTGGAGAGGCCAGTGAGCAGGCCATTACAGTAGTCTAATCTACTGCAGACAAGACACTCTCCAAGTCTGGTTTAGACAGTATACCTTTGATTTTTGTAATGTTTTAGATGACAAAAACTGTAGAGGTTATTGTTTTGATGTGGCTATAAAATTTCAAGTCTGAGTCCAGTATTACCCTTAGATTTGTAGCCTGATTTAAGACTTTTACAGAGAGAGACTGAAGGTGACTGCTGACACTTTCTCCTTATTTCTGTGAGCCACAGACTTGTCTTATCTGAGTTTAGCTGGAGAAAGTTGTTTTGCATCCACACAACGATCTCTTGGGTGCAGTAGACAGTAGATGAATCCACTGGTCCATATTCACCTGCTGCCAGTGAGACATAGATCTTAGTGTCATCTGCATACTTGTGGTCAGTCACATTCTTGTTGTGACTGTTGTGATTGAACAACAGAGGTCTCAGGACTGACCCCTGGGGCACCCCGCAGGTTAGGGCCATGTGATCTTAGACGCAGTTTCAATTTCAGCAAAGTACTTCCTGTCTTCTAGATAGGCCATGTTTAGTGCAGTACCAGAGATAGGCACCCAGTCCTCTAGTCTCTGTAAGACAATCCCATGATTGACAGTGTCAAAAGCAGCATTCAGATCTAACAGGATCAAAGACTTTGCCCATGTCATTGTTCAGGTGGATGTAATTTGTGACTTTGATAACAGCAGTCTGTTCTGAAAAATACCAAAGGAGTTGTTAATTTGGAGAAAGTTAGTAAGCTGTTGGTAAACAACTTTTTCAAGGATTGTCTAAAAACTGCAGATATGAGATGGGTCACTCAGTTACCAATGTTACTGTAATTGAGTGAATTGAACAAGATATAAGTTTGATATAAGAGATGTTGTTATTTTATCCTGTTATACCTTACATTCTGGCCTCCATTATTTGCTGGTTTCTACAGGATTACATGGTTCTGAAGGACATGTCAGGAGCCATGTTTCTGTGGGCCCTGTGGAGTGCTGTGCTGCTTGTGAGTTCAGCTGTTGAAGACGAGGACAATGTACGAGCTGGTAAGACTTTACAAACTGTTCACTGAACCTCGATCACATCATATTTGGAGATCATTCACACACTAATGACATTACATACTCTAATAAAGGCTCTGTACTTGATTTTTACTGTCATAAAAATGTAAAAAACTGAACTGATTCATTTTAAACCTATTCATTTTCTCAACACATTCCTAGCATCCTAATTATTCACCACAGTGGGTGTATAAGTGGTTTTCACAATTTTCAGTGGCCACAGCAGAGTTTTGTAGTCACGGTAATGTGAACAACAGCATGCTAACAGCACATCAGCCTTACTTCCTGGTTAGCAGACGATAAAAATGCTTTATAATTAGATGCAGACATCACACAGTGGTTTTAATTTTGACTCTAAGAGCTGCTTTTATATATCTGTGCTGGGGCAAAACTAATTTTACTTTATTACATGAAAAAAAAATTATTCAGCCCCTTTGATTGAAATAGAGATAAATATTCTGTAACTGTGTACAGGCTGCAGCACTGCTCAGAATGACCTGGTCTACATTGTGGATGGCTCCTGGAGTGTAGGTCCCGAAGATTTTGAAATAGCAAAACAGTGGCTCGTCAACATTACCAGCAACTTTGACATCAGCCCTCAGTACACACAGGTACTACAATCACCATTCACATAGTACCTGACACTACTCTCAAATACCTGAGTCTATGGACCTGTTGCTATGTGTTATGTAGGTGGGCGTTGTGCAGTATAGTGACACACCACGACTGGAGTTCTCTCTGGAGAAACACCAGGGGGCAGCAGAACTCATCCAAGCCATTAGTAGCATAGATTACATGGGAGGAAACACTCAGGTAAGACTTATTACTGAATAAAGTGATATTTGCCAATGCATTTGAGTAGACTGTCTAATTGCAATGGGCGGAAAAGTACAGAAAGTTGAGTAAAAGTGTAAATGTAAATGTATTGCAGCCCTTCCCAATTTGCACTTAAGAAAAAGTATAAAGTACACAAGAAAATACTAGGCCTGCTCAAATTAGTTTTAGTAGCATTTTAAACCAGTCTTTTATATAACACTTTATTACTCAAACAGTTTACAGCTGAATAAAGTTGACTTAAACTACAGAGCCCCATTGTCTGAGCTTTGGACGATCAGAACAGGCAATGCAGTGGGATTATTGTGACAAAAAGTAAAATTATCCCAAAATCAACTCAATTGCAGTAACGTGACTATTTGTATTAATTACTTTTAACTAATTGTGCCAATCCCATGACTTGATAAAAGAGGAGGAGGGAAAGTTCATAAAGTAACCAATGTGAATGTTAAAATTATATTGTGTGTATGCTATTTTGTAAAAGGAAGTGTTTGAAATGCTGTATTCTGTTCTACATACAGACAGGTAGAGCTATCAAGTTTGCAGTGGACCACGTTTTTGGCTCATCCCAGAGAGGCAGTACAGTAAAGAATCGCATCACTGTAGTCGTGACAGATGGAAAGTCCCAGGATGATGTGGTCAGTATGTCAGACCTCCATGCTCTCTCCATGCTCTGATGCTTTTGTCTAATCAGCACTGTTTAATAGGTGGATGCCAGTGAGGCGGCCCGTGCACAAGGCATCACCGTGTTCGCAGTGGGGGTAGGATCTGAAATCACCACATCAGAACTGGTCACCATTGCCAACAAGCCATCGAGCACCTACGTCCTGTATGCCCAGGACTACACCAACATCAACCGGATCCGAGAGGCCATGCAGCAGCGCCTCTGTGAAGGTCCACACTGTTCTGTAGTTAATCCAGTCCAATTTATTCTAATATGTTTTATAATATATTTGACCTTAAAAATGCACTATGTAGCTTTCTGGCAGGGGATTGGTCATATGCTTGTCTAATGAAAATGCTATTTCTTTGTCTGGAATGTTCCACAGTATAGGATTTATGGATGTAAAATTTCTGCTTATATAAGCGAGATTTCACCATTCAAAATATATTTGAATGGTGAAGTATATATTTGTCCTGAATAGATAATTGCTATGACAACTGCAAGGCATTTTTATTGCCAAAAAGAAAAAAAAAATAATACCAGTCTACATGGAGTTTTATGCCAATTCATGTTTCATCTCCATAAAAAATATTTTTCCTTTTTCATGGAGATGAATACATCTCCACACTTGAAATGAAATAGTGCTCTTTACTTTGAATTAGTTTTTATGGATAATTATTTTGCTTTCTTTATTTTTATTTTCAGAGTCAGTATGTCCTACACGTATCCCTGTACCATCTCGTGATGAGAAAGGCTTTGAGCTGCTGCTGGGCATGAACATTCCTGTAAAAGCCAAAAGCATCCCAGGATCATTGTCCACTGAGGCTGCTTATGCCCTGAGCGCAGATGTGGACATCACGGAGCACACAAGGTATGTGAGCACGTGTCGGAGAGAGTAACTTTTTTAAATTTTATTTTATGAACAAATGTATTGACTTATTTCTTTCTCTTATTCCTTTCTCTTATTTATTTATTCTCCAGGAACATTTTCCCAGAGGGCCTCCCCCCGTCCTACGTGTTTGTGGCCACAATGCGTCTGAAGAGTGGCTTCAAGCTGACCTTTGACCTGTGGAGGGTGCTGTCCAAGAACAAGGAGGTCCAGGCAGCCGTGACCCTGAGCGGCCAGAACAAAACTATTACCTTTACCACCACAAGTGTGACAGACAGGGAGCAGAGAGTCCAATTCCACACAGGTTTCCAGGTATGGCAGTATGACAATTTATATTTTCCCATTCAATTCACATTACTCTTTTTGTGTAGATTACTTGTGCTCTAAAATGTCAAACAGATCCAGGGACCTGTATAACTCTATGGGAGGTGTATTATTTTTGCAAGAAATATCAACATTTTTGATCCTCAACTGTTGGATCATATCATTATTAGTCAGGGGTTCTTTGAAGTCTTTTCAGCTGACATTAATCACTTGTGAAAAAAGTATATTGTTTTTGTTTCATGTGGTTAATCCAGTAATTATAGTTTCAACTTGAGCTGTAGGTCAGGGTCGAATTTTATGGCAGAATTTGCTGTTGACTTGACAGACTGCAGATTTGTTAACCTGGTTTATTGTCAATATCTCTCTTATTGCTGGCCCTGTCCACATGAAACAAAAAACTGGCAAGGTCTTTGTATTCTTCTGTTAGTATAAATAAACAAAAGTGAAATTATTTTTTCACAATAGATTCAGAAGATTACGAAAGCCCAGAGCAGCAAATGCAGCCCAGAGTGGCAAATGCAAAAAAAAAGTGCATCATTGTTTTCTGAAATGTTATTACTTTATTCTTGTGGCGCCCATATTAATAAATTTTTTCACTGTTACCCCTATACGCTGTTGTACAAACCAGAGGGGAAAACATTAATTTAGAAAATGTGTTTGTTTTTTTTTGTTTTTTTTTCTTTCGCTTGCTTGAGTTTGTGGAGTCAATCCCTCACAACCAACAATGACAGGGGTCAACATTTGTGAAGCATAAGTTTAGATATTTCTTCCAAAAAACAAATTGGTATGTGCCCCTGCCCTCCATCAGACATCATGTAATTCTAAAATGTTAATGCAACGTATTGGGAATCTATTACAGAGTTAACTAATATGTATGTTCTCTTGTCTCTCCCTACTAGGCCCTTTTTGATGGAAAGTGGCACCAGTTGAAAATCGTAGTTAGGCCCAGGCAAGTCAGTGCTTTCCTGGATGACCGACTCATTCAGGAGCACCAGCTGCAGCCTGTGGAGCCCATCTTCATCAATGGACACACGCAGGTTGCCAAGAAGAGCCGCACGGATGTCACTGTCTCGGTAGGAGTCCTGATGATTGGATTACAATAAGATATGCAGTTAAAAAGGTAATGGTTTGCTGAAATGAAATAAATAGTTAGATAACATAAAAGTGGAATGATGGAATATATTTCAGCTTCATAATATTTTTGTTTAATGGCTAAATACCATGTTGTGTAAAGTGGACATGTGCAGAATTAATTCCTTGAGCTTTTTAAATGTGCTGCATGTCTAGCAATGAACATTTTAAATTTTTTGAAAGGTCAAAAGTCCTCAAAATGCCACCTCTAACCAGGAAACTGAAAGTCATAAATAGCCAATCTATGGGTTTCAGACAGAATTAGGACCTTTGCCTTAGCGATGACTTATTTAGAATAAAGTATTAAACCTTTTGAAACCAAGTGTTACATATAACAGGAAGCTGACAACTATTAATGCCACATTGCTAATTTTATTGTCAAAATTCTTCAAACCACACAGTTTCTAGAAGAGAAAGTTTCATGTACTGAAGCAGAGCACAATGAAGCTGTCAAGAGTATTTTAAAACCCCACAGAGCATGTTGTTGTTGTGTAGGTCGACCTCCAGAAGCTGCGTCTATATTGTGACCCAGAGCACAGTGAGAGGGAGACGGCCTGTGAGATCTACTCTGTGGTAAACCTTCTGTTCCTCTCACAGTCACTGCTCTCTGTGTCTGATGCTCCATAACCTCTTTGTCTTCTTCTTTTGCATCGGGCAGGATGATGAGAGGGTAATTGCTGTATTGCTTGAAATAATTCAATATTTTTACATTTAAGTGAATGATCTGTTAACATGTGCTATAACATGTCTTTGTGCACTGTCCCCAGTGTCCTCTGAACCGAACAGCCCCAGAGGAGCCCGATGATTGTAACTGTGTCCTGGGCCCCCCAGGGCCACGCGGGCCGCCAGGACGCATGGTACATACAGCTGCTCCTTATCACTATGTGCTCCTATATTTAGTTATTTTGGTGCAGAGGAGAGAGACCACACTCACCAATGAAAGGGAAAGCAAGCAGATCTGATGTGGAAATGTGGCCATTTGGCCAATCTGTATTTTTCTAACCTCACTCTTATTACCACACCCTCAGTGACATGACACATATGTTATCTGCTTTAGATTAAACTATATATATCTTCAATTCATGCACTATTTCCACTTTGATGGTCCATGTAACTGCATCATATCCATCAGGTGAACACATGCTTCTGATTGGCTTCATGTTTAGTAATCGTCAGTCCTGTGTGCAGGGTTTTCGGGGAGAGAAGGGCCGGGAGGGGCCCCCAGGCCCTGATGGGAAACCTGTAAGTGCTCTTTTTTCTCTCTTTAATAAATTCTAAATAGAAGGTAAAGTAATGAGCATATGGCTTCTTCTGTAGGGCAAAGATGGAAAAGTGGGGGCACCTGGGCCTCCCGGAGCACGTGGGAACAAGGTCTATGGATATTCTTTATTTGATTAATCAAGCACACCATGTTAAATTAACCATTAAATGTACTAACAAGTAACACTGGGCACATAGTTTTTATAATGTGACATTCTGGTGTTTCATGGCAAAACTCACTATAGCACAACTTACATATCTTTTGGGTCTGAATTTGACAGGGTGAACCTGGACCCCCAGGACTACAAGGAGAGACTGGTCTCAAAGGTCTTCAAGTATGTTAAGTGAATACATCATTGATCAGTTATTACACTTTGTCTAAAAAACTGAAAATGCTTGTTTGCAGGGAGACCCAGGGGAACCAGGTGTGCCTGGAGAATCCGGACCTCGTGGACCAAAGGTAATAATCATAACATAGCACTCCCTCGCCTGCTTTATCTTCTGGTTGTGTGTTTATATATAAGAAGTGCTTGCTCAGCTGCATACATGCCTTTTGTGTTAGTAGTTTTAGAGCTGAAAGCAGTCTGATCGAGCCTGCACTAGTCTAAACCTCTCCACCAGTTTGTACAAATTTGCATCAACTGAAAATAAGTTTGGCACTTACCAAATCAGTCTGTGCAGGTCTGAGCCACAAATGTGTAGATCTGGTATATGTCAGTCAAAATAATTTCAGTGACTAGATAAGTTTGTTGTTGTCTTTGTTTTAGGGTGTCCCTGGTGAAAGAGGGGAAATAGGACCAGCTGGAGAACACGGGCCAATGGTAAACCTGATTTGAGAATTGACCATGGTGTCACTGTTCACTTATTCAAATGTTGTGTGTGTGTGCACAGGGAGACCCAGGACCTGTGGGGAAAAGAGGAGAGGTGGGAACCCCAGGCCCAAAGGTGAGACAAAGTAAAGAAAGTTTAATGCGCAATGGAGAACAATTTCTTATAAATTTTCCCTTGGACTAATGACTCAAATGCGAGTCCACATTGAATAGTATTTCTTCATGTCCCATCCACTAGATCAAGATTATCATCTTGATATTTATTTGTGTTAACCAGACAGTAATTTCATTCACATTTGAGCCCTAAAATAGAGTTGGAAGTATCTTGAATGTATCAGAAGTTTTGTTGCCATTGTCAATGAACAAAACTCATAAACTAGGAACATGCTTCAGCGGTATGGTGGAACATGAAAGAATGAATGATAATAGTAAATATAAACTATGATTAAAAAAACAAGGGCATTAAAAGGAGGTTAACAATATATATACGCCTATCTAAGTCTGAGAAGAGTGTATTCTTGTGCATTCATCTGTGAAGAAGCCACATCAAACAGACCTTTTTGACACACTGAAATATATGACATTGTGTCGCTCATTGTCCTCTGGTTTAGCCGACTTGTCTGTGTAATTAAGGGCTTGTCATTGTGGTAGACCCACACTCTTCTGTATGTGCAGTGCGGCTAGACACTTGAAATAAAACCAAGTGAGTTTCCTCTCTGCCAAAAGAACAGGCCCTAACCAGCTCCTCCCAGTCTGTCCCCACTAACCTGCTAACATCATTATCTTTTATACCACCACCCACATATATATATATATATATATATATATATATATATATATATATATATATATATATATATATATATATATATATATATATATATATATATATATATATATATATATATATATATATATATATATATATATATATATATATATATATATATATATATATATATATATATATATATATATGTAGCACAATAAACATTATGAACACAGGTTAAAGCCATAAAATAAATAAATAGATAAATAAAAACATGTCTTACTTGCTTCCATGCTTGGCTATGATCATCCACAATATGGCATAATACTTATGCCATGCCAAATCATATCTTACTTTAAATACATGTTTTTCACTTTCTGTTTCCATGGATGCAGGTGACGTGACACCTCCAGAAAGTTACATACTATACCTTTAAAGCACATGTGTCAAACTCAAATGTGGCCCTCCACATCATTTTATGTGGCCCTCGATAGGGTAAATTAAAAGATACGATGGTCTTAAAATGCCATTTTATCAGGAGATGCACAGTTACACAGCCATATTTTTACATCTAGGAAAATGCATGTACAATATTTGTAACTTGAATAAGAAATAAATACAGAAATAATTATTTAACAAGTTTAAAAAGTAGTTAGATTTATTTAATGCCTGGCACTTTGAGAGCAGCCATTTTGCTGATGTGGCCCTCGGTGAAAAAGTGTTTGACACCCCTGCTTTAAAGTCAGGTCAAAGTCAGCGAATATGATCACGGCTTTGAATATAGAATTCAATTCAATTCTTGCATCTTTGCACTGGCTTCCTGTTAATTTTAGAGTTGATTTTAAGATTTTATTGTTTGTTTTTAAAGCTTTGAATGGTCTGGCCCCAGATTACATCTCGGACCTCATAAAAATTTACACCCCGGTGCGCGCTCTGAGGTCTGAGGGCCAGCTCCAGCTCGTGGTCCCTAAGACCAGACTTAAAACCAGAGGGGACAGGGCCTTTTCTGTGGTTGGACCTAAACTGTGGAGTGTTTTAAGTCTCGTCTTAAGACCCACTTTTATTCTCTGGCTTTTAACACCGCGTGAGTTGTGTGGTCCTCTGTGTTTTTCTTTTCTTTTATTTATTTTTATGTGTTTTATTGATTTTATTGATTTTATTTTTTTATGTCACTTTGTCTCTGTGCAGCACTTTGGAAACAATTTGTTTATGAAATGTGCTATATAAATAAAGTGGATTGGATTGGATTGGATATAGACGAAAAGTGTCAGCGCCTCGTCTAGTTAGGCCAACAAGCTAAAAAAAAACAACAACAAAAAAACCTCAGGTTAAGGACAGGATAGATGATCCATACTGTGTGCTGTGGAATGACTTTAGCTCCTGCCTCTTGGCTCCTATTCACTGTGGCTTTTTACGAGCTGACTGCTAAATGTACGGTTTTGTCCTCCACATTTATGTGTCACTTCTCCCCATTTGTTGTGCCCAGCAGCATCAGCACATTGACACGTTTTACTGTGTGTGAAATTACAAACTACAGTCTTTGGTCGTGTAAGTGAGTCTCAATGAAATACATTGTTGTTCTTTCTCAGGGGCTGAAAGGTGACCCTGGACCTATAGGTCCTGCTGGACTTCAGGGGGAACCGGTAAATATTTTCCACTTGATAACGATGATTCAAAATGATAGAAGCACACTACAGTCCCTGACAAAAGTCTTGTCGCTTATCCATTTTGTAGAAACAAAAGCTTATAACCTGACTTTAAATTAATCGATTGGTCTTAGAAATGTCTCATATGAAAGCTAAAACCCTCCCAAATTATGTTCAATATACTAAAATAAATTTGCTTCACTGAAGAAAGATTGATCATTTAATGAACACAGAAAGGTCAGATTTTGGCAAGGCAAAAGTTTTTGTCGCCTACAGAAAATTGAACAAATAATTTACTTCAAATACAAAAATATGTTGTATAACGTCAGTGAATTAAGTAGTGGTGCTGTGAGAGCCATATTTAATATCTTGTATGACTTCCATGAGCTTGAAGGACTGCATCCATGTGGTTCGACAATGATTCATACAATTTGTTGATGAAGTCATCAGAAAGCAGTCTTACATGCCTCCCAGAGTTCATCAAGATTCTTTGGTTTTGCCTTCCATGCTTCCTCTTTCATTCTACCCCAGACATGCTCAATGATGTTCATGTCTGGTGACTGGGCTGGCTAGTCCTGGAAGACCTTGATCTTCTTCGCCTTGAGGAACTTTGATGTAGAGGTAGAAGTATGCAATGGAGCACCATCCTGCTGCAAACTTTGACCCCTTTTATGGTTGGGAATGTAAGAGGTAGCTAATACTTCTTGATATTTTAGGCTATTGATATTGCCTTCCACCCTGCAAATGTCTCGCACACCCCCATACTGGATGTAACCCCAGACCATGATTTTTCCGTCACCAAACTTAACTGTTTTCTGGGTGAATCTTGGATCCATGCGGGCTCCAGTAGGTCTCCTGCAATATTTGCGGCGGCTGTAATTCAACCGAGGATTCATCTGAGAAATCCACCTTCTGCCACTTTTCCAGTGTTCATCCTTTTAGCAGGCTGTGGGCCTTGGCAAATGCCACACGGTTTTTTAATTGCCTTTTATTTAGTGCTGGTTTCTGTGCTCTGATTCGACCGTGGAGGCCATTTCGAGACAGAATTCTACAAACTGTTCTGGTTGACACAGGGACTTGAGGTGACCAGGCCTGGTGGAGCTCTGCTGCAGTGGAAAAGAGGCTGGCCTTGGATTTTCGAATCAACAAACGGTCCTCCCGAGCAGTTGTCTTGCGGGGTCTGCCGGACCTGGGCTTGTCAAAAACATCTCCAGTCTTTTCAGATCTTTTTCTTATTCTTTGTACTTGACGCTGAGACACATTGAAGGTGTCAGCCACCTCAGCAGTGGATCTGGTCTTCAGCCTCTTGATAATTAACGCTTTGGTCTCAGGGTGGATCTTAGGCATGTTGTCAGAGGTCAAGTTGCAGTTGATGTGAAGGTCTGGTGTGCTAGGGTTCTTTTTATACACACCCACTAATTGATTGATCAGTAACTGATCACAGGTGAGGCTGTAATCTAGGATTGGGTGCATCATATGACAAGGCAACAAGACCTTTGCCTTGCCAAAATCTGACCTTTCTGTGTTCATTAAATGATCAATCTTTCTTCAGTGAAGCAATTTTATTTTAGTATATTGAACATAATTTGGGAGGGTTTTAGCTTTCATATGAGACATTTCTAAAACTAATCGATTAATTTAAAGTCAGGTTATAAGCTTTTGTTTCTACAAAATGGATAAGCATCAAGACTTTTGTCAGGGACTGTAATGTTTTCTGGAGGTATAGTCCTTTAGACAACTGATCGCTCCAATGGTTTCTTAGTCCAACTTTTTTTTTTTTATTAGTCAATTAATTCATTTTATTAGGATTATAAGGATTTAAATGCACCACAGTTGAAAGCAGCATGCATGCATGAGGAGTGAGTTATCTGGAATTTAGGGAGTGACTGGACAATTTAATCTGCCTTTTCACTTATAAACATACTTTTTATTTCTCATTGCACACAGTTGGTTTTGCATGAGAACCACACTCTCTATTTATTCAAGTAGTCAATTAGTCAATTAATTGATGTACAGGGAATGTCTTAGTTCACCACAAATTTCTTTATGGGCCAATACAGCACCCTGTAATGCTGATACGTTGTGCTTCAGGATGCATAAGACTAGGATAGCTGTATGTGCCAACAGTGGCATTCAGGTCTTAAAAGACAAGAAAAGCATTATATTTACTCATTCAGCAAGGTCCTGTTTAAATGCATTTAATTACAAACAGTCTCCAGCGTTAATGCACAGGGCAGTATTAAAGGATAAGACACAAAGGGTCTTTGTAAAGAAGCATTCCCCGACAGTGCTGGCTCTGGTTGGCAGTGCTTCAGTGAAGTGGTTTCATGTTTATGTGAATCCTCTGTGTACTGTTCAAGTCATTATGTTCACACCCAGTCTGTATACAGTCAGTAATTCAACCACAGCAGTTATCCAGTGCATTGTTTGGGCCACTCCATGTCCTGATAAGTGCAGAGGCCAGGAAATGGATGCCAAAACATGACTACCATAGAGGATCAGTCATGGCACAGGTTAACAACATCATTGTTTGAGATTACCAAACAATACAGGTGGAAATTATGCCACTGCTGTCTACACACAAACTTCAACAAATCCATGCACACATAAAACACAGTAATTTATGCATATTTTATGATAAAAAGGTGACTCCCCATAGCAAACTGCAGCTGCACAGACCTAACCAAACTTTATTGTGTTGTAGGGTGAGCGTGGAGCTGTGGGTGCAGCAGGTCCTTTGGGTCCCCCGGTATGTCCACTCTGCACCATTAGGTATCTTTTGAGTATCTTACATTTTCTTACTTTGATTCAGGGAGACAAAGGCCAAGCTGGACCTCCGGGGTCTGCTGGTGTTAAAGGCACAATGGTTTGTAATTCCTCTGCATATTCTTACATAAATATTTATGGCACACATAAACCGTTTAATTTTTTCTCTAAATGAGAACCCGAGTCTATTGTTCTGCTTCATGTTTTTGCTGCTGTCTTTCAACAGGGAACACAGGGCGCCCCAGGACCACCTGGAGAAGTTGGCCCTGAAGGAGCTAAGGTTTGTTATATGTATCAGGTTACTTAAAATAGCTTGGTACATGTGATAACTAAACACCTTTCAGTTTCATGTATTATAAGGAAAAGAAGTAAATGTTGTGCTCTATAAAACAGAGTTTAATTAAAGACAACACGTGTAGAAAAAGATAGGTGCTAAAATTGCTCCTTGGAGGACACCATAGAGGGGAATCAGAGAGGAATAGCACTGACCTACATTTGAAAAGTCAAATATGACTCTTCAAATTCCATGTCCAACATGTGTCATCATCACATATCACTAAACCAATGTGTCTGTTTTATTATTGCTAATGTGAGTACCAATGATACCTTTCTTACGGTGTTCAGGGAAAGCCCGGAGATCCAGGTGCAGCTGGAACTTTGGGTCTACCTGGAGAAAAGGTAAGTCAGAGACACATTACAAATTAGGTGAACGAATTATCAGCACCCGTTCCATGTAGAATTCCTTCACATAACTCCTTTCTGCAATGTTGGAGTTATTTGTAAATAGTGCTATCTGCAGGGTTGTTCGGGAGAGCCAGGTGCCCCAGGTGTACCCGGTAGGGTGGGGCTCCCAGGTATCAAAGGTCATAAGGTGAGTACAGAGGGTAATGTATGGAACTACATCTGTGTCACACAGTGAGAGGGATAAACAAAATAAAATATGTTTCTGTAATTGTGGCTATCTAAAGGCTAATTGTCACTGAACTTTCAAGACAGGACACCCTATCTTAAACAGAATGACAATTCAAAGGAGCAGAGTTTACATTTCACTGTATTTGATATAAATCTTGATTACTAAATGCATGGTTTTATCACTCACAGGGAAATACGGGGGAAACAGGCTGCAAAGGCATACAGGTATGCCCTCTTTATTGTATTAACAGTTATGTATGCTACTGCCTGTGTCTTCTCATATACTATGTCTCTCATGTGTAGTCTCCTGGTCACGTATAGTACAATATTTTACCACAGCTGTCTCAAGAGGCTTTGTTGAAATAGAGGACTTGGGTTTTTGACAGAACAGGACCACAGCCAAAAAAATAATAATTCACTTTTAAAATATTTCCTTAATTACTCAAGCAAAAGTGTAAAAAAAGAAAGAAAGGGAAATATAGGCAAAGCAATAAGAAATAAACTCAGAATAGACAGAATGCAGCCAGATTATACATTTTCTAATAAATATTTGCCAAATAAAGTCTGTGCATGTGTGTGTGTGTTTGTGTGTGTGTGTGTGTGTGTGTGTCTGTGTGGGTGTGTGTGTGGGGGGGGGGGGGGGGTTGTGTGTGTGTGTGTGTGTGTTTCAGGGAGAACGAGGCCATGATGGAGATCCTGGAGATCCTGGCTTGCCTGTAAGTGTGGTTACATTAGTTAGGCTGTCAGGAGGAGGTTATTTATGTGTAAAAAGTGAACAGAACATCCTTATCCTTCTGTTTTTGTCAGGGTGATGTGGGACCCATTGGAAGGAAAGGAGAGGTTTGTATTTTCTATAATCCTGATATGACAGCTTCACACACTGCTCACATCATACTCTGTACTCCATACTTATCTGGTCTGTAAGTATGCTCTAGGTTCAGAGGTTTACTGGTAGATACTAGTGGCAGACCAAATAAAATGTAACGGCATCTTTATGCTCCTCAGAGAGGATCCCCTGGTTATATGGGCCCTACAGGAGCTGTGGGGGCTAAAGGAGACACAGGCCATACAGGGGTGGCAGGCCCCAGAGGTTTTCCAGGCCAAGATGGACCTCCAGGTCAGCCTGGGCAGCCTGGACAACCCGGATACCCTGGCAAACCGGTGAGCCCTTTGCTTTTAAGAAAATGTACCACACTGTTACACAGATATGTCACAGTGTTGGTGTTCTTAGGGAAAAGCCCCATCAGATGACCTTCTCCTGAAGCTCTGCACCCAGGCTCTGCGCAGTGAGTACACCACATCATCAAAAGGCACAGGACAGGACTGTGCTATAACGAAACATGATAGTAATCTTTTTTCAACTATAAAGTTCACAGTTAATTAGGGTAGGTATCCATATGCTATATCAAACAAGGAAATGTTAACTCTTAATGCTGTTTCTTTGCCTACAGGTCAGTTGCCCGTGCTGCTGCAGTCTGTCAGCGCTCCAACTAGATGTGCCCCTTGTATGAGTGTGAAGGGACCCCCTGGTGAGCGTGGAACACCAGGACCCAAAGGCTCTATTGGACCTCCAGGCTACCCTGGCACAAACGGAGCTACAGGTTATCCTGGTCCTCCAGGCACGCAGGGAGATCGAGGCCTTAAAGGTAGGACTATTTTCTTTGATCTCTAATAATATTTAAACTAATTAAAGCAGTTTTTGTGACACCTTTCAGGGTTAAATGCATTCTGTAATTTCATAGCTCAATACAAAAGTAACACTTGCCAGAAATGGTTTGACAGAAGCTATTTAAGGCCTACTATAACCTATCTCTCAGTTTCTTGGTTTGACTGGTCTCTGTGGCTCAGTGGTCAGTGGTCATACTGTACAAAGCAGACTAGTGCTCATTCTCATTCATTCACTATAAGACATCCAGTACAGGGACCAGCAGTAGTCTGAGAAATATATTCACTAAAACACACTAAAACACTGTGATATAATGTTCCCAGGTGATGTTGGACCTAGAGGGCAGAAGGGCAGTAAAGGAGAAGGTCATCAAGGGCCCCCCGGAGAACCTGGGCAGCCAGGTATACTCATCTGAAATATCTGTTAACCAAAACTATTTATTTTCGTCAATTACAAAAAATCTGCTATTGGTAATCTGAAATTGTGTATGTAGTTTAACTGATTGTATTGTATGCAAAATAAACTCCCTATATTTGCTAGCTTACAGTATAAGCACTATGGACTTTGATTCTGTTTGGTATATTCTAGGATCACAAGGTCTACGAGGCTTCGATGGAACCGGCCATCCAGGAGTCCCAGGCCCTCAAGGGAAGCAGGGCCCTCCGGGATATCCTGGCAAACGTGGGGGCCCCGGTCTACCAGGGGTCTGTGATGTTTCCATGTGCTATCAGAGCTACAACCTCAGAGACCACTACAGCAAAGGCCCCAGCGAGTGAACCCAGGGGCTACTTCTGACTGAGTGTTTGCTCTGCCGTGTGCTGTGTGGTCTGGAGCTTCACATTTGACATTTCTACCATGACAGTGAGGGACAACACAGTGCCCTTAAGAACAGTCACAGGCCTATACCTACTTCTGAATCCTCCATCTCATGAGAGCCACACATGTAAAAAACAATTACATTCACTTATATTTATTTTTTACTTTCTGTGATTGTTGTAATTAGAGTATTTTGATTAGTTCAGTGTCTCTCTTACATGAGAGGCAGGTAGTGCAGGAGCCTCCTCTGAACATAACACTGTATCGTTCAGCATGGCTTTGTGAAGCTGTGGATGAACAGTAAGGAGTGAAGACATAAGCTCTACAGAGGAGGGAGAGACAGCCGTTGTACTGGAGTCATATTTATTATGTGCAACGAGGACCACACCCTATGATTGGACATTACTGCAGCACATGTCCATGTGGGTGAGTTTTGGAAAAGAAAAAAATGTATGGACCCTAAGTGCCCAGCTCCACTATGAGCTCTATTAAGTGCACTTACTAACACTTCCTGATAATCACACAGTTCCTGTTCTACCTATGCATGCCTGCATGTTCCTCTGTGTAACATACACATGTGGTTATGCTGTATGTAGATTTCACAGTTACCCAGAGGAGTTGTGAGGACAACTATAGGGGACCACAGGAGCTGTGCGTTCCACAAATGCTCCACTCCCACAGAATGTGAGGCTCCCCTCTTCAGTGATGCCCTGTCTTACCACGAGTTAAGAGTATTGCAAATACTGTGTGGCATTCTGTGTAAATGACCAAAATACAATGGAATGATTTCCATTTGATAAAACAAGATTGTGTCAAGCACAGGTAATGTTAGAAATGTAATGTTATGATATATACATATGATTATAATGATGAGAACTCCCACAATACTTTGGACCAAACAATATTTTCATGTTCATTGATTTGCAGAGGCATGCTAAAAATCTCAAGAAGCTATAGACCATGATCCCTTGCAGAGTTTCTGTGCTTTCAACATGAAAAAAAATAAAAAATCATTGTTATAATGACAGTCAAATTGCACTTGAAACCTTTGTCATTTTAAAGGAAAAGCAGTATTTGTCCATTTCATCGAAATTGAATATGGTTTGATCCTGAGTTAGGACACTCATGGGAGGGGCAACTTTCCCATCTGTGAGAGGAGTCATGGCTGTTTCTTGTTAGTCTGACGAAACAGCCTCCCCTCTTGCTGACCTGGGTCAGTCTTTGCAAGCATGAACAGAGGGAGAAGGACCTGACGCCATGAGCATGTAGGAAATACACCAAGAGGGAATCCACTGTATGGTATGAATGGGGGGGAAGTAACCAATTGCATATTATTTGCATTACCATAATGTAGATAATTTCTTGAATTACTTGTATTTAAGTAGAATTCTAGCCTTGTAATTGTATTCTGTTACATTTGAAATTGCATGAGTTACTGGGTACATCAAAGTCCACAATTAATCAGGTTTTGTATAGTCTTAGTAGTTTAGTAACTAGTAATATACTGTAAGATAGAACTGTGTATATTTTAGCCAGTATTTGCTGCTACTCACATACATAGGTGGAAAAAGTACTATGTAACATTTCTGAAGATTGAATATCTGTATTTAGTGAGATGTAATGGTGTTGACATGTTCCACAATATTGCATTTATGCAATATTTTTTATTATTATTATTATTATTTTTTACAAAAACATTTGCATAAGATTTAAAAAAAAAAAAAAAAAAAAAAGATTGCATAAATCTGTCTAGTTTTTTTAAATTCTGGTGTAATTTATAATTGTATTTCCTGGTTGGACACGGGCAGCAGATATGACAATATGTGATATGTAGGTAGATGTAATTCCAATTCTGTTATCTAGCAACCATAATGTTAACAAGGGTTAAAACGTGTCTAAAATATGATAATTAATTAGACCAATAAAAATAAATGACAACACGTTTTTTGTTAAATCAAATATTTTTTAGTGAAGGTGTATGAAGTTTAAAAACACTGTGGAGCACTTCCTGTATTACCACAGGTAGAAAAGAGTTTTCTGTCTGAGAGACTTTTTGTGAGGGTTTTTGTGTTAAACATGTGTAATCAAAAACAGATTTAAAAAATAGTGTAATATGGGCTGTTTAACTTATATAAAATTATTATACATATTTACCACAGGTACTATCCCACCAAACCAAGTGATAATTAGAAAAACATGAAAACCTGTCATATGCACTTTAGATATTTACATTAATGGAACATTTTCAGTGATACAAAGATAGCAGGGGTGATTGTGAGCCATACTTCCTTCCTTCTCTGAGTGATTCTAAGAAGAAGTTGAGTCACTATCTCTCCCAATAGCTCCTACCCACACAAGAAAGGAGAACAGTAACCATTCATCTGCAGTCGATCAACACAACCATGGATTATGCAATGGATTCAACAAATGCAAGCACCGAGTACCCTGACTACTACAACCTGTCTCTGAACATCAGTGACTACGGGTATACAGAAGAGGTGAGGCAGGAGGAACAAAGCCTCTACATACTGGCCATCTTCTACTCCCTGGTGTTTGCCTTCAGCCTCTGTGCCAATGTGCTGGTGCTCGTCATCATCCATCGGTGAGTGACAAAGTTTAAATATACAGTATCATTAAAAGACATGAGCCACAACAAATGTAATGACTTTTCAACCCTCAACAACTGAATCTTTTTTGTATTACAATGCAAATCAGAAAGATCTCACCATTATTGCAAAGAAACTGCACGCACAATAAATATTGAACCCCAAAATATATTAATCTAGCTTTCATATATTGAACGATAAGTCGATAAGGCAGGCCTATGAGTGACACGTCTTCTGATGAACCAGATATGGGCTAGAATAGTCCTTATCTATTACCTGTGTTTGAGTAAAGGATTTCTTCAGTGCTTTAAAATATTACTATAACTGTGGAGAATTACTACCACATAAAGATACTTGTTGTAATCATGTATTTGTTCATAAATTTGGAAATGTTGGACTCCATTTAACATTCCCAGGAATAGGATGCACCAATGCAGCTTTTTCAGTTGTGATATTGATTCTGACACAATAGCTTTAAGTATCTGCCGATATCCAGTACCAGCCGATATCAGTGTAGAGACTGAAAACACCATTTGTTTACTTTACAAAAATAAAATAAGGCAAAACTGATAAAAACTGTTATTTATTTATCTCAAGTAACTACAGAACAAGGGCCAACTACAACCAGCGAATGGTCTTACTTATTACATCAAATTATATGCCCAACCAGGATATCGGCTGAATCAGTATTTGGAACACAATATGTGATCCAGCTATTTTTTTCAGTATAGGCATTGATATTTGATGCCAGTATCGGACCGGTGCACCCCTACCCAATAACTTTAAGGATAGTGTGAGGCCTGTGGCTATTCTTGTTCATGACTCAAGCAGATCACTGTACATATAGCTGTCTGCACAGTGCTGTGCGTAGTGCATAGTCTGTACTCACAGAAGCTTGTTGTGTTTGTGCAGATTTGAGAAGCTCACCACAGTGACTAACCTATTTCTGCTGAACCTGGTGCTGTCCTCTCTACTCTTCATCAGCAGTCTGCCCTTCGTCGCTGTGTACCAGCTGAGGTCACACTGGCCCTTTGGTAGGCTCATGTGTAAGATAGTGGGCAGTCTCTACTACCTGGGCTTCAACAGCTCTGTGCTCTTCCTGGCCCTGATGACCTTTGACAGATACCTGGCGGTAGTGTACTCTATCAGCTCGGGGAGGTTGAGGAGTAGGGCCTATGCTCTGGTTTCCTGTGGGGTTGTGTGGATGGTCACTGCTCTGGCCTGCATTAAACCCATGATTCGACAGAAGCTGATAGTCCGGCTGGTGGACGACCGCATCTTCTGCCAGGAGGATGAACAGACGGAGAACCCGGTGTTGTGGGGGTTGGGCTTTTACATGCAGCTGCTGCTCTTCTTCCTCTTCCCCCTGCTCCTTATCATCTACTGCTACATGCGCATCGCCTGCACCGTTCTGTCCTCTCACATTGGCACCAAGTTTAAGACAGTGCGCCTCATATTTATCATAGTGCTGTTGTTCTTTACCTGCTGGACCCCCTTTAATATCGCCCTATTGATGCACGCATGCGCCTCCACTCCTGATGAACGTGAACAGTGGTCGTCTGTGCTGAAAGTTACTCAGATTTTCACCCATCTGTACTTCTGCATCAGCCCCATCTTCTACACTTTTGTGGGGAAGAAGTTTCAGAACTACTTTCTCATGTTAGTGGTGAAACGTTTCCCAGATCTAAGGAAGCACATTTCTATCAGTCAAAGCAAAACCAACATTTCCACCAAAAGTACCCTCAATGACCTGTAGACACATGTCTGTAAGATTGCCAATTATGATTACCAGATATTTGTGTCAGTGGTGGCGTTTCTCTTCCTCCACAGCTGTACAGCCTTTATCACTCGTGATCTGTCTCATTTGTTTCTGTAATGGACAGAAAGTGGAAAACAGCAACAGTGATTGCAGATTAGAACAAAAGAGTCAGGTATTTGTGCATTTAACTTCCTGTTTATCAGTTGTTTTAGAACTTTTGCCCATTGAAAAGTTATAATATTTTGTTTTGAATTGTTAATTGCAAGGGCTAGATTTTCCTAACTCAGGGTTAAAATTCATATGACAGGTTAGGCTACTCATTTCACTAAAACATAGTTAATTTAACTATGTTTTAGTGAAATTATTAACAAGGGCCGAAACAACTATTTCCATTGTAAACTGATGTTTTTTAAAACACATTTTAACCAAATAAAAGGGTGAAATATGTTGACTGAAGGGTGCTAGATGGACAATTTACAAATAGACCTCTACTCCGACAATGTTCAAATCCAGGCTCAAAATGATTCTGTCTAGGTGTGCATATGACTGAAAGGTTTTTATTCTGCACTCTTCTCTATTAATGTTCATTTTATGATGATTATTTACATTTTGATTTGATTGTATTGGGATTTTAATGTCTTTCTTATTCTGTAAAGCTCTTTGAATTGCTTTGTGTACGAATTGTACTATACAAATAAACTTGTCTTTCCTTGGCTACAGTATTATTTTAACAGTTAAAAATAAACTAAACAGCTTTTTTCGTATCCATTTTGGTTGTGTTTATTTCCTTGAAAATCATATAAACAACTTTGCCTTTCATCCAAGTTTGGATCTTCACAAACCTGACTCTAACTTATTCACATAGGTTTATCAAGTCTTCAATTTCAAATCAAAGTACACAGAGTAGAGTGAACTTACAGAAAACTATACATGCACATTTAAACATGCATGTTTTTCAGAAGAAATCTTTTGAACCACAAATAACATCTGAATAACTTACAACCACTTTTTGCCCTAGAGTAAAGAGTTTTGTGAATGCTGACTCTTTGGTGTCTGGTGCCATCTCCTGAGGCTTGTCAAAATGATTCTAGGACTAAAAGTAAGCAGCTTTGCTCAGGGTAGGCTTACTTTACTTTGCCAACTAAATACTATAGCCTAATTTATCTAATAGAAAAAGTAAATAATACATTTTGATGTCTTTGCGGGGAAAAGAATTATGTATAATAAAAATAATCATATTTTTAAGATCCTAGAATGTGATAATGTCATCACTCCCACACGGGGTTTTCCTGTAAAGAAACTGATTAACTGATGACAAAATGTACATTGAAAAACAATTACGAAAGTGTCAAAAGAACATTATTTACCAGTCCAAAAGAGTCAGGGGTATTGAACTGTTAGATTTTACTACACTGAACTATACCTTTAAAATCAAGAAGTATATTGAAAACCCAGAATCTTTGTGGTGCTTTATTCCTGCCAATATATGTAAAAGGTTGAAAATCTTCACTTTCGCTTACTAAAATGCTATTACAATCAAACAAAACTGCCTTTAAATTGAGTGTCTTGAGTGGAAAATATGCAAAACCCACGGTTTCTCACCACATAAATGCACAATATAGAATAATGAGAACATAACAAAATTTAATAAATCAATATTTCTACAAAAAATTACTGGAAAAGAAAATTGTATATGTGCAAGACTTATTTGATGATAACAGCTTATTAAAACAATACAATGTCTTTATAAGAGATCATGAATCCCATATAACCTCCGAAGAATTTAATTATATAATAAAAAGCATCCCTAAAAGTTTGAAGGAACCAAGCACTGAAGGCACACAAAAAGACACAGACACCAGTCATTACTGACCCAATACCCCAATGGAATTAACTTCAATAGCCATAAATGCTCCAATAAACACATTAGAAACTGTGTACAATCTACCAATGTGACCGTATCATTTGTAAGAGCTACTAGAGTTTCCATTTTCCTAACATTAATTGGTCCACAACTTGGTTAATCCCTTTCCAATATTATATCAATAAGAAAATCTGTGAAATGCACTGGAGAATCGTTCACCAAACTTACCCACCAAATATGACCATCTCCAAAATGACTCCAGAACAAAATACACCTTCTGTAATGATGATGAAGAGACAGTAATCCATCTTTTCTGTGAATGCAGATAAAATAATCTATTCACATAAAAAACATTATTCTCTCAAAAAACAATAGAATACATCTACATGGTGGTCATATAATTACTTATTTCTCACACAAGCTCACAAAACTGCAATATAGGTCTTCATTTATTTATACTGTTGGGCAAATACCACATCCACAAAGCCAAATTCAGCCAAAGTAAAACCCTATAAGTAAAAATCTATCAAAATTCTTCAAAATATTCATGTACTCAGTTTAGACACTGTATGATATACATGTTGTGTTTTTTTATTTTGTTTTTTTCTCCTTTGAGCCCATGTGCAAAATGTATGTGTGTGTATTCCTTTAAGTTATTATATATAGTTTGCTTATATTGCTCTCTTTTATTTCAAGTTGTTGTCATTTTACATGTATATGTTTTATGATTTATAAATACATATAAATAGAAAAAAAACTGTATTCCTATTGATTACATTATATCCAAAAGTTAAAATGCACAAATGTTAAATCTGATGGTGACAAAACATAAACATTATATTCATTTTAACCCCTACTCATCTGCCCCATCGACACAGTACAGATCCTTACACAGACCGATACAGCACAGAGCATCACACAGACCGATACAGCACAGAGCATCACACAGACCGATACAGCACAGAGAATTACACAGACCGATACAGCACAGAGCATCACACAGACCGATACACACGTTTACATGGCAATTCCCCTCCGCGCCACCAGAGGCAGCGCTCCCATTATGTGGCAGTACTAGCGGTGAAAGGTCACGGCTGACCACATGTGGGTTTGTTGTTGCTGTTTTTGCGGCAAATAGTGTCTTCAGGGTGAGTTGCGACGGATTTGACTATTCTTTTCTTCTAGATTACAGTTTGAACACTCGGGCCACGCTTACCTGTTATCCAAATCTTGTCTGTAGATCCGGTCTTCTCATTGTTGTGTTTTATTTGCTGGTTTTCAGATGATATGACATCATTCTAAGAGGTCTATGATTCTTAAAAGATATGGGTTAGGCAGAAACGTCTACTGTCAGTGTGCTAATCTTACACTGTATGATCATGGAGCTTATAATTATGTCTAGACTATCCAGGCTAAATTAGTATCCGTTTGTTTTACACCTAAAATCAAGCTGTTGGGTGGTTTACTAAAACTCTTGCCTGAGATCTTGAATACTCACTTCTCCCTCAGTATAAAATACAGAGAGATATCATTCTTGTTATGCCAGGCAACTAAAACCCACCTTTTGTCAGTGGTCCAGGCATCCTGGAGCAGAATGCGTAACCTGGTGCTTGTAAGGAGCACTCAAGGCTGTGCGCAGCAGCCAGGGGTCCCACACTGTGTAACAGTGCGCTGTGACAGCGGCTCTCTGCTGGGGGCCTCACAGTTCTCTATTACAGAGTTTGACCCGCGCACAGGGAAGGTGAGTGAGTGAGCCACAGGCAGAATTTTAACTTTTATGAACACAGTACTGTCAAAAGTATATTTGTAATATGATTATAATTGCTTTGTCTGGTTTTATAGGTGCTGAACGAGGCCTCCCTAACGACTGAGGGCTATCTCCCTGAGGATGGGAGTGGGACAGTAGTTGGACTACAGGACCTAGCAGAACTGGAATCAGCCTGTGTGGCCACAGCTGCAGGGGATGTCATCCTCTACAACTTCAGCTCCAGACAGGTTTGTCAAAAGAACAAAGTTCAGTGAACCATTTTCATGCTGCAGTGTTGATGCACTCATACAGATATGATAGATAGATAGCTGTAGTTCAAAGAAGACCCTGCTCCTGTCTTGGCTGTGTCTGCTGATTTTTCACATCTCCTCTCTGTGCTCCTCTGTCTAGTTTGAGTGTGTGGGAAGTGTAGACAGTGGCCTCACCTCAATGAGCTGGAGTCCTGATGAAGAGCTGGTCATTTTCACTACAGGTTTGTGCACTGAACTTTCAAATCAGGAACAACAAATAACAATAAAGTTTTGAGACTATTAAAATGTTACATGTTACTTCAGGTCAGGACACTTTCATAATGATGACCAAAGACTTTGAGCCAATCATTGAAGTGGGGATTCACCAAGAAGACTTTGGGGAAGGTACAGCACAACTCTTGCACTCAATACAAAACTAATTTATAATATTTAAAGTTAAAACTATACATTAAATATAAAATGACAAAAACAGTTGAACTGATTGGTCTATATACAGTTAAATATTTTGTTTTCAGAAAAGTTTATAACAGTGGGCTGGGGAAAGAAGGAAACTCAGTTCCATGGCTCTGAAGGGAAACAAGCAGCTCAGAAGAAGACAGTGGTCAGTAGATCAGACTGTGTTTAAAAAGAAACAAAAATATGTACTGTGTTTGTAAGTTTAGTAGTGTGCACAGGAGCTGCAGCCAGCCCCTGCCTGGGACGACCACCGGCCACGGGTGTCGTGGCGAGGGGACGGGCAACTGTTTGCTGTGAGCGCAGTGTGTCCTCAGAGCGGGGCCAGGAGGGTCCGGCTGTGGAACAGAGAGGGAGTGCTCCAGGCCACCAGTGAAGCCATCAGCGGGTTGGAGCAACCGCTCTGCTGGAGGTGAGGACGAAGAGCTGTGGTGCTCACTGTGCAGTGACTGAAGCGTTTACTCAGGACATGTTTGTGCTGCATTCAGGCCCTCAGGAAATCTGATCGCTAGCACCCAACGACAGCGCAACAAGCACTGTGTTGTCTTTCTGGAGAAAAATGGGCTTCAGCATGGAGACTTCACCCTGCCCAGCAGCACGAGTCATACCAAGGCAAGAGCTCCACTTGAATCTCCTCACAAGAGTGCTTAGTGATAAGGTCCTGATGTAATCTGTGTGCCTTAGGTGAAGGAGCTCTGGTGGAACAGTGACTCCACAGTGTTGGCTCTGTGGCTGGAGGACACCACTGCAGCTGGAGAGGGAGCGCTCAGCACTCACTGTGAGCAGGACAGACATTAGGCAGTTTAGTCTGCCTATTGTCTGTACCCATTTCTTTTTGTACAAAAAGAAATATTACATCATGTCCTCTATAGTGCCACTGCCATAGTGTTGAATAGACTAGTTTACATTTTAAATGTTCTATTTGTATGATTTAGCTGTTAACCATATTGTGAGGTTTCTGACTCTGTTGCCTGTGCCTGCAGTTCAACTGTGGACGACTGGAAACTACCACTGGTACCTGAAGCAGAGCCTGGCCTTTGGGGATGATCCCCACAGAGCTCCAGTGTGTTTGTGCTGGGACCCTGTGCACCCCCTGCAGCTGCATGTGGTACTACGGGACTGGACCACACTCATGTACGAGTGGGGCTGGGCCACAGAGCGCAGCAGAGGGCTGGATGGAGCTGATGACGCCAGTGTGGCTGTGATCGACGGGAGTGAGTTATTGTGAGATGAGAATGACTGAAGCCTTGTGAACATCTCAGTAAATGTTGTTTTTATCCTCAGGTAAAATTCTTGTCACCAACTTTCGTCAGTGCGTGGTACCCCCACCCATGTGCTCCTATGAGCTCCAGCTGACCTCTGTGGTCAACCAAGTGATGTTTTCGTGCCAGCCCAACCGGAGTAATGAGCTGGCTGCATATACAGCAGATGGACACATCTCAGTGTTTGGTCCAGAACTGAGAGAGAAGGAAAACAGCAGTGCCTTTAGGACAGTGTGCCAGCCGCTGGTATCAAAGAGAACATACAGGTAGACTTCACATAGTGGTTTGAGGAATGCACTGGATGAGCAGATACATGAGTTCTTCTCTGTGTGTGCAGCGTTGACCTTGACCTGGAGCGCCCCCTGGAGTTACATCACCTGCTGTGGCTCAGAGTGGACCTGTTTGTGGCTGTGAGAGCATTTCCAAAAACAAACTATTCCAAAGTGCTGTTCCTCAGTCCCTCACAGGCCTCGGATCAAACACTTGCCCTCAGGTGTGGTGACCGGAATAGCAGGCATTATGCATTATGATCATTTGTTCTGTTTGTGTGCAGTGATAAAAGGAAATACATTTTGGTTTTATTATTTTAGAAATACAGCAACAAACATTTTAGAGCATTACTCTATGGAGTTCAAAGTAGAAGCCCTTTGAAGCTTTACAATTAATTGTAGAGAAGCTGTTGCACAAAGAAGTACATGTGAGCAGTTTCATATGTGTGAAAGTATGTGTGTTCTTGTCTTCCTCTGGTGCAGGTGTGAGGTGGAGGTGTCTGGAGCTGTGGTCAGTGTGGCTCACAGCGCTCACAGCGGCTCTGTGACTCTGCAGCTGGAGGACGGAAACATCAAAAAGCTCCTCTGGGGTCAGTGACTCTCTATCTGTAAAGAACTACAATTACTTTGGTATGGCATTTGGCCCAATAAGGTAATGATTGAAGTATAGGGCTGCAAATGATGATTATTACTAACCAAAATTACAATTTGTACCATTTATTAATATATTGATATCGGTACAATTTCTAAATATTTAAGACATATTTGTACTCTGTATATGATCAACCATCATTAAGTTAGTCATTATAGTCTTTGTGATTAGTCATCATAATCTCATCTGAACTAAATTGTTTTTTTCTCGGCTGTTAAGTTGTCTAGAATTGCATTATAACATCTAATACATTACATGCACATTATTTGACTGTGCAAACATGACAAAATAGTAAAAATGCTCTTTAAAACAACTTTGTACCTTTTTCCTAACTCATTTGAACCTAGAGTGTAAATGCAATGTGTTTTGTGTCAGATTGTGATGAGCCATTGGTGGAGGACTGGGAGGACTCCAGAGGCAGTTTGGTCCGCTTCCCTGTGGTCTGTGTCCTGACTGCACTGTGCAACATCGTACAGGAGGTACAACACAAATAATGCTCTAAGATTGTAACTTTATTATTGGTAGGACAGTAACAACTATACTGTATAAAACAGAAGATGCAGACAAAAATTGTTTCAAAAGAGTCAAGTAATGGTATGCAATGCTAAGTGGTACTATTCACATTTTGGGTTGAATTTGTCTGTAGGAGTATGTACTTGGCCTGACCGACAGATGCCACATGTATGCTGGAGACACTAAGGTATGTTATCAAAGCTTCTCTATTTCTTTAATTGTGCAGTGTATTTGCATACAAAGATTAGCAACCATTTGGTGGAAACTAATAGCGATCCAAATAAAGAATGAATCACTAGCTAACGTTTTAAAACTCTGTTGAGCATGATTTAAATAACTAACAACTTGGCCTTTAATATACCGGTAAATATGGGTAACATTAACTGTTTATAATAACTACACTTGAATTAGCCTAAATAAAACTTTAACAAATTCTTAATTCATAATGAACAAATAGTTTATTAAGAATGAGCCAGGCTTAGTAACTACTTAATTAACACCCTAAACCTTACTAACTTATTGAATCGTTTTTAATAAACTGTTTGTTAATTATGAATTAAAGCTTTGTTCATATTTTACTAAGGTTAATTAACGTATAATTATTTAAGTGATACAGAAATATGTAAATGAAAACTATTTTAAGTGGTTTATGTCATACTGTGTGTGTGTGTGTGTGTGTGTGTGTGTGTGTGTGTGTGTGTGTGTGTGTGTTTTTAGCTTGCCTCGAATGTCTCATCCTTCTCTGTCTGCAACGATTTCTTGCTTGTCACAACCCATTCGCACCACTGCAGATGTCTCCAGCTCTCCTCCCTGAGTGTTAAAGGTAAGTTCTGTGCACTTTTTATCAGACAAAACCTTTTTTATTATTAAGCGGCGTACTGTACAAAAATAGTATGAAGACATAGCTGATCCTTACATAAGCATCTTTTCCTGGTCAGACCTGCAGGTGGCGCTGGCTGCAGATGTAGGACAGAATGACGAGACGCTGCGCAGAGTGGAGAGAGGGGCGCGGATAGTCACTGTAGTGCCACAGGACACCAGGGTCATTCTACAGGTCTGCTCACATTAGCTTATTATTCATGACCAGTACAGAATTGTGTGAGGCTTAATAACTACTTAATTAATACCTTAATTAGTGCAGGTACTGTTTACAAAACCTGAATCATTCTTGTTAAATTATTTGTTCTTTAAGAATTAAATCTTTGTTCATGCTCTATTAAGGCTAATTAAGATGTAGTTATTATAAAATGTTAACTAGAATTGTGTGCTTATTTCACACATTATCTGGTTTTACCTTGCATAGATGCCGCGGGGGAACCTTGAAACTGTGCATCACCGCGCCTTAGTGTTGGCTCAGCTCCGAAAATGGCTAGACAGGTCTGTGTGGTACTAAATGTTAATACTACTACTGGGCATAAAGTTTTTTTTCTGTTTAATATACCTTAATTTATCATATTTTATTAGTTATTGTAATGTTTATTCTATTCATTTGCCACTGGCTGCATTTATATGCACAATAATACGATTTTTGGAGTTATAAGACTGTGTTAAAATGGCATGTAAACATCAAATGATAATTGTTCTCATCATGGTCCGTCTGATTACTCACATCAGATTTTGCAGTTTGCTTGTCATTTGAATAATCTTAAAAGTCCAGAAATCAGAAAGTAATCAGATTTTGGTGTGCATGTGAACATAGCCTGTAACAAATGTTTGTAGTATCCCTGCAGTCCCTTCTATTTATTGTTATACTTAGCTGTACATCTACAAATACTCAACTGTTTTTAAAATTAATCTGTTTTTTTCCCCTACATCTGTGTTTACAGTTTGCGATTCAAAGAAGCTTTTATGTGTATGAGGAAACTGAGAATTAACTTGAATCTCATTTACGATCACAATCCCAAAGTAAGATTAGACTTCTCATTTCAATTCAGTTATCTCTAAAAAGAAAGTGAAAAGACTGTTTTTGTTTTCCTTTTTCAGTTATTTTTGGACAACATTGCGACATTTATCACACAGCTTGGCTCCATCAACCACATAAACTTGTTCCTCACTGAACTCAAGTAAAATTCAATCTGGATTATTAGAATTTGCATCACCTACAACCGTCGCTAATCTGTTTTTTTGTTGTTGTTTTTTTTATAGGGAGGAAGATACCACACAGACCATGTACCCTAGGCCAGAAGACTCCCTCTCCCAACCTTACAAAGTGCCTGGGACAAAGGTTGATATTGTATGTGATGCTCTAAGGAACACTATGGAGTCCATGGACCCAAACATGTCAGTGCTAGTAAATGCAACTTGTTGAATAATTGCCTCAGGTTTTGATTCTAACTTGTCTTTGCTGGGTAGGTATTGCTTGTCCATTTTGACGGCTCATGTGAGAAAGACCTTACCAGAGCTGGAGATTGCTCTGCAGAAAGTTCATGAACTTCGAGGTGAGTCATAGTATGACTTTGACATTTCAATGCTGATGAGGGTTGTGTCAAAAAGTGCTCCTAGTGTAAAACCTTTGACAAATATACAAATTTCTATATAGATGATTTTCTGTGATGGCTGCTCTAACTTGACCCTCTATTCCCACGTTTCAATTACCTGTTGTTCATGTACCTGTTTTCTGAAACCCATGGATATCTCATTTACCTGTTGGGTAAGCTAGGGCTGAACAGTATGTATGACATGTTTGATGACTATGTTTCATTTTACAATGTTTTTATATGTTTTAGACAAGTTTAGTTAAATTTAAACAAAAATGTAAATTAAACATTGTTGTCAATCATAATCAAAATGAGTTAAAATAAGTTTATGACAATCATCATAACTAAAGGGTGACTCCATAATTGCAACATCAGATGGAGGACCTTAACATTATTGTGTTTTATTTATCTTAGTTAATAAAAAATATGTTAGCTGATCACAATAGCAATGTAATGTAATGTGGAATTACTTTCTCTCTGATGGTCTGTCTGTGCAGTAAACCCCCCTCCTGCTGTGGTGGCTGTGAGTGCTGAGGAGGCTCTGAAGTACCTGCTGTTCCTGGTGGACGTCAATGACCTGTACGAACACTCTCTGGGCACGTATGACTTTGACCTGGTGCTCATGGTGGCTGAGAAGTCTCAGAAGGTACGCAGTACATTCCAAAAATATGTATTTTTTTATTTTTGCATTTGCATAGGACTCATATTTGTCTGTATACAGGATCCAAAGGAGTATCTACCTTTCTTAAACATGCTGAAGAAGCTGGAGCCAAGCTATCAGCGCTACACCATCGACAAACATCTGAAGCGCTACAAGAAGGCTCTGGTCCATCTCAGTCAGTGTGGTCAGTATAAGCCTACGTTATACATTTTATGGCTTAAAGAAGCACAGCACCCATGTGTTCAATGTGGTCTATTTCTAACATGTTTTTGTGTTTGTTCAGGAAAAGAACATTTCCCTGAGGTGCTGCAGCTGGTCAAAGAGCAGAAGCTCTACACTGAAGCTCTTAACTTATTTGCTGCTGACAAGACTCACTATAAGGTACCTCTGCTGTAGTAGCACTGTGAAGCATCTTCATTGTGCCATGTTGGATTCCTAGACTGTTATGTACTGGTTTCCCTGAATGAACTAGTACTTTTACTATCACTATTGTAATGCCTGCCTGTAGCGTTTACTTTTATACATATACTGTGAAAGTGTTAAACCCCTCAGACTTCCACCTCTGCGTTGTCCCCAGGAGCTGACGGTTGCCTTTGCGGAGCACCTGGTGGGTCAGCAGCAGATGGAGCAGGCAGGGCTGTTGCTGTGGAGGTGTGGAGAGACACACTTGGCTCTGCAGAGCTTTGTGAGCTGCTGCAGCTGGAGACAGGCCCTGTGTGTGGCGCAGGTCATCCCTCTGCCCCCTGACCAGCTGGCTCTCCTAGCCCGCGACATGGCAGGTAACTACAGCATCTTTTATAAACTAGTACATTTCGTAAGTAAAATTTCCTGATCTTCTGAATGTTTCAGAAAAGCTGAGTGAACAGCGGCGTTACTCTGAGGCGGCTCTCCTGCTGGACCAATATGCCAATGTAAGTGTGTCACAGGACGCCTTGCTGATTTTATGAATTAACTGACTGAGCAGGTGTGTTTAACAGGACTGTGAGGAGGCCATCCTTGCTCTAATCACTGGAGCTGTTTGGGACGAGGCTCTGCGATTGGTTAGTGTATTTTGGCTTATCATTTCAATTCTATCAACAGTATAATACGTCTAGTCCAGACATGGGCAAACTACGGCCCAGGGGCCACACACGGCCCTTTGGACTTATTAATCCGGCCTGCCGAATGTGACCAAATTATATTAAAATAGTTCAGTTTACCTTTTCAACAAGTTGTTGATGTTTTGGCACTTGATAAAACTGAATGTGAGTTTTTCTGCTGTGTTTATTTTACTGAAATTTTATAAATTAATTATTAATTTAGTTAATGCATTTGGAAAACAATTTGTACAATGAGCCTGGCATATTCATGTTTTGCTACCTGTTACAGGCCAAATCTCTAATATAATATATATATGAAATATATCCTGGCCCGGCCCCTCTGTCAAAGTTTAAAACCCATTGTGGCCCATGTGTCAAAAAGTTTGCCCACCCCTGGTCTAGCCTCACCTGTACCTGAACTCTTTATCTATCTTTTATCCCCTGCAGATTCACACACATCAGAGGCAGGACATCACGGAGACCAATCTCAAACCTGCTCTGCTTGAAGGTACTTCTCCTGCTCTGGTTGTAGCACCAAAGCCTCCTCATCTGCATTTAAATGCTCCACCTCATTTTTGAACAGCTGTTCTATTTCACCTCTTGAGTACTGTTATTGTGTCCCCAGCATTCTGTGCGCAATCAACCTTTCTGGAAACTCAGGTGTCCACATTCACACGGCACAGGGCCAGACTGGCTGTGGTCCGAGAGCAAAAACTCAAGGCCAGGGTGGACATGCTCGGTACGAATCACATCTCAACTTATATTTTATTATATTTTTATATTTTTTCATTGTTTTGATGAGTAAATATAGTTTTGTTTTTTAATCAAACTAATTAATATGAAACTTTTTAACTTTTTGCTATCTTTTCCCCCCCCCTTTTTTGTATTTGGAATATTTACATTTCAAATCAGGTGTAAATTTTGTTAATTGATTGCAATCCCAATGCTCTATCACAATATTTCAGAGATATCAAATGCATTTTTTTACTTTCCAATTTTGAAACTAGCATTTAAAACGTTTCAGATGAAGAGGGCCCAGACTGTGCTGATGCAGAGCTGTACAGTGAGGCCAGCAGTGTCCTGACCGGATCCAAGTACTCCCAGAGCAACTCACGCATCTCCTCGTAAGACTACCATTGTTTTTATGCTGTTAAATATCAACGCATTCAAGTCTTTCACTGCTATTTTATATATATTGTTTACAAAGGAGGTCATCGAAAAACCGTCGGAAAGCAGAACGCAAAAAGCTAAGTCTGAAAGAAGGAAGTCCAATGGAGGACAAAGCATTGATACATGCCCTTGGGGAGATCATCACCACTGTGGACAAAATGAGAGGTACGCCTGCCTGCTTATTTGGATAGAACTTAAGTTCATGTCATGCTGCAGAATTTTATGCAGGGATCAATATACAGACTGTATATGGACAATTTACTATAAATAATGTATTATTTCTTAAAAGAAATAGGACTGATAGGACCTCTCTATGATTCAAGCTTTGCAATATAGTATGTGTCATTGGTTACTGTGTTACCAGAGATAAGACACTGGGAGTTGATTGATTACATTGGAGAACTTCACTTTTCATATCTGCACTTGAAGGCCCTGTATCCATTTTTTTTTCCATGTATTAACCCAATACAGGTATATTGTATAGGCAGCTCTTTGTTTCAAAATGCATTTAATTATAAAGTGTTTTATTGTTCCATAATTGGGAAGTGCACTGTTAGCATGCTATTTTTTGTTAGCATAATGCATGCAATGCATACATATAAGTGAAGATTAACTTTGAACCACCGCAAACTATTTAAAGTGAACTAGTTCTATTTTTCATCTTTTTAAGACAGTAAAAAATCACCTTTAATATATGATACAATTCAGTTACTAAGAAAAAGTGCAATAAGATTCAAAATATATGAATATATTTAAGTGAAAGATAATTGGAACAAAAGTGGGTGTATAAAAAAAGTGCAGAAGCATATTATATAAGAGTAGTTAATTTGCGAAAAAATGAAACATTGGAGGCTTGCAATTTACTTTTGTGTCAATGTTTTCAAAAGCTAAATTGATTTTTGTGCAATAAAAAAGCTATACTACTAATTCTATCCAACCTTGAGAAAATTCAATGAACTACAGTGCACTGTCATTAAGTAGAAGGGGAAAAAATGTTAAAAAATTCTAGATGTATCTTTTTTTTGCAAATGGACTGCGGCTAATGATTTTTTTGGTAGCAGCAATACATTTTTTGATTGGAATAGTCAGCTAGTGAAACAACTATTTCTATTGTACAGTGAAAGTTTTTAAATACAATATCAACCAAATAAACTTGGAGGCTTCTAAATAGAGTGTACTTATTGACATTTTGATTTGGCAGCACGGTGGCTGAGTGGCAACACTCATGCCTCACAGCAAGAAGGTTTGGTTCGACCCCG